>NC_051154.1:20538055-20838055 GCF_013339745.2 Dermacentor silvarum
AATTACGAATTGTAGCCGTGGAGTTCGCAAGGCCGATCCACTTGGAACGAATTCTCGGGATGACACCAGTTTCAAGATATTAATTCCCGAACTTTGCAGAGAAATGCATTGGCGTTCCAGTTAATTTTGTGCTTCAACGCATAAAACGACGTTTTGTTAAGAAATTAACTGGAACGCCAATGCATTTCTCCGCAATGTTCGGGAATGAATATCTCGAAACTGGTGTCATCCCAGGAGTTTGTTCCAAGTGGATCGGCCTTGCGAACTCCATAGCTACCCTTTGTAAATTGCAATATGGGACATCAGGTAATTAGTTAAAAATTTAATTAGTGAATTTTTGTTAATTATTCGATTATGCATTTCAATTTCTTGTGCAAGTAATGTCCGCCTCTTCGAGTAGACCAGCTCATGAACTAGAATTGTGCTTCCTGCCACAGGCAACCTTTAAGAATTTCTGAAAGTGTTCGCTGAAACACCCTGTATATATATATATATATATATATATATATTTATGAAGGAAGTAGATCCAGTTTTTTGTTCAACCGCTGGGGTGGCTTAGCGGCTATGGTGTTTCGCTGCTAAGCATCAGGTCGCGGGATCAAATCCCGGCCGCAGCTGCCGCATTTCGATGGGGGCGAAATGCGAAATCGCCCGTGTCACGTGCAATTGGGGCACGTTAAAGATCCCCTGGTGGTCAAAATTAATCCGGAGTCCCCTACTACGGCGTGCCTCATAATCAAATCGTGGTTTCGGCACGTAAAACCCCGAATTCATTCATTCATTCAGATCCGGTGTATAACAAATTGAAATTGCCAGCGCTCGTAGAAAAGCGAAAACAAACATTCAATTTCGACGTTTTGGCAGGCCGGGGTCCGGCCTTCATGGCCTGCACTTTATATATATATATATATTCAAAATTAAGCTTTACGGAATTTTTAGAAATCACCTGTGGCAGGTAGCATAATTCTTATCGTTAAGCTCGGTTATTCGAAGAGGCAGACATTAGTAACACGAGAGATCGAAACACATATTCAACTAATTAACAAACATGGCTGATGCACTTAGTTAATTACTTTACGACACATATTGTAATTTACGAATTGTAGCCGGTGAGTTTGCAACACGCATTCACTTGAAAATGAATTTCCAGGATGACACCAGTTTCGAACTATTATTTCCCAAAATGTGGGAGGAAATACATGGGCGTTCCAGCTACTTTTGTGCTTCAATGTATAAAACAGCATATTGGTAAAAAAGTAAGTGGAACAGTGCATTTTTACGGCGAGTTTGATGGCGCATATATCCAAACTGGTGTCATTCTGGAAATTCATTCCAAGTGAATTCGCCTGACAAGCTCACAGGCTACAATTCGTAAATTGCAATATGTGTCGCAAAGTAATTAACTAAGCAGTTAATTAGTGAGTTTTGTTAATTAGTTGAATATGTGTTTCGATTTTTCGTGCTATCAATGTCCGCCTCATCGAATAACCCAGCTCAATGATAAGAATTATGCTACCTGCCGCAGGTGATTTCAAAAAATTCCGTAAAACTTAAAAATTAACACCCTGTATAATAGACAACGCACAGTGATCTGAATTCTGTCGCAGCACGTCCTTCAGGCAGAGGTGGTGCGCGAATCCTTCACTATGCTGTTGAAACTAGACGTTCCCGCCATCAACCAACGGGCATCGCACAAAGCTGCAAAGCTGCTGCAAACTTGCCTGGCCGTAGCTCAGACCAGCCGCAGCCCGGTGGAGCCGCTCATTCGCTTCCTGCGTCACGTCGGCCTCCTGTGGCCTCTTCCGTCGCCCGTTGTCGTGCTCGACCTTGTGCTCGAAATGTCCCTCTACTGGGGCATTCCAGTATGGAGCGCCTTTCGCGTGGACACTTTCAACCGAGACATCCGTCACAGGCCACTCATCGTCTTCGGCGAAGCGCGCGAGTTCGACGAGTGGCTCGACCGGAAGCGCGCCATGCTCCAGACGGCGCAGTACGAACCATACTTATCTTCCTACTTGCGACTACTTGGTCTACCTGGCGACCGCATGAACGACACGATAGTAGCTATCGCGTTCGCCGACGGCCTGGTCGAACAAAGCCTGGTTCCGCTTCTGGGCGGCGAAGAGGGCGACGACCTCATAATTATGGCCAGCTTGATCGGGGGCTCAAACTTGACGGACGCTTTGAACCGGGTAGCCTACTGGATCAAAGAGAACTACACAGCAGACGACGTTCTCCGCGTGCATAACATTCAGCTCTTATTGGCGATCTTGCGGCTCACGGCGATGACACCGGCGGGTGTGCTCTCATTGAGTTTTGGATGGAACGTGGCTCGACAGCTGGGCCAGTACGTGTCTCGCGAACTGGCCATGGTGCAGTACTTCGCATTCGAGGCGGCAGACAAGAGCCTGCAGCAGGACTGCTTAGATTTCGTGTGGTCTTTCATGACTATCAGTGTAGGCACACCCTACGTGGTGCACACTGCTTCTACGGAACTCCGTCAAAGTGTTGCCGGCCTCATCAGGCAGCTTCGAGACAGCCTCGAGAGCATCATCCGTGGCAGTGCTGTGCTGACGCGAGACCACCACGAGAATGTCAGTTTTCGCCTGCATAGCATGAAAACGGTACGACCAATTTTTTTTATCTTTTTGCCAGTTGTTAGAACTATAGCGTCACCACTGAATTCTTGACTGACTGTAGAATCAACAATATGCATTTACGTAACCAATGTATTTATCATGTGTATGCCCAGGTAATAATTACAGTGACCGGCAGTGCAATAGTACCCGTTTATAGCTGCGTGGTTGGTTACATAATGTGAAACTCACCACTTTATTAAGCTATCTTACAGTCAGTCATCTATACAAACGTTACGCGCACGTAGGCCATCCAGTTAGTGTGGATGACTGGCATTTATAGTATTCGAACACACGTAGCATATTGATTTCCCCTTATGCCTGCGAGAGGAGTGCTTTGCAGCAGGCCAAAGACACCATGACGGGAGGCGCTTATTTCGCGGAGCGACGCTTGTGAATCAATGCAGGCGTATCTCCCGGCTTAATTGCTCTTGCGGCAATGCTTAGCCAGCCTACTTCTTTTGCAGCAGCCGCCACTCACCGGGATATCTTCACTTTTTCCTCAAAGGAGCGAACCCAAAAGTGCTGGCATGTCCTGCAGCCAAAGCGGATAGGGCACAGCACGCACATATGACACAACATAGGTGCTGTCACATGGGTGGCATACTTTTGCGCTGTCAAAGTGCGTCGCCGTACTAACTTGTGCGACTGGAATCGTGCTTTCAAAGTAGACAGGTGAGGTGCAACTCATTCAAGTCAGGAATTAGACCGTTGATTAGGGCGCGTCAGGATTAAAATTTTGATGTTTATGTTTTAACCGAAGTACATCGAAACCATCCCCAGGCTAAACAGTTAAAAAAGTAAAAAAAAAAAGAGGGGGGGGAGGGAATTTGTGAAACAACATACAACAACAACGACAGGATTCTGCTCTATACTCCTTTTGGAATTCAAATACATCATTCTAATGACCGTAAGGCAGCGTTGCTAAACGACCGCCGTGTATTTAAATGCCGAAAAGCGACAAATATCTCTTCTCTCCTTTTACACCTATTTACACAGATGGTTTCTCTGTTTTCTCTCTAATCCACACCACTTTCTTTGTCTCTTAATGTAACGCCTACCATTTCTCGTTCCACCATTCGTTGCGCGGTACTTAACTTCTTAAGGTTCTTATTTACCTTAAAGTTTCCTCCCATATGCTAGTACTGGTAAAATTAGATGACTGTACACTTTTATTTACAGGGATTATGGTACGAAGCCGGTCATGGCTATGGGAGTACCTGTCATATGCGCTCCGTACCCATTTTATTCGTCTAAAGTTCCTCATCATCATCCTGGTTTCCTATGACTAAGTGCTCTAGATAAATGTACTCTTGCGCAGCTTGTGGATGCTGACTGCCAATGATGACCTCTTGTCCTACTGTTAGCCTATCGAATATTGTCTTTCTGCACAATATTACTCAGGCCTACCCTTAGACTTTGCCGATTAAGGTTGTAGCTGTAAACAATCTCCAGCGTTGCTGAACAGGACAAAGTTATTCTGCAAATTGCAGATTGTTCAAATGTTCTCAGTTGATCCTTACACACCTAGTCGTTGTTTCACTGTTTAAATATTTCTTCCAATCATGCAGTGAATAGCGTGTGAGAGATTGCGTCTCCTTGCCTGGCACTCTTAGTCGGTATGTTTACGCTTTAGAGCGCAGCACTAAGGCGCCCGTTCCTGCGTTTCGCATCGGCGTCGTCCCTAGGCGTTACCGAGCGAACGAGCACAGTGAAGGATGAAAGAGCGAACGTGGAGCGCAGCGGGGGATAAAAGACGTTGATAGCGAAGAGAACGCGAGGAGGAAAGCGGTGGAGGAGGGCATGGCGAAAGCGTGAGAAAAAAAGCGTAGTGCCGCGCGAAACTGGTTCTGCGGCGACGACCTCTTGGAGATGGCGCCAGAGTAGCGAGCCGTAGTCTGTTCACCGATGGCATGCGGCGAGCGCGTCCACCGATACCATATATGGACACAAAGCGTTGCATGAGCGGATGTTTGTCTTCGGCGGGTGCTATAAATCGTGGCCACGAGGCATCCACGCGCTGCCTCGCACGATCTCCCGGCTAGCGAGGCAGTCGCGTCACACTTCGCTCCGTTTGCGATGTGCCGCACGAGACAGATTGTCTGCGCCAGCTAATATATCGCGAAATGAAAACACGTATAGAGCTGCACTCAAATTTTGCATTAGGGAGTATCGTAATCCTCGGTTAGTTTTTTTATTGTGAAAAATTATGGTAGCTGTCAAATTTTTGTTGATATTTCCTAAGATATATAGACGTATGCTTCCTCGATATCTTGAATATTCGTAGGTTCCTTCGTTTTTGGGTTTTATATATTTTGAAATTCAGGGGTAAAAATCGGGTAAATTTAATGAGGCAAACGGGGGAGAAGCCGGAGGTTTTGTTGTATATGACAGGAAACAGGGGGAAATCGAATGTTATGCTGTCTGGTGGTTCAAAGTCCGGGGCTTTTCTGGTAAGTTTTACAAATGATTAACACAATCAGTTCGCTCCTTTTGGACACAAATGTTCTATTTGAACAAGCGATTTCACAAGAACATGTAATGGAAAAGAGAGGTGCTCGCAAATCATGTGAAAAACTCATCGCCACAAATCCTCGTTGTCAGGCATTATGTTACATTTAAAATAAACCGCATTAACAAAAACAACAAATGAAGACGCGCTTGGCGATCCCTCTTTTACGCTATTCTCTGCACTTTTTTTAACAGAGGAATAAAGTACTAGTAGTGCACAGGGCCGTGCTTCGGAAGGGATCTCGGGCCTTGCTTATCTTACAAGTCCTTGCTGACGTACATTATAGTATGCATGCATTGTGAGCATTTCTGTGTTCATCCTAGGACCCGGCAGGCCTTTCGTCCTTGTGTGCTGTCATCTTTTTTTACTGGTTCCCAATATAAGCTCTTGAAACAAAATTAATGAAATATCAAGTAGGCGAATCAGCCACCCTTCTTTGAACGTAACGTAGCCAGGGAAACACCTTCTCAACGTCACAGCTGCTGTTCACAATGCGGAGCAACGTCATCGCTGCGTTAATTCGCTTACTAGCGCATTGCTGCGGTTTACATGTATGCGACGTGTGGGAAATGCGATGCAATGTCCCAATGTCGCATTCTTGTAAACGTGGCTACTAAAAAAGCAACAAGCTTGCGTTCACTCAAAGCCGGCAGGTGCTGAATATATTGTTACGGAAGGATAAAAGAGAAAAGAAGAAGATCGGAGACCCTGACCACTGCATGTTGTTGCTGGCCAGCCATCTTAGCCACATTAACTCTGCTTGTATATATAT
The DNA here is from genome assembly GCF_013339745.2 of Dermacentor silvarum. Taxonomy (NCBI): domain Eukaryota; kingdom Metazoa; phylum Arthropoda; class Arachnida; order Ixodida; family Ixodidae; genus Dermacentor; species Dermacentor silvarum. The sequence continues at coordinate 20,543,976 of NC_051154.1, forward strand.
ATTGTAAATACATTCTGTCTATACTCCCAACATCCCCGTAACATTTTTGTGGAGGTACTGGGTACCACGGCTGGAAACGGAGCTCCGCAGTGGACATCGCATCATCGTCCCCACCATGACTGACGGTGAGCGCGCGGGATCAACGTCGTTGCCGCCTCCAACGTCACCGTCGCCAGCTCCGTCGCTGTCCCTATTGGTTGTGGTTGTGCAACCCAAGGATCCCGGAACTTTCTGCGGGACCGATGGCGCCGACGTTGAAGAGTGGTTGGCTATGTACGAACGTGTGAGTGGACTCAACAGATGGGAGCCTACGCTTAGGCTAGCTAACCTGTTGTTGTACCTAAGAAGCACGGCAAATGTGTGGTACGAAAACCACGAAGAGGAGCTAACCAGCTGGGACCTATGCAAAGAGAAGTTAAAAGAGTTGTTTAGCAAACCAGCCGGCCGTAAAATTGCCGCAAAGCAGGAACTGGCCCCCCGTGCCTAATCCCTCACGGAGCCCTATGTCTCGTACATCCAGGATGTGCTGGCGCTTTGTCGTAAAGCTGATCGCGACATGACAGAAGCTGAGAAGGTCGCGCACGTGCTTAAGGGAATTGAAGACGACGCCTTTAATCTGCTCATGTGCAAAAGCTGCTCTACAGTAGATGCTATCATCAAAGAGTGCCGACAATTCGAGCAGGCCAAAAGCCGACGCGTCCTGCAACCATTCGCCAGACTTCCCAATATTGCCACTACGTCGTCGTGTGAAAATCACCCTGCACAGCAGCATGCGTCGCCATCAGAGGACGTAATGCGAATCGTTCGACGTTAACTGGAAGTGATGGCGCCCGCAGCTTTCTGTTCGCGTAGCCCTGATGCTACCCCTCTTTCAGTTCTCCTCGTACAAGCCATCGTTCGCCAGGAACTTTGAGTTGGTCTACATTCTGTCTGTGCTGTCGCCAACCCCAGAGTCAACGAACGCCCTTCTACAATTTTCGCTCCACCCCTACGCTCCTCTCCGGGCCAAGTTCACATGATTCCCGACCTCCTCCCATTTCTCTCCAGCCCTATCGACTTGCCCTCCGCGTGTTTCCGCCTTTACAACTCGGTCTATCTCGCGCAAACGGCGTCCTTATCCGACCAGTCCAGACGGGCTCTTTTCTTTCTCCCACGCGTCTACGTCTCCTTCGCACATTCGTGGAAGAGCCACCTCCGCGATGTCACAGGTGCGGCGGTCATCCCAATGGCTCTCACATACTGTGGTCCTGCCCCCCCCCCCCCCCCACACACACACACACGCATTCACCAACCTATCCCCTACTCCTACGGCTGCTTGGTTGACTTGCGCAGCATCATTGCTGACTCAGCGGTACCTGGCAACCTTCATCGCTGAAGCGATGAAAGGCGTGCCCGGTGAGACCCTGGACTGAGGGTTCTCCACAACTGCTACTCTTACTTTTTATTTAATAAAGTGTATCATCATCATCTCCGCGTTATCGCAACCCGACTGAGTGGAGAACTGCGGACCGCCAGTCGATATGTTTTACCTGTCGCTGCATTAGGCATGTCGCCCGATACTGTCGCAACTCGTGGCCAGGCCTCTACACCTCGCACGCCGACCACCTGAGCCGTTTTGATGGAAATGCCCGCCGTGTGACGAATATCGCGCCGAGTTTAACAGCGCCGACAACTCTGCCAGGAACACGTGGTACAGTCGCCCACCATCGCCGCGTGGACACCAGTCTCGTTCATCGCAAACACGTCACTCATCTTCCCGTTCGCCGCAGCCACGTCGCCTTTTGTCCTCTGTGGCTTTCGGCCGCACCCTTTCGGAAAACTAAGAAACGCAGCCCTCGGATGTGGTGCTGCATTGACTACTACTGCAGCAAATCCTCTGTCTGTGCCCACTAAGACAAGTGTAATTGATGTTCAAGTAGACGGCGCACCTTTCCAAGCACGCGTCGACACTGGAGCCCACGTATCGGTGATGAGTGCTAGCCTACGTAGACGTTTAAAGAAGGTCCTCAGCCCAGCAGCTGCACAAGTGCTTCGTGTGGCCGACGGTGGCGTGTTGGTTGTTCTTGGCATGTGTACTGCGCGTTTAAGTATAGCCGGCAACCCTACTTCTGTTCTCTTTGCTGTGATCGACAACTGCCCTCACGACGTTATCCTTGGGTTGGATTTTTTATCCAATCATTCTGCTCTCATCGTCTGCGCAACCGGTGTCCTTCAGTTGGAACTGCTTCAACTCGCCGATGCTCCGAGCACCGCCCCACCGCGCCTGTGCTCGCTTCAAGATGTGCGTCTGTCAACTCAGGCAGTCACTGACATCGCTTTGACCGCACAGCCACAGGTTCCTGACGGTGAATATGTGATTAGCCCCATCGTGGACGTGCTTTTGAACCGGAACGTTGCTGTTCTGCATACGCTGGTCACGGTTACCAATAACGATGTCGTTCTTCCGCTTCTGAATTTCAGTCTGTGCCCTCAAGTGCTTCCGGCTGGCATGTTCTTGGCCAGCGTTTTTAGTACTTCCGAATTTGACATTGAGAGTCTGAATGCCAAGAGTGGTTTATTAGCACCAATTGCAGCTCCCTGCTCTGGTTCCTTCACGGATGACTTCGCGAAAATGATTGCGCCTGACCTCACCTCTGATCAGGCCCAGGCCATACGTCTCCTGCTCGAATCGTACAGTGGCATCTTTGATTTCGGCGACAGGCTTTTAGGCCAAACATCTGTTGTTCACCACCGTATAAACACTGGAGACACGAATCCTACACGTCGGCGCCCCTATCGTGTATCGCATGCTGAACGTAGAGTCATACAATCAGAAGTGGACAAAACGCTCCGCAAAGGGGTCATCGAACCATCAGCCAGTCGTTGGGCTTCGCCTGTCGTCCTTGTGAAGAAAAAATATGGTACCTGGCCTTATATTCCCAGACGTTTACACCCCCAACTGCCGGTGCTGTGGCACTCACCCGGCTACGCTTTCGCATTTGCTGTGGGAGTGCCCAGCACAGTACACACACATTAACACCACGACCCTCTCGTCGAGGTTGCGTGAGGCTCTGCGGAGCTCCGCCCTCGACGACCAAACCTGGGAGACCCAGCACGCCCGTGAGGCAAGCTCTCGACGTCCCATCAAGGGAGGCTTAGGCCCGGCCATCATAAAGTGCTGGTTCTACAATAAAAGTTTATTCCTCCCTCCTCCTCGATCCTTTTCTTTGCGTTTTTGCGTCGACTATCGCCACTTAAAATTACCTGAAAAGACGTATACCCACTACCGCGCATCGATGACGCCTTGGACTGCTTGCATGGAGCTAAATACTTCTCGTCCATTGATCTTCGATGCGGCTACTGGCTGTAAACCTGTTGATGAAATGGACCGCGAGAAGACTGCCTTCATAACACCTGATGGTTTATATCAGTCCAAAGTGATGCCCTCTGGCCTATGCAATGCTCCTGCGACATTTGAACGAATGATGGACTCTCTTCTGCGAGGCTACAAATGGGTCACCTGTCTTTGTTATCTTGACGACGTTATTGTTTTTTCTCCCACGTTCAGCAGCCACGTACCTTCGCCGACTCGCTGCAATTTTTGCGGTCTTCCGAAAAGCCGGCCTTCAACTGAACTCTACGAAATGTCAATTTGGGCGCCGTCAGATTACCGTGTTGGGACATCTCGTTAACGCATCCGGTGTACAACCAGATCCGGAAAAGTTCGCGCCGTTCGCAGTTTCCTTATGCCACGTTCTGATTCTGACGTGCGCTGCTTCGTCGGCCTGTGTTCTTACTTTCGCCGTTTCGTCAAAACTTCGCCGACATTGCTCGGCCTTTAACAGATCTAAAGAAGAACACGCCATTCTCATGGGGCCCGGAGCAGGCTCACGCGTTTTCCACTCTCATCGGGTTTCTGACCACCCCTCCCTTACTTGCCCACTTTGATCCATCTGCACCCACCGAAGTCCACACTGACGCAAGCGGCCATGGCATCGGCGCTTGCGTCATACTTTTTTTTATAAATGCCGGTTTTCGCTTGAGTACGTACGTGTTAGGCGAAAACGAGGCATATACCACATTGTATTAATAATACTAATAATAATATGTATTGACCACTTGCCCACAAAGGGTCGGCAGCGTTCATTAATTTCGTAGCCCTACATTTATCATTGCCTTTTACGAAAGCGCCAACTTCGGGGAGAAATCGAGTTTAACACGATTTTCATAAATTTTGTTCGGGGTGGAAATATTGCGAATTATCGGGTTTTACTCGAAAGCGAAGGATCCCTAAAAATACGCAATGCCTTCGTGACTGCCAGTATCTCTTTTGAATCGACGCCATTAAGTGATATATGAATGCCGTATAAAGAGGTTAGTTATATTCCACGGGCTTCTCAATGGATCACATTCGAATGTGATCCATTACAGAATATTCTTTTCCAATTGATTGAAGTGAATAGTTGCCCTCATTTTATTCAAAATTACCTTAGTGAATATTTTGTGCAATAATGAAAGAAGCTAATGGGCCTAAAGTTCATTTTTTAACGTCTCCCTTCATGTGAATTATTATTTTGGCATTCCTTGAAGTCTGTGGTACGCATGACGTCATGAAGCGTTGTGTATAAAACGGTCGCAAGCTTTTAGAGTACCCTGCCATCTTTTATCAGATAGACTCTTATATTTCCTCCTGCCACTTTTACCTTCTACATACCTTGCAATGCCCTTCTAACTTCACCCCAAGTTACTTCGGAGTGTCTGTTTATTCTTTGCAGTTACGTCTAAGCGGGGTCACGAGGTTGCTTTTGGTACTTCACCGTCATAGGATGACTCTGCTGCCCTTATTATATCATCGAAATTGCTAGTGGCATTTCCCTGCTTGTCTTTTACTGAACACATCTTGTTCCTTTCAATATCAAGTTTCCTTCTGGCTGATTTCATGCTTCCCCCATTCGGTGATTTTTCAATCTTTCTAATGTCATTGTTTCGAATATCACTTGGTTTCCTCTTGCTGATATTTCAAGTTCAACCAGTTTGATCTGGCCTCTGGGGTTGGTCACTTTTATGCTCTATCATTTCTTTATAAGAGTCTGTTACTTGGGAGAGGTTGCCCTTTTGCTGTCTTGATGCCGCACGTCTGATTGCGACAGCAGCCTCTGCGAATTATTCTCGTTCATATTCCATTCATTACTTTTGTGTAATAGTCATCCTCATCTTCAAAAGCCTCACATTTGTTCTCCAGCACCATCATGAATTCATCCGCCTTTGCCCAGACTGTTACGAAGTTGGCATACATTCCTTTCTAACTTTCACTTTTCTTTCTTCAAATTGAGGGCAATCCTGGACCTTACTAACGTGTGGTCACTGTCCTTTGAAACGCGCGCCACAAAACGTGCGCCTCGTCTTAATGTCATTTGAAGGTTTAACAATCTTCATGAATATGAGATTCTTGAACGACATATCCTTCTTTATTTCACTACTATCGGAATAGCGCGTAAGTATGCGCAACTTGACCACCATGGTAGACTAGTGACTATGGCGTTGTGATACTGAGCTCGAGGCCTCGGCGGCCGCATTTCGATGGGAGAAGAATGCAGAAACGCTCGTGTTCTTAGATTTAGGTGCGCGTTAAAGAGCCCTAGAGACCAAAATTAATCCAGAGTCTCTCACTATGGCGTGCCGCATAATCAGATCTTGGCTTTGGCACGTAAAACCCCAGAATTAAATTAAAAACCGGTAGGTACAGCCTTTGTCAAAAAAAGCCGGCAGATCCCACGCCCTGTGCGGGGAGCGTATACCAAGTTAACGAAACGACCATGAGAGCAGCAAAACGTAGACGGCTGTTTCATGACCTACACGACACGCATTTCATGACATTCATGTCACGAGTCCTCAAGAGTCCCTTTAGCTACACTTAAGAGACCTTAAGGCGAAAGCCTTATTCATGCTCATGACTATGACTTCGACCATCAACCTTTAGCCTTTTCCTTCACCTAGTACCACAACGGAACCCATTCCATTGGTTTTTGAGTGTTAATCTTTTTTCACGGAGTCATTCTCATTTTTGCTGAGTCATGGTCATGACGATGGCTTTTACCACAATCCTTTAGTGTTTCCTTCACTTGGTGAAGGAAACACTTTCGAACCCATTTCGAACCCATTTTGAACCCATTTCAGTGGTTTTTGAGTATTAATCTTTTTTCGCTGAGTCATTGACGTTTTTGCTGAGTCATGCTCATGACTATTTCTACCATCATCTTTTAGTGTTTCCCTTAGTGCCCACGTCCGAACCCATTCCAGTGGTTTTTGAGTGTTCATCTTTTTCTCTGGGTCATTGTCATGACCTACATAACATGCATGTTATGACATTTATGTCATGACTTATCATTTATGTTCGTCATATACTCGTGTCATAGTATGACAATTTTGGTACATACCAAGTTAAGGAAACGACCATGAGAGCACAAAGACGTAGGCGGCTAGATAGATAGATAGATAGATAGATAGATAGATAGATAGATAGATAGATAGATAGATAGATAGATAGATAGATAGATAGATAGATAGATAGATAGATAGATAGATAGATAGATAGATAGATAGATAGATAGATAGATAGATAGATAGATAGATAGATAGATAGATAGATAGATAGATAGATACTGTCAAAGTAGCAAATGTTCGCCAAGAAATGCTTCGCATTTAACAGCGCATGACCGCAGCTGAGTCCTGAACGACCAGCCGTCCTCTTGCCGCGCACCTTCTTGAAAAGCTCTGGAGAAGGTGGCAAGCCCATGTCCTCACCATGGAGAACTTTCAAGGGCCGGTAGTTGCACGGTTGCGACACGACATAGTCACCCAGACCATACATTGCATTCATTAGAAAGTTGTTCTTCAGAGACGTGAATTGTACTTATGTTGGTTAATGAGGACTGTATTTTTTTTTTCTCACAGAAGTGCGAAATCTGGGCCCGTATTCACAAAACCATTCTGTGGTCACTTGTAAGTGCCGTTTGCGACTAGTCACTGCCACTGTGGTATCGTTATCACGCCGGTACTTACCATGAGTGGAGGATGCCCCAACACCGTCCAGTCACGAAACGTTTGTACGCAAGCGAAGTTTTGTGAACACGGACCCAGTTTATGAACAGAACGTTATTATCCTATTTTAATGCGAAAGCATTATATGGCTCATGAGGCGAAAAATCCGACTGTGCTTGTCGGCGTTGGCGTGACCACCGATGGTCCAAAAAAGTCATCAAATCCTCAACCTTTGGTGGGAGTCGAACTCACGACCTTTGATGTTAAGACGAAGTTAATTAAGGTACAATTAATTAATATGTAGCTAATTAGGGTACTCGAACCCACGACCTTTAGTGTTAATTAAGGCGAAGTTAATTAAGGCACAGTGAATTAAGTAGAGTTAATTAAGGCACTCGAACCCACGACCTGTGTTGGGAGTCGAAACCTCGACCTTTGTTTCGTGGGAGTGGAACCCATGGCCTTGCGTTGTGGCACAATGTCTAAGTATCGCGCGGTGATCTCAGTGCTTTCGCATTCATCCACGCAGTGATAATTAAGTGCCGCCCCTTGAATTTTTTAAATACATTTATAGTGGAGTCATCTATGAAGAAAGTCTGGTTTTCATCGTTCACGCTAATCAAACTTGCACTTCATTAATTTTGCTATGCGCTAGTTGTGATGTTGTTTGTTCATATAATCACCATCTTTTTAGAGTTAAGTTCAAGTAAAATTAGTTTTTTGGCAGGAACAATACAAAGCCACCGTTTAAGGAGACAAAGATTTGAGACTTGGACGTTTTACTAGGTCTGAGCCCCCGGACGAGAGGCGCAGCCTGCAGCGGTAAATTTGGCTGAATATTTGTTGCAGAAAAGAAGATAAAGAAGTTAAAGGTACGCAGAACAGATGCTACTATTAAAATACTGCAACTGCATGAGATGAACCATAAAAAAAACACCAACTAATGTAAAAAACAACGTCCGATCAATACCGCAGTTACAAGACACTATGACCGCAAAAAAAAAAGGAAATCTTAAAAATATCGTAAGCGTGCCTGGCAACAGCTCGGCATGGTTGTTGAGTGTGGGTAATTCAAGAAAGGCAGGCGCCATTCTGGTACTCGCTGCGCTCTTGCTTCGCTGACTGCAGGTGCTCTTCTGGCCCGAAGGCGTCCGGGGCGAACGTGACGTGAACAGGCTTTTTGGAGACGTGCCCGATTTGCGGATGCCTGCGTTTCTGGACAACTGGTTCCTGGCCCGTCGAGCGATGCGGAACTTCACCTTGACCGCCGCGGCGGAGGTGTCCACATTCCCTCGAAAAGCTCTATGGCCGGCGCCATGTTCGCGAGAGAGCTGTAGGGGCGGGTGATGGTAGAACTGAAGATTTGAAGCACGACGAGGAGCCTGCACGAGCCCGAAAAGTGCGCTCAAGTCGCACTTCAGCCGCTCATACTAAGGAGCATGCCCCATGCATTGCGACACCTCCAGAGCTTTCATATAGCTTGACAGCGCACACTTATTTATTCTATGTCATCAAGAGAAATGAACGACGAAACTACACACGCATCGCTGAGTTCTATGATTTCGTGCATGAATTTTTCACCGCGTTCTATCATTATTACTTCTATCTGGAACTCAAGACAGCAACTTACCACAGGAGCTGCTATTTACCACAGGAGCTGCTACTTGTCTTACCACAGGAGCTGCTATTTCAACTTTTTATTTTATATGCAGCATATCTCATCAAATTCGACGCAGTTGATACCAAGCCGAGCAATTTCTTCATTCACACGTATTTACGTGGGAACGAAGAAATTGCTCGGCTTGGCATCAACTGCGTCGAGTTTTATGAGATACATGCTGCATATAAAATAAAAAGTTGAAATCTACCGACTGTAGGAAGTGAATTTCTAATTGAGGGCATGACTTTTAAAGAAAAATTCGTAAAAGAAGAATCATTCCATCTTAAAGCTTAAAGGATTATTTCATCATACTTTAAGAAAACCTCGAGTATCAAGTTTCCAACTCTGTAACGCAGCAATAAAGAGATATCACAATTCTGTAAACTTCACCTAATAAAACATATAAAGCGCACAAAATTGATGTGTTATAGACTTCTCTGTAATATACTACTGATTGGTGAGCAGGACTTTTGCAAAAACCTTGTAAACATTGTAACAATTTTACTTGAGGGTTAAACTTTTAGATCGATTTGGGGTCCGCTTCAGACGATTTAACAAATGTAGTTTACTTAACTGCGATATATATTGTTCGTACCGAGCTATGGATTTATAAACTTCGTGCTCCAGTTCTTTTAAGTTATTGTGGTCAATTTTGTATAAATATACTCTGGCCCTAAGTCGAAATTTCGCTTCCTACAGTGGCCAGAATTAAGCATTTTCTCTTAAATGCAACAGATTTTATTCCAATCACTTCAGGGTTTGACTAATGAGAGTTATTCGGCCTTTCATTTCTACTTGAATATGAAAACCGAAGTTGGCCCCGACGTAAAGCTTTTATCTTAACCTTGGCTCTACTAGCAACAGAAAAAAAAAAAAGTTCAGTGAGTCGATAAGCGCACATTATTACAGAATAGCTTAAACGAAACGGATGCCTAAGGATAGGGACAAGACAAGGACGCCTTGTCTTGTACCTATCCTTGATGCATTCGTTTCTTCCCTAAACATTCTTTGCGCAACACTTATTTTGGCACAAATAATTATGTCGCTTATTTTTTTGGAGGATTGCCATAGTTTCCGCGCACGCGCGGCACTCGTCGACAGGCTATGCAGCGACGCTGTATAGCTTGTTGACACACGTGACCATATGTGGTATACGGGACTGCGGCCGCCAGCCACAATGCGCATATGACGACTCGCAGGTATACCACTTCCCATTGCTGAGCACCGCGCCGCTTTACGACGCCGGCAACAACGTGATCGCGGTGCCAGTGGGCGCCGCCGCCTTCCCCATGTACTCGCCGGCGCTCGTGCCGGCCACCAACTTCGGTGGCCTGGCGCGCACCCTGTCTGCCACGCTAGCCGGTGCCCTCTTCTGGGAGCGCCACCCGTGGGTGCGGGGCGCTGCGCTCTCGCTGTACCGGCGCCGGCTGGACTGCCTCGTGGCCATGTACCACACGTACCAGGGACGCGCCCTCCTGAGAGCACAAGGCAAGCCACCGAATCCTTGCCGTTCCCAACAGCGCCTAGCCAGCGCTATCACGGCACGCTGTGTCTTGCTGCCAGCTGCGAAGTACTGTATGGATGTAGCAAGACGCTGTTCCAACTACTCATCTTTGGAGTACTTACAAATGTTGAAAGACCGTCTACGCCTTGTCAGCTGCCATTATACCGACGTGGCATTTATCTGATCCCATTTTAACGCGATAGCGTTAAGGGCCCTGTGTCGCACAAAATCCGGTGTCGGTGCCGACCGTCGTTTGGCGAAAAATTATTCTGAACCACAACCACGCAGGCCCTCCGTAGACACTAAATACTTTTTACCACTAAAGTTGCTCACACCTTGTCTTACATTCTTTACAATGTTATTCCTCGGAATTTTGAGAATGACAGACCACATACAACTTTCATGGAACAAAACACCGACAGCGCATGCCTTTTATGTTAAATCTAATTCTCAGACTGAAATATTAAAAGTGCGAAACAATAACAGAAGATCGGTCCACGCAAGAGGCCGCGTTTCTACCAGGAAGCGTGCCTTCGTGCATAGCGTTCACCGCCAACGTTTCCCGGTAAACATTACGGTTACATGAGCTGCAGTTGCCGGGAAGCGCGAGAAGCGCTGTCAAGGATCTTTGAATGCTATCGCGTTCCACTAAAAGCGAAGCTTAAACGTCCTCCAAATTTTTTTTTCACCGTTGTAGATACGTAATGTGCTATTCCATATGACCAACTTGAATCTCCTGTCCGGTATCTCAATGAGCTAGTCACTCATAGCCAGAAGTTAATCGCAATACTCGCGGACAATTTTCTGCGGCAATGAAGGGGAATCCATGGGGGAGGAACTTCTGCACGGGTGCTACTGCACCAAGTGCTATATACTGCGCCAAGTAGTCAGGCAGCGTCTGACAGCGCTTTTGGTTGCTTGTCACAGATACTGAAGGGGGAGGGGGGGGGGGGATTAGCGTAGCTTCCAGGATTGAAGGTCTAGCCCTAAAGCAAAAGAGAACGCACACACAAAACAATAATAAACTCAAATTTAGCACTCAGTGGTCTACTTTGTTTTATTCTGCTTTTGTAAATAAGAAGTTTATGTTTTCTCTTCCCCAAATTAAATATCTCGCTGCTCTGCGCAGGGCGCTCCCACGCCATCGATGGCGTGGACGAGTTGGCAGTGTTCGCCGCCTCTTGGAGCCTGGCGCCGTTGCACCGTGCATACCGCGCCGCCGCCGCGCACTCCCCACGCAACACCCTAGGTGGAGAGCGCAGGCTCGACTCGGAACAGCTGTTTTTTGCGAGTTTCTGCTACACGCAGTGCTCGCGCGAAGACTCGCTCGACAGTCGGCTCCAGTGCAACGTGCCTCTCCGAAACTTCCCGGCCTTCGCCAGCGCCTTCCGCTGCTCTAGGGACTCCTACATGAATCCGCACCACCGCTGCCTCATGTGGTAGACTATGGAACGCCGGCCACTCGTGTTCTGCAGTCTTCGCGACACTGTTTTTCCCCCACTTAATGTCACGTTTAGTAGAAGCGCACGTTGTTAGATATCGCAGGTAGCTGCAGGAAATCTCCCGCGGAAGCATATCCTGTTGCAATTATTTCCTTAATACGTTAGACTAATTGGGCCATGCGTCAGGCTGTGCGTTGTTTGTTGGAGCAGATAAGAAGTGTTCTTTTGGTTTTAATGATACTGTTACGGTTTTTGAAAGTAAAACATGAATGACCAAACTTCTTACGTGATCCGTTGATGTGATGAAGCGCACACTATCATGAAGAATGCATTCTTATGGAAATATATTTATGCTTCTATTTCCATCTCCTTAAGTACAATCAGGTGCCTTATTTCCAATCCTGTCCCCTCACCAGTGCATTTAAATCATGGAACCACTAGATGATTTGTGCCTTCAGCATAACGCACCTTCAGCATAACGCAGGTGAACGCATCTGACCCCTTGCCAGTCCACCACTGTACCAAGAGCACTGCTGACAATGGCCCGATTTCTGAATTATACCTCGCTTCGAGAATACAACTCGTATTTTAATATAGGAAGACTCCGCTCGGGAAAATACTTATATACTGTTAGTGTGAGTCATAGTTTGATTCCACGCACTGGCATATCGATTCACCTCTTGTGCAAATTCATGTTCGTTTTCTTTTGTATGCGACCACATAAAGGCATGTTAGCACAACCGACGTCCTAAGTGTGAATAAATGGCTCATTGTCTGTAATACAAATTTCACGTTTCGTGCTATAGCTAAGCAGCGCTAGCATCATTGCCTGGCACATGTCACACACGTCTCGCCTACTCAAGAATGCTGACTGACCTATTCAGCGGCGCATTATCTTGGGAAGAAGGTTACGGCGTTAAAGGCGAGCAATTAGCCCCCTTCTCCAAGTTGCGTCTGGATGGGGATATAAATAGTGTGCGTAGGAGAAACCCCTCTACGCTACACGTCTTAACTGGCAGACCTTGCAGATAAGCTTGGGGAAGGGGAGGGCGGCTGGACGCGATAGCCGAGCTTCGCAATTTTTATCGCTTCCTGTCCGGATGAAGGATAAGGAGTTCGCGTGAAATGTGGTGATTTAATCATTGCACGCTGCTTGTAAATTCCGGGTCGTTGGTCCTGATCACGAAAAATATTTCGTTTCTCTTGCCTTTGCTGGCGTTTGTTTTATTGCCGAGTCTATATTAGTGCTTATGTGAATGCAGAAGTACGGACAAAATAGGCAGAAGCTTAAAATTTCAATTTCGATGGAGCGAGAAGCCTAGAGAGGTCGTACCCATGTCGATAAAACAACGGCGTCCGCTGTCGTAAATGCCGGACAGGCATGCATGGATAAAAAAGGAAAACATGCGTACGGGCTGTTCCGTGAGTGTCTCCTACGTCCTCATCGCGAATCTAAATCTGCTTGCATTTTATCAAGACTAAACGTCAGAGGAAACGTAGTGTGTGGCCATTTCACTTGAGCGTGAACGCGGCGAGTATGGTGCATTCTCAGCACACAAATCTTTGCCGTTAAAAATGATTGCGGCAACTCTCAATTCTGCCAACCAGGCGCCTATTTCATTCGTTGACAGGGATCGAGCTTCCTTATCGGGGCTGTTTCTCGCCTTCACGCGTTCCGTTGACACTCGAGTAGACTTTCTGTCAAAGTTTTGCAGCTCACTCAGCGCTCCAAAGTCGATGCTGGTAAGCAAATATTTCGTTCGGCAACAGTTTTGAAGACTACATGGATCCAGGTGCTATTGTACCACTTCAAAACTGATGCCACTATCACACTCCATGGACAGTGTGATAGTGGCATTATTGGCATGTAAGTTCCTGCTGTGAGAATACTGAAATGGGTCTGTCAGCTACCGCGTTGTCATGAAAGGCGTAAGATACCGTGCAGTGTAACGGCAGAGAACATTGATTTAATGGACCGGCGTGCCGCCAATGCACTAGCACGCGCGAGCCCTTCATGATGAGCAAGATGACATGGTGATGAGTGGGCATCTGCTAAAAGTACGAGAAGTACTTTCAACTAGGTCGGTGTGGTAGCGCATACACAGTAACTGTCGACAGTTTCTCCCAAGCGTTCCTGCTACCGTGCGGACCACACTTATCGCGCGTGGTCAACGAAGTGTGATTAGCACTGTTACAAACTAGCAGTAAATACGGATACTAAGCAGGGCACATGCACGACTACGAAGGTATACATGAGCGCCGGTTCGCAAATTCTTGGTCGCCACGAAAAACGTTTATTCGTCGCCGCCTAAGCACGTAGCCAAATATCGAGGCGGGCACGCGGAAGTATGACGACATTCCTCGATTGTGCGACCCGGTGGCGTTTCTTTTTTGATATTCCTAAATTCCCCATTCCAAAACTTAGGTGGGCGGGTGTACGTATTTGAAGACTATTTTAGCACTTTCATCACCTTTATAGTACAAAAGATAGGACAATTAAGAACCGAAGAGACAGCGAGGGGTATAACACGTTTCTAAGCTATAAGTCAGAAACGTACTGGGACTCTCGCCCTCTTCATTCCCAGCTTGGCAGAAGTGAAAGTACGGAATATATTACGAAGTAGATCCCTCGTGCAGAAGAGGAAGAAAAACCTCCTCCTACACTTTTTAGCTGTAGAGCTAACAGTGATATTTAGTCTGTGGTTCTTTGTTATGCTCTACAAAAGTATACTTGAATTGTTGGTGGCATCGTGTGAACAATATACTGCAAATTAAAGTCGCGTCATCATTTACGTACTGCATTGTGCGGCTGTTTGCCTTTCAGAAACTTTGAGGAGAAAGAGTAAACGTATGCACCATACAACGTACATCACATATCAGTTTGATGCTGCACGTGGCGGATTATCGTAGAAACCGCATGACGAAAAAATAAATAAATGAAGAAGTCGGTAAGACTAGCACTCGTCTTGTCGAGCCCTTCGTTGCGTCCGTGTTATTAAGGTGCATACAAACCCACCCAACTTTCCATGCTTGTGAAAATAGCCCATAGCGACTCGAAAAATCGTCGCAACTCTTAGCAACAATCGTAAGATTGTCGACAGCGTCGACACTCGCCACCTCGTTTCTATTGTATACGGTAACGACTCTCGAAACCTCAGTCCACCAAGCGTACATATGCAGCAAATCGCCAAAAGCGTCCTTTACAGCGAATCGCCGATATGCACGTAGAAGGAGCGGTTATTATTTCGTGCAGGGATCATCTTGTCCAGGCAAGCCGCCAGGAAGTGGTCGACATTTGACGTGCGATCACTCCGCACGTGACCACGACCTCTCCGCGCGAGGGGTTGCTGCCAATCAATCCGATGCCGATATGCGCGCAAGTGAAAACATAGACAAAACACCGGGCTGTCAGTGGGGGAGCGACAGCGAGGCCTCTTGTTTCACGTGGGGATGCCACTCGAGCTGCGAGATAGCCGCCGTCTCGCTTATTGTTCTCTTATCGAGCCTGAAAGCGCTCGTTAAAGAAGAAAGAGACTCTATCGGCGCTAGTGGGCTCGGCTTCACGCCCCGAAATAAGCCTTCATAAAGCATAATCTGGGAAGGGGTTGTCGCTCGCGGCACATCGCTCGGGCCGCGGCGCCGATGGGACGGTGCGTACTGTCCATGGAAGTAGGGGGCCTCCCGCACGGCTCGACCGCCCTCGGGCAGCGCGCCCCTGCGGAGGACGTGGTCTTCTGGAGGCCCTTCGCGCCAGCCGCCGGCCTGCACGGCGGCGCGGATTCGTGCCTCGACGGAAGCGCCGCCGACGAGGCGCCGCGGCCACCTGACGCTTGCCGCCGCCGCCCGCCCGTGGGCCTGGCTCCGTCGCCCAATTCGGCGTTCCGTCCCGTCAGGGTCAAGCGCCTCCAGTGTTCCTACTGTGGCGTCTCCTTCCTCAACAACGGGGAGCTCGTGGGCCACCTCCGGGTGCACACAGGTACCCGCGCGCAGATGGCGCGCTAGCGGCGCTTCCGCGCGTGCTGCACACGAATGTGGCGAGGACGGGTGTTTGTCGCCTATACAAGTGGTCCTGCTTTAGCGTCCAGTTTACCGCAGTAGCCTCATCGCGATCAAGCGTGCAGACATGCGCTTGTGACGCGAACACGCGGTTCTTGTCGATAACGCCAAACCAGTCTCGAAACGTGTCGCTTCCCAAGCTTTGGCGGGGCGCCAGAACGTGTGCCTGCTGTATCGGTCGCGCTCGGCGACCATGCGCCATGCACTCGCCGGCACGACCTCCATTTCGGCATTTGCGTATAGCGTGAAGGAGTGAGAGTGAGGTGTACGTGACTTGTCCGTCTGGTAATGATTGACTTAATTGTAATCGTGGACCCTGCATGAAAAGCTCGATCATTCAAGCTTTTCACTCAAGCTCACTCAAACGGACGTTGTAATTCATCTCAAAAGCTGCCATTATAACACAGAACCATTATAAAGTTCTTTAGCGCTGTCCGCGGGCGTTTAGAAAAGACGGTGTGCTCGGCTTACTTGCATGCATTCGGTTATAGGCATGATACCACGCAGGGTTAGAAGTATGCACGACGTACGCTAGGCATCGACTTCCTTTCCTGTAATTTTGATCAATGCCGCATGCCGGCGTTCTGTGAGAGTACATGATGTTACACCTAAGCTCTTTGTTTAAGCACGAAATTCACGTTTCAGTGTATCTACGAGTAATTTCTACCGTAGTGTGGATACACAATATTTGAAGAGTTCGCACATGGCATGTCAGAAGAGATTTCCGCTGCTTCTTTGCGCACAGATTCAGTAGAAACTGCTCTCGAATAGAACACCTTAGAGAGCTGAACGGCATACCTGCGGTTATTGCCTCAAATACGACTGAGAGAAAACAATGCCTTTTTCTAGTTATTTTCCCATACACCGCTTTCTGGAGCGTAGGCAAATTTAGCGGTGTACCACAGGAGAGTGTTTTCTCCCTTATTATTTAACTTCGCCTTGGCTAGTCTCTCAGAAATAGTAAACCATCGGACACCAGTAAAGATGTATATATATATATATATATATATATATATATATATATATATATATATATATATATATGCCGATGATATCTGCATATGAGTCTCCGGTTACCAGCATCGTCGCGTCACACGAATAGCCCAAGGAGCAGTAAATGCCATTCAGGGCCACTTGGCAACGCTTGGTCTATCACTATCAGCAGAGAAATCATTATTCATACTATTTCCTAGAATTAAAAGAAAATCTACACGCTTTAAGCTGAATTTAGACGGATATCAGATTCGACAAGTCATCAACGTCCGATTTCTTGGCATTACCTTAGACCACGCGCGGCGCTGTTGACCATTTTGTGTTGACTATCGTCACAGAGTCTACTTGTGCTCAAGCTAGTCGCTGGCATACGCTGGGGCAACCACCCGACGTTGGTTACCAGTCGGATCCTATACCAGCTACATCTGATGTCCCCCTCAGATAGTCAATACGACCGCGTAGAAGCCATTCACAGAAAAGATCTTCGACTGTGCCTAAGAGTCCCTCAGCCGGTTTCGAACAAAAAAGCGATCTACGAAGCTGATTCACGTACTTTGCCACTTCAGGCTTCTCAGACTCTCAGGGCCCATATACTACGTTTAAGTGAGTCTTCGCCCGGCAAAGCCCTCTAAGACTTAAAGGTAAGAGGCCGCGCTCACATTTTTATGCACCCGTGAACACGCTTCGAGTCTTAGGATTTCGCTGCTCGAGGCAGAGTGAAAAGATAAACGTGCCCTGGAAATTCGAAGATATTACATGCAAATGAAAGGCACCACGATCTGGAGATTCATCTGCAGAAGTCAAGTCACTAGTTCTGGAGCATTTGACCACGACTTATCTGAATCACCTACAAGTATACACAGATGGGTCTGTAAAAGTAGACTAAGACCATTGCGCAGCTGCGTTCTATATTCCCTATCTGAGAATTACGTGGTCTCTCCGTCTGGACTGTATAGTCTTGTCGACAGTTGTGGAAGGCGTGGCAATAGCGGCTGCTCTACGCAAACTCAAGACTTTGCCTCCACAGAATGCGGTTCTTCTTACGGACTCAAAGGCTACGTTACAACAACTCTATCGTGGTCTACCGTCCATCAAGTTCCCGCGCAAATCACTAGCCCTCGTGAAATAACTCGGCAAGAATAACTGTATATAAACACCCATCACATTCTGTCACCACGTTTGAAAATTGCAAGAGCATAAGGGACAGCGTTCAGAGTTTTCATTTTATTGCACAAAGTTTTTTTTTTCTTTCTCTCTATATGCAGAACAAAGTGAAGCAAGTTCTTAATCTACAAGTATTGATAGAACAAAGTTCAGACGTTTTCAAAACTAAGTACAATATCACTTTGCACGAGAAAAAAAAAAAAAAAAAAAACTAAGCACAATAGACACGGAGCAGCCATATACCTGAAACAACACAATTAAAATACAACTTATATATGCCTCTAGATGACCATTAACCATGACTATAGTACAGCGAAGTTAGGAAATTTGCAGGCGCAAGTTGACATCAGCTAGCGCAAGACAGGGGTAATTGGAGATCACAGGGAGAGGCCTTCGTCCTGCAATAGACATAAATATAGGCTGATGATGATGATGATGATGATGATGATGATGATGATGATGATGATGATGATGATGATGATGATGATAGTACAGCGCGCAACTCTGAGCGCCGGCAGTTGCATAGACGAAAACACACGAACGTGTATTGCGTTTACCGCGACGTCAAGATTTCTCCGTTCCGTGCAGGTCGCAGTGTAGCACTGTCGTCTGCGCGCTGAACATCAAAATCGGGCCTAAATATTAGGGCCACGTAGCGTCCACCTCCGCAAAGAGAAACGATTTCTTAAAGCGATTACCACAGTGCATGGGACCAGCGCATTTTCTTTACAGGATGAGTGCCTGTCTGTAAGAGGGGAGGGGGGTGTTGGTCCGGAATAATTTTTTCTTTTTTGAGAGGGGGACGTCGGGATCCTCCTCGGGGGGTTAGGGGGGTGTTGGATCTGTGTATATAAATCCCTGATTGTAATGATAATTATATAAATGATAGGGATGAAGGCCATAAAAAGCGTTTACAATATGCTTGATAGCTGTTATACAATGAGTGAGTTTGTGTCATCAGGTAAGCAAATGCAATACCTCCGTTGTCATTCACAGATTACCCGCAAGAAGTTTTCAAACGCCAGAGCCAGTATTCACAAACAGCCCGGTTTAATTGTTCGTAAAATCAAATTTCCGCCAATCCTGATGCTGGACATCCTAGTAGCAAAGGTGGCCGTCCAATGGCATTGACCACTTACAAAAAAAAAAAAAAAAAAGCTTTGCGAATTGGGCAACGAATTATTTCCACACACCATGATTGGGTTCAGAAGACATCCCTCCACGCAAGACGCCCTTCTGCAACTAAAACACCAACTCATAGACAATCCGGGGCGCTCGACGAGAGCCATCCTCGGGCTGGACCTGAAGAAGGCCTTCGATAGCGTTCGCCACGATGCCATATTACGACAAATAGACAAGCTAAATCTCGGAATGCGAACGACAACTACGTCCGAGACTTCCTCACGGGAAGAACAGCTCGCATGCGAGTGGGACAACTAGACTCAGATCAAATCAACATCGGGAGATCGGGCACCCCGCAGGGCTCGGTGATCTTGCCGATGCTCTTCAACCTCGTCCTGCTGGGGTTACCCGACCGATTGCTGCAAATCGAAGGACTGCACCACACGCTATACGCGGATGATATTACGATCTGGACGACAACGGGAAGCGACGGAGCGATCGAGCAACGTTTACAGCAGGCCATCCAGTGCGTGGAAAACTACCTGGTGGGCACGGGACTCGCCTGCTCGGCCGAAAAATCCGAACTGCTGCTATATAGACCAGTCAGAATGGGGCGCCCACCTAAAGGCTACACCTCCCCGAAAAAGGAAGAGATCCATTTAAGAACATCAAACGGCCTACCCATCCCGATGGTAGACAAGATGCGGGTACCAGGATTGATGATAGAACACAAGGGAGGCAATGGCGAAGCACTTCGCAAGATAACGGCAAAGGCCACCAGCACGATGCAGCTCATCCGACGCATCTCCAACAAACACGCGGGCATGCGCGAAGGCAACGTCATACGACTCATACAAGCCTTCGTTATTTATCAAATAACGTACACGGCAGCGTTTCACAACTGGACGGCTGCGGAAAGAAACAAGCTCAACGCCCTCATACGCAAGGCGTACAAATGTGCGTTGGGACTTGCGCCCGGAGTGAGCACCACCAAGCTCCTAGAACTAGGCTTGCACAACACGCTCGAGGAACTCGCGGAGGCGCAACAAGTGTCCCAACTCGAGCGCCTCTCCAAGACCCGCCCGGGCAGGCACGTGCTCGAAAAGCTCGGCATGACATACCACCCGCAGCACGGCATCAAAGTGGCAATTCCAAGAACCATACGCGAGCAACTATACGTGCCCCCATTGCCTCGCAACATGCACCCCCAACACCACACGGGGAGACGTAAAGCCAGGGCACAACACATGAACCAAAGTTACTCCAACGACAAGGAGGCAGTCTTCACCGACGCAGCCCGTTATCGAGACACGAAGAGTCTCGTGGCGGCAGTTACTAGCCACCGAGGTAACCACCTCACGAGCGTAACCGTGAACACGGCATATGCCGAAGCGGCAGAGGAAGCGGCCATAGCACTGGCCCTCACACAAACCAAGGCTACATACGTGATCTGTGATTCGCAAACGGCAATTCGCAATTTTGCAAATGGGCGCATATCGCAAGAGGCGTATCACATACTCAAGCGACATCCCATACACCAGGGAGAGGCCGACGTCGATAACCGAAGGCACTTGCTATGGATCCCGGCACACACTGGACTGAGCACCCCCAACGAAGCGGCTCACCGCGTTGCTGGAGGCCTCACTCACCGAGCATCATCGGAGGAAGAGCCCCCGCGGGGTACTGCAAACGTCTGGGCGTGGGAGGATCGTTTGACCAGGTTCCACGACATCACGACACACTCAGTGACCAGTTACAGAGACGCGTATACCCATTCCCTCACGCTAGGTTAGACAGGGCGCAAGCAGTATACTACAGGCAATTACAAACTGATTCTTACATAAACCCCAGACTCATGCACGCCATGTATCCAGACATGTACACTACAAACAGATGCACATCCTGTGACGAGGTTGCCATACTTAATCACATGTTATGGGAATGTCAGGACATAACAAACAATTCGGGCAGTGCCGACACCTCCGTCTCTTCCCCCGCCAGCCTCCGCTCGCGTTGGAAGACCGCACTGCTCAGCTCGAACCTGACAGTACAACTCTGGGCCGTCCAGCGAGCCGAGGAAGCCGTTTCGAGACAAGGTCTTGGAACCGCGTCCGCGACGGGTGCCCAGACCCACTAAAAAGACGCCGGACTCAAATCTGATTGATTTGATAACAAAGTTTACGTTCTTCTTCTTGCGAATTGGGCCCCAGATTTTCAAGATAAGAATTATTGAGGAATTCCTGAGCATCTTGCGGTTTGTATGGGCACCGCCCTGTTTGAGTACTGGAGAGATAACTTGCAACATACAGTTGAGGACAAGAATATAGCCAAGACACAATGGTAGCCGTTATGTGCTGCCTAATTTATATTTTAAAGTGTCTGGCCAGGAGACAGCGGTTAAGATAATAAAGTGAACAACTGGTAGTAGTGATCCAAGTGCAATTATCGAGGAAGATTACTGACAGCAGGTCCGAATCATGAAAGAGAAGGCAGAACAAGAATGATGATTATGGTTGAAATTTACCGGACTAATGCAATACGACTGAGCTGTGTAGACAAGCCGTAGAACGACCTTTGTTTAGCTTTTCATTGACTCTACCGAGAGCGCTTCTCACAGCCCCAGCACCACAATCTTGTGCGCAAGGTGTACGTACGTTACAACACCGCCCTTTCCTCCAGCGCGCACATCTAGCGAATTTTCAGTGTCGCTGTCTGGTGTCTTCGGAAGAGAATGATAAAAGATGACAGACGAAAATTTTGAAAATCACTTGTTAGGGAAATGGATTGAATTGATTATTTACGTGCACAAAAACAGCATACAGAAGCCTTCTAATTTCGCGCACAATAACGAAAAAGACAAAAAGAGATCATAAACAAAACATATATAACTTAGAAGAATAATTCAGTAGCATATTTAAAAATAACGGTATCATTTATGAAAATGTCAGCACTGTCATTGAAGCCAAACAATGTCTGAAAGGCTGCAGAGGGCACATTGAACGAGACAGGCCAGATAGTTATATTTAATGTATTTGTGCAATGTTAATAAAAGTTGGAAGGAACGTAACGGGAAAGTTATCGATTACATTTTAGTAATCGCTCATAAATTAATTCCGTGGGCCAGTAAATGGTCTTTGTAATCGATGACATTTTTTTGAATTAAATAACTGTAATTGTAATCGGTTCCTTTTTTTTTCTGCAACGTGTACGTCTCTGCTTGAAATGGCCTCCCACCATAAACTGCTTTGTAAACTCAGCAATGTAGGAATAAGCCCGCAAGTACTCGGTTGGATTGAAACATGTTTGTCACATCGTCAGCTATCCATTAGAGTAAAGAATAGTGTATCGAGTAATCGGGAAGTATATTCAGGGGTACCGCCGCTCTTGTTTCCGCTATACATAGATGACATTTATTCAGTTGTCAAACGACCTAGTAAAGTTAAGCTTTTTGCCGGCGATTGTTTAACTTATTGCTCTGTTATGCCGAGAGGATCAGGTTAAAATTAGCCAGTGCCTTCAGTCATTAAGCTCGTGGTGTAGCAAATAGGGGATGGAAATTAATTATAAGAAATCTACTTACACTCATATAACAAAAAAGCAGGCTCCGCTTTTGTTCGAGTATAATATTGTGGACAAAATTCTGGTTAAGGTGACATAGTTTCAAGTACATTATGCGTAACAATCACGAATGCACTAAATTGGCGTCAGCATGTAGATAATGTCTGTTCGTCAGCTTATCAGAAATTGTATTTTCTTAGGAGGAAATTACCGAACGCGACGAGAGAAGAGAAGCTTATAACACTGACATTCGTCCGGTCCTAGAATATGCTAGCGCAGTTTGAAGCTCGCATCAGAACGTTTTAAAGACGAATCGGGAACGTATTCAGCGAATTTCAGTACGCTTTATATGCTCGAAGTGTAGGCGCACTGACTCGGTTACTGGCACGTTAAGGGCTTGTGACTTGGAGACGTTAGAAATAAGAAGGCAGAAGTGTCGACTGACAATGTTTTCTCAAATATTGCAAGGCAAGGTTAAGATAAATTAATACACACATATACATAGCAGCAGCTTCAAAAGCGATGCTTTCGAACAACCCGCGCGAGGCCGTACTGATTTGTCTCGCTTTTCTTTTTTTTTTTTTTCCTAAGACCATAAACCTAATAATAATAGCTTACCGGAGGATGTTGTGCAGAAAAACGACGTATGTGATATTGAACTCTGCCTAGATAAGTATTTCGATACGTGTGCTTTCGGTTGTTAGTTGATGGTGAGATTTATGTTTATTTATGTAAATTCCATTTATTGTACCCTCCCTGTAACGACCCTCAACAGAGGGTTAGTAGGACTAAATAAATAAACAAATAAATAAATAAAAACCGTAGTTGAGAGTAGCGCTTGCCTGCGTACGGTTGTTCCGTTGACCGTTTATGCTCTAGCCAAGAATATATGGGTAACCTTGTTAATCCCTGACGTTCACTGTATTATCAAAAGTACGCAACTGGTCAGTAAAAAAGAAAAAAAAAGAAATGTACGCCCATTATACTGATCGATAACTGTGACAATGGCTGGGTGGCAGTGACCGTGGACTACTCGCATGTGAGCGACTGTAATACCCAAGGTTGCCCTTGCAATCTAGCTGGTTTATCGCAACGATCACTAACACCAGCCACACATTTGCAAATTAGTTCGAGTGCCCTGTCACCGGATTGTTCGTAAACAGATGGTGTGCTCCTCACAAATAAAATACTATGTTGAACCTGGAAAAACAACTGTCCTATAGTTTGCACTCCGCCAAGATAGCTCGGCGCGTGGGGGCATCTACGTTTCACTCGCACGAAACAGCATTCGGACCTAGCGTGAATTACTAAAGTTGACTTTGTATGTGTTCGCAGTAGTGGTAACACGCTATACATAGTAGCATTCTTGATTGTTTAAATATGTCATGTTTTGTATTAACTCAATTAAACATAGCATATGCTTTTTTCCTTCGCATAGCGTCTATTTACCGAGGCGATAAGCTGGCCTAGTCGCCGAGTAGGTTAAACCAGTGTTAACATGTCATGTTCACAGGTAGTTCGGTGTTAGCTGCGACATCACGAAGGAATAGTTTAATCCTGAAGGTCAACCGGCCGTATACAAGGTGATCATTTTTAAGTTTTATAGAAATTTGAAAATTGCCTGTGGCAGGTAATATAATACTTGTCCTCGAGCTGGATTATTCAGAGAGGCAGACATTACTTGCATGAGAAATCGAAACACCTATTCAAATAATCAGCAAAAATTCACTATCTTTTGCATTAATTACTTGACGGCACATATTGCAATTTACGAATTGTAGCCGGTGAGCTTGCAAGACGTATCCACTTGAAATGAATTTCCGCAATGATACCAGTTTCCAGATATTATTTCCCAAAGTGTGGCACGAAATACATGGACGTTCCCGTTACTTTTGTGCTTCAATGTATAAAAGGCATTTTGTTAGAAAAATAAGTGGAACAACAGTGCATTTTTACGGCAAGTTTGATGGCGCATATCTCCAAACTGGCGTCATTCTGAAAGTTCATTCCAAGTGGATACGCCTTGCAAGCTAACCGGCTACAATTCGTAAATTGCAATATGTGCCATCGAGTAATTAATGCAAAAGATCATTAGTGAATTTTTGCTGATTATTTGAATATGTGTTTCGATTTCTCGTGCGAGTAATGTCTGCCTCTCTGAATAATCCAGCTCAAGGTCTAGAATTATATTATCTGGAACAATCTATATTAAAAAATTCCATAACACTTAAAAATGATCACCCTGTTTATATAGTCTCTTTAATAACGCATATCGTTGTAGAACTGTAAGTTCTACGACATGCTGTCGAGCTTCGCGACAGGCTGAATTGAAGATTGCCCTACATGGCAATTTTTGCTTCACTAGACCTCTGGAATTTGATGTCACTAAAAGCACTCAGTCGACCAGTTTTTTGCCGAATAATTGCGACTCGTTGAGACATCAGTTGCTTCAAACTTACAATTTATTCTGTATCTCATCACCGGCTGACGTTACACTATGGGCTTTTCACGAGTATACATTCTAGGAACCATAGCCCGTATTCACAGAAGCTTTTTTACGCCAGAACTGTACGTGGGAGCATATGTCAACCAATCATTACTTTGGACATATTAAGGCGGCCGGCCAATAGAAAACAGCACTTAGGAATGAAAACTTTTGTGAATTCGGCTCCATATTTGTGCGCATCTAAATCATGACATAAAATAAAAGTTAGCTTTGTCAGGTCAGAGTTGGAACCGGAAGGCAGTTGGCGTTAGCATATCACAAGGCGTTAGCATATGTATACGTATACGAGTGTGCACGTGTTGGACTCTCCAGACGAACTTCTGTCAGGATTTTCTGGCGGCGATATTGGCTTCTTATTTGACACCAAAACATGACGCTAGTCGTGCAGCAGTTTTTTGCTAAGAAGTCGTACCACCAAGCGCTCATTCGCTATTCTCACTTTATCCGGCTCCTCTACTTAGCTTTGAGAGGCTACTGACACTTCACATTTCTGACACTTCAGGTAAACGCAGGCTATCATCGCAATAAATCGATTCAACTAGAGTTGCGAGGACCTGTACACATCATTTTAAGTGCATTGGCTTCAACGGATAATAAAATATGAGTCGATAACGCATAATTTCCAAAACATGACCTCATATTCTCTGGTTACCTGCGGCGATGGCTCATATGGCTATGGTTTTTTGCTGCTGAGCTCGAGGTCGCGGGTTCGGTAACATTTTTTTACTATTAATTACACTTTGTTAACTATAATACATTTTGCGCATTGAGCTTCTATTTTTTTTTAACGCAGTCTGCTTTATTTTATTTTTTTTATTTGCATGTACACTTCGGTATTCTGTGATGACTAACGTTAAGCTGATGAGGATCACTGTTACATTTTAGGAAGGGCGGCGAGGTCAGACATACTGCAGATAACTTTGGCTTGCGTTGCACGGAAAGCAACGTAACAAATTCTGCAACTCGTACACAGCATTGACATTGCTGAAGCCCTCGCTTGGACACTTTCACTGCAGTCAATTTGGCGTTGGCCAAGCGCCTTCCGTGGCCCGCCCCGTGTCAGCTGCTCGTCATGACGTCGCATACTTATGGCCGTGCGCAGACCTTGACCGGTTTCCAGCGGCGCAGAAATCGGCAACCCGCGTAGAAGGTCGCAAAATGGGAGCTGCACGCCAGTTATCCAGGTCACCATGTTCGCCCTTTGTATCAGGCCGACTCCGGGTCGAAGGGTCTGCAACTTACATGCCTCTGCATTCTAGAGGCAGTATTATACTGGTTTCAGGCTGTAGAAAGCAGACCGAGGCGTTGGGCGTCGCTGTAATGCGGTCGTTCCGCAGGAGCGCGGCTCCTTTCGCCAGCGTTGCGCATACAATCCCAGTTGTACGAAATGGCTCTATTTTAAACACCCCTTGTCCTGCGCACTTAAGGTTAGTCTGTCGCTGCTGTGGTCCTTGAGAACCAATAAGACGGTTGATCTTCGGTCCAGTGTCAGGCTAACGACTAGTAACGCTGCAGCTTATAGGATAATACGACAGCCTCTGGTGGCGAGAAAGGCAGGAGCGTTCGAAGTGCA
Organism: Dermacentor silvarum; assembly: GCF_013339745.2. Lineage (NCBI taxonomy): Eukaryota > Metazoa > Arthropoda > Arachnida > Ixodida > Ixodidae > Dermacentor > Dermacentor silvarum. Next base: position 20,570,574 of record NC_051154.1, read on the forward strand.
ACCTGAGAGTGCGGCAGGCTTGCTCCCATGGGCAGCACTTGGGAGCATATCAGTCAGCTGCGAATTTCCCTCGCCGTTACACCAGCAGTACGACGTTCTACACATCTGCCACCATAGACGGGAGTGGTGCTGCATGGTTATAATGCGTTATATAACGTTATAAAAAAGAGTTGTAATTTCTGCGTAAATGGGGTGACGAGAAAGGAATACCAGAGCTTTAAAACAATGTTCTAAAAAGTTAGTGCGATTCGAACCAACACCTATAGGTTGCGTGGAAACTCGTTATTTTAACTACTGTAAATAGGCCGTCAAATCGGCAAGAGGTGGGTTAATGTCCCAAAGCAACAATGAGGCTATGTGAGACGCCGTAAGGGAGAAATGCAGCCGCCGTAGATGGGAATCGAACTCGCGATCTCGCACTCGACAGTATACGCGTAGTGAGCCGCCTACAGAGGTGCCACTGATAGCCACCTATAGCGGGCGCTTTTGAAAGTACGCTTGGGATGCAGTAGCAGACAACAACACATTGCACAAAAGGATGGCCGAAGTTCGCGGCTGCGATTTCACCTTTTTTCGGGTGCCCTACCACTTCTTCAACGGGGACACCTGCAGGAAAGGCGCAGGTCTCCATGACAGCGCACATGTAAGCGATGTTAACGGAGTTTGGGACCAGTCTGCAAACGTGCCGGGTGCGTCCCGCAGACAAGCGCAATGAAGCCCAGTTTTATACGAAGTGGAGCTCGTGTTAAGTAGCCGTTTCGTTTTGTTGAAGAATGGGATATATCAATAGTTTTTTTTTTAACTTCTACCCTTGCTGCGATACTGTTTCTGTACCTCGTTAACAGGCTCACGCCGTTGGTACAGGCGTATACGTATATCTCAAACGACTCCGCGCGGCGCGATGCCGGCACCCATTGTATTGATCTCGCTATCGATTAATACACATGACATCGCCGAGTAAGTGCCATCAAAGTCGCCTCAAGAAGAGTAATTATGAATTTGTTAATGTGAATATGTACACTAGTCGACGAAGTCATCAAATGCACGGGTGAATAAAAGCGTGAGTTAGCGCTGCACCGCCGATGCACTTCCGCTGCAGTTCTCGCAATCTGAAATTGCCTCAGTGGCCTGCTTGGAAACGTGAAAAGCTAAAGCCTTACGAACTTCTCAGTATCTTTTTCTTTTGTTACGGAAGAAAGAAGCCACGCGATATATTTAAAGGTGAAGCAACGCGGCCAAGGTAGATAGATGGGCGCTGGCGGCAAGGCCGCGGGTTTAGTCCTTTGCGGCATAGGCATTGCACTCCCACGCCTCAAAAGATAAGAAAGAATTCAATTGAGTGCAAAATGCGCACGTAGAAAGGCACTCTGCGTGGTAAGTCTGCTCAGACAGCATTAAGGTGTAACGACTTCACAAACATGACGCGAAATTTTCAGCGAAAGTCGAACAGCAATACCATATGCAGCAGCTAACAGCAATCCTCTCTCTGAGCTGCGTCTTTTCTAACACATTTCCCAAGCAACCAATATATCGAAGATGTTCTTGGGCAAAACAAATAAATCTACGGAAGGAGCACTTGCCTGTTATCATTCCGATAACACACAGCGTGATTTAAGCGCCTTACAAGCAAGGAGAGGCGGAAACCTATGCATTCAAAAAAAGTTTACAACAATGTTGCATGAAGCAACTAGAAACAGTACACCGTGCGCAAAGCCACGCATAAAATAGATCCAAAAATTATAACTGGGTGACAGGCGGTGAGCCGGTTTAACGGGCCGAAGAAAACCAACAAGATCAGTCCTTGCAAGCCGCAGCAGCTTAAACACTCAATACGATGTAATGTACTTGTACAATCGTGCACCCTAGTAAAAGCGACACGCACAGAAGCGGCAAACGGTCAAGGCGGCAAGCGATATTCAGAGCCTAAACGAAATGCCTTTAACCCGCATACTGCACTGAGGACAAACCGAACCAAAGCATGAGTAGGCTGTGATCAACTTCATCGGTTACCCGTGTAAACATGATCGAGTGCAACAAACGCCGAGATGGCAAAAGGAAGCGTGATCAAAAATTTCCTGCCGAACGGAGGCGATCCATTGCTGCCGTTGCCCCCGCTCAAGAGGCCTTGCTAGAATGATTAGAATCACGTCGCCGGCAAGCTTTTGCAGGTATTTGAGCACCCCACTACGCATAGTTCTTCGACATGCCTTAAGCTTTGGCTACTACACACATGCGACGGGTGCTGCTTATTTCGCTCCGAAAACGTGAATCAAATAGAGAAGGACGAGCTATGATGCAGAAAATTACGGCGGCGGGCTGCCTTCATTCGTACAACAAGATCTTCAACAAGATCTTCAACAAGATCTATTTCCTTTGCTGTCCATTGTGAGCAAGGCACTCGTGCGCACCCCGAAAAATTGTCCTTCTAACTTTTTTTTTTTTTTTTTTTGGCGAGTGTTCCTTTTATTTCCCCACAATTCTAAATGTGCTTGCGAAAAAGTAAAAACTGGTGGTCACATTGCCATGACCTAATTCGCCAATAACATTCCAGCCGACTACGAAGACGGCGAGAAGAACGCAACGGCAAATAAACTAAACAAGTGGTGGAAGACTGTACTTGTCGGACGACGGGCTCTCGTCGTCTGCACTTTGTGGCTGGATGACACTGCGGCGATCGCGTGCGCGTGACTCATTACACGGGCCAGCTCTAGTTGGTATTTTACAAATGTTCGCCCTGTTCTCGGCCGCCCTCTCACTGCCGAAAGCAGAGCCAACTATCGCGTCACGCGTTGTTGTTAAGTAACATCGTCACGGTGTTGGTGTTTTCCGCCGCTGTCAGTATTCGCTTAAAACCATTCAACAATGCATGCTAGTAAACTTTTCATTTCCTACAGGTAATGTTCTCCGTGGTGCCATGCGTTTCTTTGCGCTTTACCTTCTCCGTGCATGCAGTAACACAGTCGAACCCCGGTATATCGAATCTTAAGAGGATCACAAAAAAAGTTCGATATATAGGTATTTCGATATATAAAACAAAAATTGTATACAAAAATTTTCAAGGGGATTTTACTGCTGTTCGTTATACACAATAATTCGTTATATGTAGGCTCGATATATCCGGGTTTGACAGTACTCGATAGCTGATCTCCGCGGCAAGGCAGACTGCAATGGTATTCCTTGTCTGAGGAAGGAGACCCTGCATGGAATAGTTACTTGAAGTTTTGTGAGTCGCCTTCGGTTTTTATTTCTGACTACTTTTTATTTTCTTTGGCACGTAGCCGCTTAACTCACTTTTGTCACTGTTTCAAACAAACGCTCAGCAGTAGCTCATGAAACTATGAGCCTGAACAGGTTTTATTGCTATCCACTGCATGCTACACATAGCAACGTATAGCGTAGACTACCACTGGTGTTGTCTGATGCCTATAGAACGACGCACGCGATAATCTTTGCACTCAGTTAAGCGCATTACTGGTGGTTCGCCTGCACCATAGATGCCTCCATGGCAGGGGCAATCAGCGTCTGTACTTTCCGGAAGCATACGACGAACGTCCATGTTCTCGGCTAGGAGAGGCTTAATGGTTAGTAAGCATGCAAGTAGATCTGTCGTTGCCGTTGATTCAACCTCCGCTGTGACAACGCAACAAAGAAGCAAACTTTATCGTTTCTAATTTCTCGTTATAAGTTGCCGGAAAACTTGTCAAGCTCCTGCGCTGATATGTACACATGCACATGGCATTTCATCAACAGTGTCGTCGTATGTCCACCGTAATGACACCGGACGAAGCACCGACGTTGTCTTGGTTCCTCACTTACGAGCGGGACCCCCCCCCCCCCCCCCCTAGAAACAAAAAAATATATATAATTGGCAAAAAGAAATAATTTGGCAGCACGTTACTCTCCCGTAACGCGGGAAGGCAAAAGTCCCGCTGCACATGTGGTAATGCATTAAGTTATACGATCGGGGTCATACTTGCAAGACACAACGAGGCGCAGTGTGAAGTAAACGTATGGCGCTGTAGGTCGACCTTCTTAACGACACATACGAGCACCCAATGCACTACCTAAAGTTCTTTCCTTCTTTCTTTGTCCTTTCGTTCTTTCTTTCCTTCTTACTTTCTTTCTTTCTTTGTTCTTTCGTTCGTTCTTTCTTTCCTTCTTTGTTCTTTCGTTCTTTCTTTCTTTGTTTTTCGTTCGCTCGTTCCTTCTTTCGCTCTTTCTTCTGTTCCTTATTCGTTCTATCCTTTTTTCGTTCCTTCATTAATATTCACCCATTGCAACTTTGCTTGCTTACGTGGGTATAAGCCATTCCTGATGATAATTTCGCATCATAATTTTTCGGGTATGAGCCATTGCTGATGATGATTGTTTGTTTCACTCGTCGTCTTTCTTTTCTTTTTTTTTTTGTGTGTCACTGGACTACTCGCCGCATTTTTCAGGTACGAGCCATTGCAACGAGCCAAGGATTTCACCTTAAAATAGCATTTTCATTTATGAAAAAAAAAAATCACCTAGTTCCCTTCAAAATAATTCCTATTGGAGTCGATACACTTGTCCGAACTGAGAGTCTAAATTAGAGCACTGCACGGGTTCGGGCTTACCCGAAAGCCCGAGCCCGGCCCGGCCCGTGGGCCGGGCCGTGCCGGGTAGAACAGTTTTTTCACGGGCTCGGGCCGGGCTCGGGCACGGCGTGGGCTTTTTGACCCGGGCCCAGGCGGGGCTCGGGTTTTTTGACGCGGGCCCGGGCCGGGCTCGGGCTTTCTGGTGGTGTGCATGTAACGTGCAGCGAGTTATTCTCGGGCGTCTCAACTCTGCAAAACATTATTTTCGGTCTCGGGCCGGGTTCGGGCCGGTTTCGAATCGGGCTCGGGCCGGGCTCGGGCCTAAGGTAAAGGGGTGGCGGGCCGGGCCGGGCGGGTAACGTAGATTATTTCCGGGCCCGGGCCGGGCCCGGGTATCGCCATAAAAGTTTTGATCGGGCTCGGGCGGGCCGCCCAACGTAAAAACGGGCCCGGGCCGGGCCCGGGCTGAAAATATCGGCCCGTGCAGTGCTCTAGTCTAAATACCACATCACAGAAAAAGCAGTAGGAGCGGGTGCGCTGTCGTGATGGAGAAACCAATTACACGAGCTCCACACTCTTGAGCGTTTCCCTGGCGCATTTTCGAGCAATACCTCGAATTAAAATTTCTAATTGGCAGTCTGTCCAGGAGGAACACATTCTCGCTGCACAATTCCGCAAACACCGATTTAAAATAGAATAAAAAAAGAGAGGAACGGTGGCCATCGTTTTCAGACAAGCGCACTTTTGCCGTTTTTTTTCGTTTTTTTTTTTATTTCAATCGTGGGGAAGAAGGCGTCTTCAATTGGCTCGAAACCTGTTTGGTTTCGGAATCATACTCACCACCAGCTTTCGCCACCTGTGATGATTTTATAAAGAAAATGTTGGTCACTTTGCATGTGAGTTTTCATATCCTGACACAAAATCAAACAAGTGTTCCTCGTTTTTTTTTTTTTTTCTCCTTATCTTTCTTTCTGTCATTTGTGAGCACGCGAGGAACGAAGTTCGTCGCACCTCGTCTGATGCCGAAGTCGACACTCAAAATTCAACTCATACCAGCAGCTTCTCAAATCTTGTGATTTGCGTAGCGGCGACTCTCGTTGATATTTTGCCGAACGTTTACGACTGCCTCGTATAGGTACGGCTGATTGAAGGTCGGCCGAAATGAGCATGCATGGTCTTTAACGCTCCTTTCTCCCCTGGGAACTACCCAAGAGAGAGAGAGAAAAAAAACAAGAGGTGAAGGGCAGAGAGGTTAACCAGATTAACTGCCCGGTGGGCTAATCTGGACTGGGGTACGGGCCAAGGGCAGAAACGATGAGGAGAAAAGAACCGCAAATACTTGTGTGCGGCGCAGTGCCTCCTCACTAAACGTCGTTCGAAGCATTTCAAGTGTTTGTGTGGTAGTTTTTTTTTTTTTTTAAGGAATCAAAATATCAAGGAGATTCACTGTCGGTTACGAACAGACGTCATGATTTCGAAAGACTAGCTTGACAACAGCTGGGAAAACTGTCACCACAAACCCTGAAGACATTCTACGGTGGCGTCGGTTTGGTTACTGACTTCGAAGTGTCAGCCTGCACCACCTAGCCAGAGAACACAGCAACACAATAACGAAGAACTCCTTAAAAACCGCCCAGCTTTTCTTTAACTTTTTTTTTCGAGGGGCTGGGGAGGGTGGTGTCTTACACGCGTGGATCAATCGCGTAATATTTCCCTAGTGAAAGTTCTGGCAAAAAGCTTCGGTTTCTATGACACGCAACAAGTGTCCATTTTTTATATTGTCGCATCTTGTCACGAACCTCTTCCTGCTATTTTGTGCTTTGTGCAATGCGTAGCCTTCACCTGTTCGTGATATTTAACACATTTTTCATACTAGCCAATGAAATTTGTGATACTGATTTTGTAGCTCCATGCTAACATCTTAATTTTAGTGTTCATTATTTGTTCGCTGTTATACTTTTTAATGCATTATCCACTTGCGGTTTGGGACCTTGGGAGCTCCTTCTGTATATTCTCCCAAGTACCACAACTTCTGTATTCACAATAAATATTGATTGATTCAAATAAATAAATAAAATTAGAAAGACATTCCAAGTGGTTTCACGGCCCGTTTAATACACCGAGCTCAAGCTCATGAACATAGTGTTGAATATATTTAAAGTCTTAGCTATGGGATCCTTTCATCTGGTTTTCATTTATCCGTAATTGGCTCTTGAGAATTTCATTGTTAGTCGGATTCATCGGATACTGCTTTCGTCATTGCACCAGGAAGCTTTTAATTCCTTGAATATGTGCCCGTCTTGCGCTAAAACGCTGCTACTTCACAGTGACGCGACTTCAGAATTGCACAACTTCCAACCACAATAGTTTATGCTTATCTTTCACATTTATCTGAATTTCAATTTTCAATTCAAATTACTGACAACACACACACACACACACACACACACACACACACACACACACACACACACACACACACACACACACACACACACACACACACACACACACACACACACACACACACACCACACACACACACACACACACACACACACACACACACACACACACACACACACACATACACACACACACACACACACACACACACACACACACACATACATACATACATACATATATATATATATATATATATATATATATATATATATATATATATATATATATAGAGAGAGAGAGAGAGAGAGAGAGATGAGAAGCACAATTTCGCGGTTATCTTCGGTTTATTTACCCAAGAGTTTCGGTCGGTGGACCGACCTTTTTCAAGGCATGCAGGGAATTCTCGCAACCTTGAAAACCGCGAAGTTGTGCTTCTCATCTTTCTAAATACGCTTGGCCCATTGAAAAATCCAATTACTATATATATATATATATATATATATATATATATATATATATATATATATATAGTATCTGTGTGTATGTTTATACATGTACGCAAAGATAATTACACAAATATACGTATAAACACCTGTATATATCTGCATGCACGAAAAAAAAAAGAAATCCTTACGTTCTTATGGGTAATAAGCTCGAAACAAGAAAAGCCCTTTCCATTAGATATACAGGACGAACAGAAGAACGGTGTACATAATGTAAGCGCTGTTAGTTCATAATTTTCATTGTATACAAACACCCTAATCTCAGACATCATCTTATTTCGCGTGGTCTGGCTAGGAGCTGCCGAATAAAAGCGTCGGTTTTACAAAACCGGCTCTTATTTCCACTTGCTGCAAGCTTCTTGAGCACATTATTCATAAACACATGGTTCAGTACCTAACCTGTCATAATCTGCTTTCCGAAAACCAGCACGGCTTTCGAACCGGTTTTTCTACTGTCACGCAGCTCATTCAATTTACGCACGACATAGCTTCTGCACTCAACAATCGCGATCAAATGGATGCAATTTTTATTGACTATTCGAAGGCTTTTGACTTAGTCTGCCATAAAAAGCTTCTGTGTAAACTGCGTGCAATATTCTATGGGTCTAAATTACTAGACTGGATTACTGACTACTTACAATTAAGAACTCAGTTCGTCACTTTTAATCGCTCACAGTCATCATCAGTCACAGTCACGTCAGGTGTGCCTCAGGGTTCGGTGCTTGGACCTCTGTTATTTGTAATTTACATTAATGATGTAGTAAATGTTACTAGTAACACCGCCGTCAAGTTGCGTCTGTATGCTGATGACTGCGTCCTATACCGCACTGTTACCAATGCTAATGATCAACAGGAATTAAACAATGTTTTTTCATTGTTCTGCGAATGGAGTAACACTTGGCAAATGAAAATTAATTTCACTAAAACAGTCGCAATGACCTTTGGTAACAAAAAGAAACCGCTACATTTCTCTTACAATGCTAATGGTAGTCACTTGTCCCACGTTAATGACTTCAAATACCTGGGTGTGATCTTTTCACATAACTTAAAATGGCATGCTCACATTAATCACATCTCTGGAAAAGCACTTAGGAAACTCGGTTACCTTAAACGAACCTTAAAACATGCAACAAAGGAATGTAAACTAACTGCCTACAAATCGCTAGTTCGCCCGATGCTGGAATACGCGTCAACTGTTTGGTCCCCTCACTGTGCTTGTGACATTGACCTTTTGGAATCAGTTCAGAAAAAGGCAATCAGATTCATCTGTGGTCGTTATGATAGAGACTTTTCACCTTCATCACATGCTCGCATCTTATCATTGCAGACTTTGAAACATAGGCGCACACGTGAAAGAATCATCTTGCTTCACAAGATTATTCACACGTCATCCGGTATTCAGGCTCCCTTCTCTTTTAAATCTCCTAGCGCACGCGCAACCCGTCATAGCCATGCACTAAACATTGTTCCTTTCAGGACACATATTGACTGTTTTAAATTTTCTTTTTTTCCGCACACAATTGAAATATGGAACAACTTGGATGGTTCACTACGCGCATTGCCTTTTGCAGAGTTCATTGAGCAATTACCTAACCTTATCGCCTGTTAGTTTGTTTGTATAATCTTAGTGTTTGTTCGTTTGTTTGTACTAAAATCTTGTACCCACTCCTGCTATGTCTGCTATGTCTCGAAATAGAGACAGCAGTATTTGTAAATAAATAAAAAATAAAATAAAAAAGTAGTGGAGGTGCGGAAATAAGATGGATGAAAATTTATGAAATTTATGGAAATTTGAAATCTCAGAGCGTTTTGCTATGCAGGTAGCATTATAAAGCACGAAAAGCAGTAGGCTGTGCAGTAAGAATTCAAAACATAATTGAAATTCATTAAAAATTAACATATTACATAATCGTCTGCGCGAAGGATTATATCTCTACTCACACAATTATCAAGAATTGTCAATTAGACACATCTGTAGATTGTATGCTAACGTTTTCTTAAAATAATTGGTTCTATGGTGCATCAACAATCACCTTTCACGCCTCCGTGCTATAGTCGAGTGTTAGAACGTTCTACAAGATTGGATACGCTTTTTAGAAATTGTGCAGTCTTTCTGTCCGCAAAATTAAACTTCTGGAGCAGGCGGCGCGCGCATGCGTAAAAGTGCTCAGTAATAATTATTTGGTGTTGCTTAAATAGTTATTTTACTGTGTGTAAATAATCCACGTGACTTACACAGCAAATAGCTTTCATTTTTATAAGCAATAGCCTGCTAAGGTTGCCTATTGTCCTTGTGCCCCAGATAGATGAACAAAAAAATGTATGTGATCGAAAAGATGAATGATAAAGTTGAAAGAAAATTTGAGAGGGGAACATGTACCGACACCGGAACGATATGCCAAGAGCGGACTTTTTAATAACTATATCTTTTATTAACCATTTTCTTTACCCGCCGTGCCCGAGGGCGCGGCAGCCGCATTTTGATGAGGGCGAAATGCAAAAACGCCCGTGTCCCGTGCATTGGGGGCATGTTAAAGAACCGCAGGTGGTCAGAATTATACAGGAGTCCCCCACTACGGCGTGCCTCATAATCATATCATGGTTTTAGCATGTAAAACCCCAGAATTAAAAAAATATATATTTAATTTATTGTCTCCTTGGTGATAATATTTCTGTATATTGACATCTTTCGGATCAAGCTCTATTTCATAAAATTACCTTTGTGTGCATTTTGTAGTTTTTTTTTCTCTTTGTCTTTCTTATTTTCCCTGCATGTGTGTGTGTGCGTGTGAGTGTTTGTGTGCGTGCGTGTGCGTGCGCGTGCGTGTGTGTGTATGTGTGTGTGTTCGATGGGGAACGGTGAACCCTGCCAAGTTTTCTTCGTTCCAACGTTATTTCCAGGCACAGAACTGCCACTCTGGCTTTTCCGTGTCCTTCGTGGTTTTGAATATCTTTCGGTGTCATCGTTTTTTCTCGGCGGATCTTTTTCTGCTGTTGACGTCGCGCAGCCTGCATTCCCTCGGAAGCACCGTGTAAACGTTTGCCTTGACGCGCAGGCGGGACGGCTCGATTCACCGGTAATGTCAACGCAGTGTGCAGCAAGGCCCACCTGTTGGCATTCTCTGCCATGGTTACGCACTCGGCACACGTTCGGCGATCAGTATTGTGAACACGCATCGAGGCGATCAATACGGCCGTGGGCTCTATTTTACTCCCACTCCGATAAAGGCGGCATTTGCGTGTGCACGAAGCAAGAGAGTGGAGACCGTGCGTCATTGTTTGCCTTGATCAGGACTATAACGGATATGATTGACTGATTGTCAAGAAGCTATAAAAAAAGGGGGAGCTTGTAATTTATCTTAACTTTTATGTCTCCTAGGTTTTTTTTTTTTTTTTTTTTTTCACCTCAGTGATGCTATGACGGTGGCTTTCAGCTGCAGCTGTTCACATGGAGCCTTGAGAGGATCGGTTGGAGTAATGGCATCTTCACATGACCGCAAAAATAAGTTTAGTGAAAAAAAACAACGTGTTTTACTCCTTCAATGTAACAACATTTCGCTGGACGCCTAACGGAGGTTGAAAGCCGTGCTTAAATGTACGATCCTGAAGGCACCTCTCCGTATTATCGTGGATGAATGTTTGCCGACCACGATTGTCACGATGAAAATTAGACATTGCTGATATGTAGGCGCACGGCTTAAAATAGGGAGGTGCCACCCTTTGAGACATTAAAAAAAATTCAGGCCGCGGCTCTCAACTTCGAGCTGCGTTTGCTAGGTTGCCCTTGGTTGTTTTCGTGACAACCGTGACCCAGAAACGTCTGTCCGCTGTGGGACATGGTGCCTAGCATAGTAATTTCTGTGTCGTCGCATTTGGATATCAGCCAGCAAGCACGGTACAACGCCCGCACTTTGTGACTATGCTGCTCGGAACATCCGAAAATATTTTGCAGTTTCCTGTATTTACCTTTATCGCAGCTAGATTTCCTTGACGACTCGGATTCCACCAGTTATCTCGTGCCTGAAGTTTCTCTCCTAGCTCCGTACAAATTTCCTGGAATTATCCTGCGTCTGATTTCTTTTGCCCTGTATTTATAAGTGCCAACTTACTGAGCCTTGCTGTTTCGAGGCGCTTGCACTCTTAACCATTTCCAACTGCGTTGCTCATAGTATTTTGCGCAGTGGCACCATCATGAAAGTCACTTTTATATTTAGGCACACTTCAACGAGTTATTTTTTAAGCAGCAGCTGCAACACCTCCATCAACGGTGGCTTCTGATATACTTGAATGGGCTCAGAATTACGTGACATCGCTATGTATCCGCATAAGGTGGGATCTGATAGGCGAGCACGCACCAACAAAAGCCAGAACACAGTATCAACTGTGTATCACAGTATCAATGTGTATCACAGTATCACAGTATCAAACACAGTATCAACTGCATGAGGTATAACCGAAATGTGTGCAATGGACATTGAAAGGACTCGGACGCAGCTTGTATATATTTCCCGCTTTCCAACGCTCATTTACTCCTCGTCAACTCAGCGCCAGTGAGCAGCTCCGCATATATTGTTAATCTAAGTCCATCGATTGTTAAAATCGAAACTGGAGAGTATATCCACGGCGACGATATCTGCGTCCGGCAATCGGCGGCGCGCTGGAGAGGAGGCGCGTTCCCCGAACCTCGAGGTCCTTCGTGTAGAAAAAAAGAACGAAAAAGAAAAAAATGAAACAAGGTGATTAGGGGAGAAGGTGCGTCTGCCATTGCATACGCGGAAATTCAGAGCACTTGCATCGTGGTGGCGAGCGATAATATTGTGCAGTTCGCTTCCTTATCTACGGCGACAAAGCGGGAATCCTCTCGCCTTCGCTGCCGGTCTTTCTTCTTTTTATTCGAGTCCTGATCAGCCTATCTCTGCCGTCCCAACGCTTTCACTGCGGCCTTCGTGCCCAGCTGTTTAGAAGTGCTTGTCGCGTGCTGCGCAGATTGTAGTGGAACAGCCTCTAGTTTTGACGCGCAATCTCATCTGCGCTTAATAAATAAATAAATAAATAAGTTCTCGCATCGTACGAGAAACCAGAAAAGTGTTTTGCACACTCCCAACTTGGTGAATTGGACGTTAATATACTGGCGCATAGTAGTTCAGTGACGCGCGCACCTCTTGCCATAATTTTAATATAGGGTGTCTCAGCTAACGTTAGCCAGTCTATTCAAGGGGAAAAAAAGGTTATAACTACACGGTGCAAGAGACAATTTTAAGACCTACGGTGTTCAGTTGTCAGAGGTCCGACGACTGAACACCGTAGTTCTTAATTATAATTGTATCTTGCCCCATTAAAGGGAAAATGAGACTTCCACCCAATCGTAGCAATTGCTACAAAGGAAACCCATACAGGTTCCTCGAAAGCAAAGCCTTGCAGTTGAAGAAAAATTCATACTCGAACCCGGGACCACCGCCTTTCCGGGGCAGCCACTCTACCATCTGAGCTAACCAGGCGGCTATAGCAGATGGCAGGGCGAAGTCGAATTTATCAACTCGAATTAAAGGCAAGTGTTTGACGTAATAGTTTAGCGGAAACCCGCTAGGTGGAGAGAAGTAATTAAAGGGAAAATGAAACATCCACCCAATCGTAGCATTTGCTACAAAGGGTGGATGTCTCATTTTCTTTCGAGGAAGCGGTATGGGTTTCCTTTGTAGCAATTGCTAGGATTGGGTAGATGTCTCATTTTTGCTTTAATTGCTTCTGTCCACCTAGCGGGTTTCCGCTGAACTATTATGTCATCTTGCACCATGTTTTTCAATAATATTTTTTCTTTGAATAGCTTGGCTAACGTTAGCTGGGACACACATACATTATTATGTTCTGTAACATGAAGAGGTGAGCAATTCTAGTTATTTTTCGCACACTGATATCACTCGGATGTCGATCCTTCACGTTCCTGGCTTTGTCATTTTGTCGTTTGCCACGACGATGTTCTCACGTGGTCACCGCAACGAAAAATAAACCTCTTGAAGATCTTGCTATTCGGACATATTTCTCCGCTATTGCTACCTTTTTCCTGTAATACCAACAAATGTGAGCGCACTAGTTCCGCAGAAGGTTTGCTTGCTCAGAACTCTAGCTTGAGGAAGAGTTCTCATTTCAGTTTTACAATAGCATGAACGGTGCACAGCAGTGCTCATATTTTCTATCACTGATGGGGCCAAATCCACGCCTGGCTATATAACAGAGGTCGTATATGGTGGTCGGATTAATACGGCCATCTTCAGTTCTTTAAAGTATATCGAAGTGTGAACACATGGGCTTTATTGCATTACGCCGTTGCTATGCCGTCACTGAGAGCAGGTGTAACACAATAAAAGTTGTAGGGCGAATTCAACCTATGGCTCACGTCGATCAAAGATAATGAATGTCCTCCTTTGCGAGTTGGGGGTGAGGATGTGGCGGAGTAACTGCGCACAGCACTCTCTCGCGGCACCCCTCCCGCGAGAGGTAGCAGCAGAAGCGTGGGACTGCTTAAATCTTTCGATTGCACTACCTTCGGGATCGGCCCGCATTTTTAGACTGCACTATATCCGGGATCTGCCCACGAAATAGGCTAAGAGCACACATATCCGGTGCAGAAAAGTGAAGGTTACTCGCTGAGAAAGAGAATATCTTTAAAGTTTTCCCCTCTGACAGGCACTTACGTGCAACGGATACGGCGTAGACATCCACGAATGCTGCAATATCGCCAGACGATTCAGAACCACAATCAGCCACTCCAGTCTTACAGCGGGTCGCGTACGAGTGGGTGTTCCGTCGTTGCTGTTTCTTAGTTCATAAAAAAAAAAAAAAAGGCTGAGTGAGTCCGCTGCCTTTTCTCCTCCTGTGCACAGGCGACCGGCCGTACAAGTGCGAGGCGTGCGAGCGGGCGTTTGCGCGCAACGAGGAGCTGACCCGTCACCGACGCATCCACAGCGGCGACAAGCCGCACGCGTGCGACGTGTGCGCCAAACGGTTTGCCCGCAAGGACCACCTCAGCAAGCACCGCAAGACGCACCTGGACGAAGCACACAAGCGTGTGCACGTGTGCAGCCAGCCAGGCTGCGGGCACCGCTACACGCGCACCGACGCGCTCACCCGGCATCAGTGGACCGCGCACGCCATTCGCCGTTGCAACCGCTGGCCACCAGACGCCCCGGGACAACACGTGATCTGAATGCACTCTCTGTGACCTTTGGTACCCAAATGCAAGGGACGAAGATGCTCAAGCTTTTTTTTTTTTTTTTTCATCTTCCGTTGTGATATATACCCATCAGTTAACCGACCATGTCTGTCCCTTCAGGCACTGTTTGTCTTTTATTTTATTTTTTCCTGATGAAAGAGAATGTGTGATTTACGGTCAGAAGGCGATAGGTTTTCCAGGTATGTTGCGCAGGCAGTAGTCCTTTGTGCATTTCGTCTGTGTTCTCGCTGGTTTTGGTCAGCATCCTCCTTGCAGCAAATAATGGCACTTACCTCCGGGTGTAGAAGCAGATGAAACACGCTATGGTTGACGTAAGCCCCAGTTTGCACCGGTGACCTTAGAAAAATGAACTGTTGGGCGAGTTAATGCATTACAAATTTTTGATTTTTTCTGGAACGGATTTACCGGCTCTACGGTACTCCCCAATGGAGATTCATCCAAGAGGTCTTACACTTTCTTCGCGTCGTGTTTACGTGCAGTCCCAGTGGAAAAAGATTAGCACAAGTCACTTGTGGCCGGAGTGGCACATTCCATTTTTCAAAGCACGGGTGACCGTACGTCAGAAAGCGTGTCGCGGTTTTGCCGCTCCGGTTGTCAGTCACTTGTGCTAATCTTTTTCCGCTAGGGCTGTAGGACGTCAAGTGGAAAGACCGTTATGTGCAACAAGTGAAGCACTCGTTGGACTGTATCCCGGATATGAATGCTGAACCAAATAGAAAATTTCTCCCAGATGAGATTCGTACGTGTGTGTTTGTGTGGGCATGTGTGTGCGTGCGTGCATGCACCCTCGGGCAGGGCCCGGGAGGGGGGGGGGGGGGGTGGATCGGGTTGGTACGCCATAGGATATGCGATTTTGTTGTTATTCCGTGTTACGGTATATCTATGGCTAATCGAATTCTATCTTGTGGCTTTTTACCTTTTACCTTTCGGACCTTTCTTTGTTTGTTCTTTGTTTTTTTTTTTTTTTTTTTTGCGTGTTGGTACGCTTCGTAATGTAGTACTAACACTGTCTAATAATTACGGTCCCTGTTCGTCCTTGCGTGAGCATACCTCTGGTTTTACGAGAGGACATTATCGAAATCTCGACGGCCTGTGGCCGAGCATGTATCACCTTGTTGCTTACTCTGGGATCATCATGCATACGACAAAGAGGAAGACTGTTATCGCATAGCCCGTCGTTTCAAACCTGCACGGAAAGGTTTTGTACAACCATCTGTTGTCTGTTCGCAAAATATGTCTTAATATTTTTATGTTAGTTACTTGATGTTAGTTACATTGTCATGGCATGTTTGCTTAGCGATGCAGAAAGATTTATCCGTGGTAATTCAAGACAGTTCCGCGAGTTCTGTGAGAGACAGGCAGGCAGGTTCTGTACAGATTGTTCGCAGGAACTGTGAATCATTGTTTTTAAACAAAGTTGTTATTCACTAATGTGGGCATTTCCGTTACACGATACTTTCTTGAAAAGGTAAGCTAGGTTTGGTGCATTTTAATTCAGTTCGTTTAAACCTCACGCCCGATTACTACTAATCGCCTCAGGCCACTTGTTAATTGATGACAGAGACTGTACATTCGGTATCCAATGTAATTATAGTTAATCACGGAATAAGGTCAAATACAGCCTAAATACATTACAGAAGAGTTTTTAAAAAAGAAAGTCCCATTAAACGGCTTTAAAGTGTGCGTCAAGCTGGAGACGTTGCATTACGTGCTTAATTGTAACCCGTGTACAGCGAGATCAAAGAGGCACGAACTTGGCCTAGTGCTTCGCCCTGCTGTGGTCTGAGTCTACATGGGTCTGATTTTTTTTTTCAAGTTTTTCCAGTACTTATTCGAATTATACCACCGCCCCGGAACGTCTTAAACCAATTTTGGTGGAGTCGTGACTGCGATCTGTAGATCCAAAGTGAAGAGGGGGGCCAACAGATGGAAACACACTGTGGGATAAAAGTTGGATAAAGAGGGGCAAAGTGCCTCAGACAGGCTGGACGATGTTCCGATAGGTGAACCTATCTTTGTCGAAAGCAGCCTTGTCATCCTTGGCGTGTTAGCTTTAACGTGTTAGCTGCCACCGACGGAAGCCACGCGTGACGTCACTCTACGAACCCGTTAAAGCTAACACGCGATAGATGACAAGGCCGCCTTTGACAAAGATAGGTCCATCTATCGTAACGTCGGCCAGCTTGTATGAGGCACTTTACCCCTGTTCACCCAACTTTTATCCCTTATTTGTAGAGTGACACCGGGCCTGCGCCCAAAGTACATAGTCAGTCGTTGTGTAAAAAGCTCTGCGCTGCCTGATTTTTGCTATTCAAATGTCGCAGGTTGTTTGTTGTGTTGGCTTTACGAACGACCATTCTATCAGTTATAGTCAGATATCCCGTTGTATAAAATACATATCGTATATATACTTGAAGCCACTTGTTGTCCTGCAGAGCAAAGCAATTCGTTTTTTGTCGAGCTCGAATTATACGGCCCCTCGTAAGGTTATCTCTACTGCCTAATAATGACATCTGCTATTAAGCTACGCAACTTTAATGATGGTGAACAACTGTAAGGCTAATAATTATTCACTTCACTATTCAGCATTTGTCTTTCCTGTTCAGAACACGAATCTGCAAATCCCGTGACTTCTTTCAGTCACCAGTAAAAAAAGAAAAAAAAATGTTTATGAATATGAAAAAAGACTGCTACATAGGGCGAGTAGTATTTTATGTAGCATTCTTTCACTTCACATAAAACAACAAAAGCTCTACATAAGGCCGACATAAATAACATAAATAAATGTATTAATTGCTGAAATTTATTGAATTTTTACGCTGAAACGTAATGTATATAATACAAGATGTCTTCTGCTATGCATGAAAAAAAAAGAAAGTTATATTGTCTTTCATTTATGTATGTACTAGTTTTTGTTGTTCATTCGATGTATGGATCTATACTAGCATGATGCTACGCTTCCATATTTTCCTCAACTGTTTCTTGTACTTCTTTTACCTCAGTGCGTAATAAAATTGACTTCAAATTTAAAAAAAAAAGCATTTGCGTCGGTACAAGCACTAAATGATAACTCATTTGGCATTGTATGATCAACAATTTGATCATCTAGCCGACGCAGATATGATCACATTGTTCATTATATACCTTGCCGATTTGTGGGCAGTTTTGTTAACTTGTACTGAAACAGCCCCCCAGGATCTTGTAATGATACACTGTCATTGTTGTGCTTATCCATGATTCTGGTACATGTGGCGCTTGTTCTGCGTCTGCAAAAAAGAGCATTTCTAGTGCCTAATTTTGTATGAGTTTTGATTTAAGAGGAAGTTTAGGACAATCGTAAAGAAGAATCCATGCATCTCCTTACGCTATAGTTGTACAGCAACATTTTCTTATAACACATACATCTCTATATAGTTAAAACTTGAAATGTTTGCTTGCATTTTAATTGTTCATTGAGTGCTTGACTGGCTTACTAGGAATTGTTTATAGGCTTCAAAATCGTGCATTCAGACTTCCGCACCGAATTTTCTATTCCTCTCTCTCTCTCTCTCTCTCTGTGTGTGTGTGTGTGTGTGTGTGTGTGTGTGTGTGTTTAAATACCCAAGAAATAGACATAAATACCCAAGAGGGGGGATGTTGAAACAGCTGCCGCCATAGCACAATTGGTAGTGCGATGGTTGTGCGTTCGGCTTTTGTCTGCGGCAAGTTGTTTTTTGCCCACTTTTATTTCTCTTTAATTTATCATATTCTAGACTTCAATTAATACTACAAATGACTTCCCCTATGCTTACCTTGGCTTCATTATCTGTTGGATTCATATGGTTGTCATTAACAAGAATCGGGCCCCTCAGTTCCCCTTCTTCTCGTTAACATATCAAGCGAGAGAGGAAGACAGTGCAAAGGAAACGGCTTTTCCCAGCCCCAGTGGATATAGAGGCGGCCGGGAGCCAGGCAGAGGGACCAGGGATCGCCTCTACTCCTTTTCAAGGACGGGCCACTGTTCATTCTTCCTTTCTTGTATGTCTTTCTTCTTACGGGTAGAATTCATCGTAAACGTTAGAAAAAAATTGTGTACATAACAAAAATATCTGTGAGAATTCTTTATCGTCACGCCTAGTCCGAAACAGCGAAGTACAGACCCCGCAAGTGCACGCATGGAGACCGCAAAAGGCCGCCTGTCAGGGCCACTGCCCCGAAACTTCAGCCGCTGCTCCAGTCCATGAGCAGGTCCACAATACACTCTGAGTGTGTACAGCTGGGGAAGCCGAAAGCGCTAAGTAAATGACGTCTGAGGGGATCTAATTTTCCCCGTGAGTCATGCACCCGTTCGCGGGGCCGTGCGAAGCCCCGGCTGTTGCTTGGTAACGTGGACGCACGGGCAGCGTCGGTGTGGCACAGCTGTTGCCCACCGTACGCGCAGGCAGGCACCAATCAGCTCAACGTTATTGCATTATGCCAGCTGCAAGCGCGGTGCCGCAGCCCTCCACCACGTATACGTGCATCAGGACCCCTTACGACGACTCACACGCGCCGCAGACGTGCACTGAAAAAAACGTACAAAGCCTCTCCTGGGTACTGTGAGTGCGTGATTAAGCGGGGCACCTTGTCTTTATTCACAGCAACGTGTATTTACAAGAAGTCGTTGGCACTAGATTATGGTGCCGGCACCAATCTTCGGCGCAAGAAACAAATGTAACATATTACACTGCTCCCAAACTGGGCTTCAACACTCCACACACAGCACGTGTAGTTACAACAAAGTTTACATGCCCAGGTACCCAGTTTAGTTAGTATACCTTAAGAGCATATTATAAACGACGGAAGAAGGCGAAATTCCGGATGCAGTGCACGAACCATTAGGCCAACGTATATGCAGCGCTTTTCGCACTATATGTAGAATTGGGAGCACAGCTCTTGCTCCATTAATGGTTTAAACAAAGGTGTCGTCGAGAGGCACTGCCAGACGAATAGCGAAATCGCCTGTGCCAGCGGAAGACGATGTACTTTTGATTTGAAGAGGAATGAAACCAGGAGAATTAGTGTTTTTTGAAAATGTTGACTCACTTTTGGAAAGTGTGTGCGAAGCGAAATCCCTTAGTTACGCGCCTGTCGCCGCGTAACTTTCCTCTCCTGAACGGACCTTACAACTGTGGGATGTGCTGAATATGATGCATAGCCCGTATTCACAAAACAGTTCTTAATCTAGAACTGTGCGACAACAATGATGGTGCATATCAGCGAAGGAAAACAGCACTTAAGTACAAAATGTTTCTGAATTCAGCGCTAGGGTGCGTATTCACAAAAACCTCTTACGCTGGACTGTTTGTAAGAGTAAATACCCGCTAATCTAGATGCTAGACATTATATTACTGAAGGTGGCCGGCAAATGGCAAAGAGCACTTATACGAACGAAAAGCTTCGGGAATTCGTCCCCAGGGCTCGAGTCACTCGAAAGTATTTACAAATTTCCTGTTCCTGAGAATGTTCCTACGTTGGCCGACGTTCGAGCACCTTCCACGCATGATGGCGATCGGCGCATGGTAACGGAAGGATCGCCGCACTGGTGGCTAATCGCGGACGGCAATTAAGTAATAGAAGTTTTGTTAATATGTGAGACCATGCCCCATGTTCACAAAAAAAAAGGGAAAAAAAGTTCTTACACCAGAACTGGGCTGGTGTAATGTTACGATTTTATTCCTTTCTTTTCCGTTTCGTACTGCATCAGAAGTCCGAAGAGCGCTTCACCTACGTTAATGTCATCACAGGGATCAGTTGTTCGTGAACGGTGGGTGATAAGCATGGAATTGAATCGAGCGAAAGGTAACCTTTCATAGTATTTTCCCTGTTCGCAACAGCACATTCCAGCCAATCGTGGTGGACGCGCACATATTATTAGTGAAAGTGGCTGGCCAATGGCAAACATGCACTTACAGAAAAAAAGTTTTGTGAATTCGCACTCACAGCATGTATTCACGAAGCTTCTCTTAGATAAAAGCGCGTATTGATTGGCACTAGATAGGCTGCCTGCCACTCGTATAGTGATCGGAATGATAGCGACATGCGTCGACGGCACTTACGTAGGAGAATATTAGTGAATATGTGCCCTATTTTGCTTCTGTTTTGTTTTGTTTTGTTTCGTCTATGTCTATAGCAGATTGGGGAGACGGAGGATGCAGGCTATCTAGCCTTGCAGAGTCACGCCGGCAATCGCTCCACTCGAGCGACTCTGTGCGGGGATAAACATGCAAATGGATAAGCAGTTCATCGCAGCACACAGAGGTAGAACGCTATCACTCGACTAAGTTCAGTCTGTATCCAATGAGGCTATCAATTGCATTGCACGATTGATAACGTATAGCACTGTTTGCTAAACTTTACCCGTCGTTGAATAGATCGGCAGCTTTGCAAAAACTTTAGGAGGAGGCAAAAGACATCTCTCCCTAAAATACAGTATCATTGCTTGAAGATCGATTCCTCCACGGTAGCACACGGAGAAACTTTATATTTCAGTTCGTCACGGAGAGTCTTGCGCTCTTCCACAAAATCTGGGCATTTTAGCAAGTAATGTGTTATATCACTATGGGCGTGACAGAACGAACACGTTCGAGAGCGACAGACCTCTCTTGTGTCACCACGGCTGGCGTTCTCGCTGCAGGGTGTGAACACGGTGTAGTAAGGAGGCTTCCGATCGGCTAAGCCCCCTTGGTCACGCAGGACTGAAATGGTGGGGACCCCAAGGAGTGGAAGCGATTCACAATGACCGTCTATGATACCCACATTTTTTTTGTGCTTTCACCGTCGATCTGTACCTTAGTGCTGTACACGCAAAACCGTCAGCATCTCCATTTTCGGACATGCCGATGTGTGAATGAAGACACTGAAAGTCCAGGTGAAATCTTTAACCGCGTAGCTGCTTGATGCTGCGTAAGGATCGCTGTAGGCAAATGTCCTGTGGAAATCCTCGCTGGAGTACCTGGAATGCTGTCTTGCAGTCCGATAGTATCACTACCGATTGTACAGAGCAAGATTTATTAAGTTTCCGCACGATATTCGAAAGCCAATTCGCTCACGCTAGCTAAGAGCTCAGTGAGAGCTCCTATCCCATAGTGGCCATTCAAGAGCGTCGATCAATACAAAGTCTTTGTGTTGCGTGGCCTAAACATGTACTGTGTACTGAACGTCTCATTTGCGTACACGGTCTTGCAATGAAGACGCGAAATGCAGCATGTCGCCTCTCGACGCCGGCTGCAACCGGGGCTCGCCGACGAAAACCGGATACGTCGGCCGCGCCTCGCGCTGTGGCGAAGGTAACCTGAGAGAGGGTGGTAACCTCGCCGAGCGATGACCTCACTAGGCGTCGCCTAGCAATGCCTCACACCAGCTGTGCGAGGTGTTGCTAGGCAACGCGCGGTGATGTCATCGCCAGGCGTTTTTTTTTTTTTTTTTTGTTCGCACCACGCGGCCTAACCAAGAGCCTAAACAGCTCCGCTCTTAAAATTGTTCTACCTGCTTGATTGTGAATGGTCATCTCTCGGAGCCTATTTCTATTCAACGCTCTGTCAAGCAAGTCATGTCCTATGTCGCCTCTGCTATTTTCTCTTTACTTAGACCCGCTATGCTTGAGCGTTCTTCAATCTGATAGCATTCATGGTTACAGTGTGCTAGGACAGGAGGTTAAACTGCTAGCGCATGCAGACGATATTGCTTTTTTTTTTCTGAAAAGACGAGCTAAGAAATGAACAAATTTTAGGTACCGTGGAGCGATTTGGTATTGTTTCAGCGCACAGATGAACCATTCAAAAAGTACAGGCTTGTGAATTGGGTCATGGTGGACTACACACTCCGGTCTCTGGAATAGAGTGGTCTGTGGTGCCCCCAAAATACCTCAGTGTTGCATTAAACGCATACAGTGTACACTATTGGAAAGAGAGAGTTCCAGC
The DNA here is from genome assembly GCF_013339745.2 of Dermacentor silvarum. NCBI lineage: Eukaryota > Metazoa > Arthropoda > Arachnida > Ixodida > Ixodidae > Dermacentor > Dermacentor silvarum. The sequence goes on from NC_051154.1 coordinate 20,593,219, forward strand.
CCTTGAACGTTATATTGAACCCTTTGCACCGGACAACCTTTCAATTTTCAGTAAAGCTGAGGCATGCAACACGTTCTTGGCAACAAAATTTTTCTATGTATCACAAGTACTCCGGCCACTATGCCAGATCGTAATTACGCTATGCCGCGTAATTACGATCTCCACTATGCCGCGTAATTACGACTTTCATATGGTCTTCAGGTTATGAAGCAATGAGACGAGATAATCTTTTCAGGCCGGCTAGTGGCAGGTGGGCTGGGCTTAGTACATCCGTATGTGTGGCAATTGATGTCTCGCTACTTCTTTTTTCGTGACAGTTCTCACCCTATAATTCGAGCTTTCTTGCAGGTCAACCAGAGGGATGTTTACCTAACCTAGTGGCTTCATCAAATTTTTCTATGCGAACATGTCTTTGGAGGTTTATGCGTGAAGTGTATTTGTCGGTTCATTTTCTAAGAGTGGGGTTTTCAAATGGATATTTATACTGTGTATCACAAAAAAACCTTTACAGAGATTCAATATATATGTTGTCGCCACCACTGTACCGTGCAAGCTACTACGACCTGCCAGAACAGGATGTACTAGATCGTGTGCGTAAAATGCCTCTGCCTAACAAAATGGTTTTTTTTTTCATTAAATTCTGAAATCCTGACTGTCAGGACTTGGCTACGTTCAAGAGACATTTTCGTGACGCCCATTAATTGTCGCTTGTGTGATATACCTGAAACAATTGAACATGTTTTATAGGCGGCAGGGATGCCATTTTATTTTGGGATGTGCTTCAACGAACTCTTCATGAAGACTTTGATTTAAATCCTCATTCCGTGCGATATCTGGTGCCAACTAGTTCTGACGATGTACCTTTTGCCATGTTTCTACTTATTGGAATGCATAGCCTGTGGAAAACACGCATGTCGTATCGAAATGCCGAAGCTATAATATCATCAGCAACTCATTTCATTCAAATGATCGTCCAACCGAAAGATCTATACGAACAAATCGAGTTTCGTCCTGATTGCTATTCTGTATTGATAAGGTGCTTATCCTTACCACCATTTTAGTGTTTCTTGTGAAGATTGACCGCAACCTGAGCAGCGCGTTTCAAGAATGAAGAGGAACTCTATGGCGCTCTGTGTAAGAAGAGACGAGTTAAAAAGAGACTTAGCTCGTTTATCTGTTTGTTTCCCGCAGGAGTCATGCGTGCTGCAATAAACAACATGAAATAAAAACATAAGACAGATCGAGGTTCGATCCCACCACTGGTCACGCAATTCAATTAATTTTAAGTATGAGATATTTGGAACGACAGCAGCATCCAACATGATAGGCACGATCAGGAAAAGTCCGGGAGGATTCCCAAAGAAATCTTCACTTTAAATGTTGTCGAATGCTGTAGCAGGCGCTTTGCTGGTCTGAAGGCCGTGTGAACAGTTTAGAAGCCGGGATACTGTAACGATTCTATTACATTGATAGTCTTTTAAAGCGTCCGCTTTTCTTAGCTCGTTGCTCAGCTTTGTGCCGGTGTCACCACCGTAGGGGTAGACCTATCCCAGAGGTAGTGCAATATACAGTTCCCATGGGTAACGATACGCCGTCTTCGTAACGATATCGCCGTCATACAATCGTCGTCATTATACTGTCTTCATCATTTCAGAATCGTCATCCCATTGTCATCATGCCGTTGTCGTCATAGTGACTTCGGCTGCACCAGTGTATGCTTAGAAAACCGGAGAGTGCTGGGATACCGAAGAGGAGCATAGTAGTTAAACGAGAACGCTATAAAACATCCTTTACACTGAAACGTCATAAAAGAAGTGGGACCTTCAGACCCCAAAGTGATTCGGCGCGCTCGAGATCGGAGGCGAGAACACCTCGCCCACAGCATGGCTATAACGCTTAAGCATTCGCGTTACACACTCGTAACCGTCCTGTGAGTTTTTTTTTTTTTTTTTTTTTTTTCGCGCTTCGTGAAGGGTCCGAGCGGAACTCATACCACGGTATCACTGATCGGCTGGTCGTGAGCGATGATATATAAGGCAATCCTTACACCATGCCAGCCTAGAGCATCTCAGAGAAAAGGGCTCACACTTCCGCGTGTCGGAGGGGCATTCAAAGGTGACAGCGTAGCATCGCATTCACTTCATATTTCTTGCAGACATTAGTAAGAAAACGAATTTTCAGAAAACGGATAAATATGTAGCTTGGTAAAATAAATTAATTAATTAATTAATTAATTAATATTTACTGCCATCCACACCGTACCGGTTGTTGAAATTATTTGTCAATGTAACTTCGGTATGAGTCTTCGACGAAAACCCGGCCTTTTCAGGGCTGAAAGTAATATGAGACATTATTGCTGGCGAGCACGCTATGATTGCAGAGACCAGATTTCTCTGCATGTTTCGAAGTACAAGAGAGAGAGAGAGAGAGAAGTTTAATGATACGAAATGAAGAGAGGTCGGCCTGAGGTATATTCCTCTAGCCCGCTACTTGGCGTTGGGGGAAGGGGAAGAGGGAAAGAAAGAGGGAAGAAAGAGGCGCATGATGGGTGGCGATGATAGGTGGCGATGAGAGAAGGAGGATGTAAAACATATGGCAAGCAATTTGGCATGCTCAAAGCCTACAGTCCAGGCCCGCACTTTTTAAATTAAAAAGTCCAGTGACGCCTGGACGGCCTTAAAACTCGATTTAGTGTCTGGCCAAGGGCCTAAAATAACGTCCTCCGACAACGGTGGGATGTCGAGACGCATAAGGTCATTGCTCAACTTTTGACGCTTTTCTACGTACTTAGAGCAGTCATAAAGGACATGACCTGCATTCAAATTGCACAACTCACAGTCTGGAGACTGCGTCGCATGAGGTGCACGTATCCGCGCGTAAACGCTACCTGCAGCCTTAGTCTGTACAAAATACTGGCACAACTGCGTTGAATTTTCGGTGGTAGCCTAAATTTATAGTAGGTTCCAATCTCTGCAGTCTGTGTCGATTATCCGAATTGTCCCCAGTGCTTTTCTGTCGATTTTTGGATGATACTCCATGGAGACAAGGCAGGTGGCGTCCGCTCTTGAAAAAGGAATTGCATGCAGTGACTCTGGTTCTTATTCGAGTGCTTTCTTCGCTTCGGTATCAGCCAGTTCGTTTCCGTGTATACCACAGTGACTGGGAATCCACAGAAATGTGTTGTGGTGGCCGTTTTATTGCGCTAAAGTGCATAGCTCGGCAGTCTGAAGAGCCAGCACTCTGTAAGCGCTTTCTTTCAATACCACTCTAAGCAGTTGCAGAGCCGATTTTGCGTCACTGAAGACTGTCCATACTTGAGGAGGCTGTCGCGAAATATACGAGTATTGAACTGCTTCTCTGATTGCCACTAGTTCCGCAGATGTTGTAGTCGTCTTGTTACACAGACGAAACCGTCGAATGACTGATGCCCAGGCACGACGAAAGCCGCACCAGACGCATACGACGAAACCGATCCAACTGTATACACTTTCACCGAGACGCCATATTCTGTCGACATATATTCAAGTGTTAAATGTATGAGGCCGACGGTAGGTATTCGGGATTTTTTAGAAATTCCAAAAATAGATATAAGTGCGCTGGCTAAACAGGGGACCTTGAGCGATCGCTTTCTGAATAAAAAATGAATATCAATTGAAGAGAGGAGGAGAAGACGCTTGTTTCTTTAGTGTCTATAAGTTTTACTCCATGTGTAAACTATGCGTCATACACTGCGAAAGCTGTGAATGGCTGCTGTGAAACGGCTCAAGTGTTCTCATCTCGGCGGGAAATGTCGGTCGCTGAAGCAGGGGCTGTTATTCATTTCAGCTGCAAAGCTTAACAATGCAATGCACTGCTTCGCAATATCTATCGATGCATTGCCACGCTCGACATACGCTGTGGTTTTTATCATGCATGCGCATGGAAGAGAAACGACAAGTAGACGGCTAACACAACATATAGCCTTCTGCCAAGATAAGATAGCTTTCAGCAACCTCGCTTATCGGCTTACTTACGCCACGTTTCAGTAACCCGCACCAAAAGCTGACTACGCTATTATGCGTTATCAGTGACTTCCGGGAAAAGGTTCCCGGAAGGCTGAGCATGTTCTTCAACTTTGCGACGTAATAGTTTTCACTGCATGTTTGCATGCTTTCCATTGGGTATGATGTGCTTTTCTGTCTTCTTTCACTATTTTTCAGCCATAAGTACAACTATTTTTTGTAGATACTGGCGGATAGATGGGTATATTTCCGCTTAGTTCACAGATGTGCTATTTCATAAGAGATTAGTGAAATGTTTCCTTTTTCTCTATTTATTTTTCCTTTACTGAAAGATGTTGACGTCCCAGAGGAATACCGGACCTATGAGAGACGTTGTAATGTAGGGCCCCAAATTAGTTTTGGCTACGTATGGTTTTGTGCGCCTAAATCTACTTACGCAGGAGTTATTGCTAGTCATCACGATCGTAATGTAACCGCATCGGCCGGTATGCGAACCTGCTACATCGTGCTCAGTGGCAGAACGCCACAGCCAGTGAACGCTATACTTAACGAGAATAACCAAATGGTACTCACGTTTGCTCTATTTGATGTGGAACATTGCTTTTCAGTGTGCGGAATGCAGTCTGTATATAACACACTATAGCTTCCTCAAGTGCTAAAAAGCGTTGATTGCACGCGTTGTCAGAAAAGTTCCAGTACTAACTGTTTATTTATTTTTGTTTGGTATTCAAACTAAAGAAATGGGTATCATTGAGTCGCTTTATGTGTGTTCAAAGTAGACTTGGAAGGGCTTCCTGTGTAAACTCACTAGGCGGCAGAGCTGTGTTTAGCAGCTCACTGTGCGGCATGTTGGCGCATTAGGTTTCTATTCACAATTTCGAATTCGGAAATATTGAATTCTACTCGGAATTCCATCACGAATGACGTGATGGAATTCCGAGTAGAAAGTTATCATAAAGTTCTGCGTTAAGCTATAGGGAAAATCCCTAGTGAGGCGTATCCCGCTCTAACCACAAGCCTCATATTGATCAGACCTATCGCCGTGTTTTTTTTTTATTATTTATTTACTGTGACAGGCAGTTAAGTGCTCGAAAGTTGCTCTGCCTTGCAAGTCTCTGTTTGTCCCGTCTGTCCGTCTCGTCCCTCCATTCCGTTACGCTGACGAGGACCGTTGTCATCACCGACGTTATTTTGTCCTCGTCAAGTCACCTTCGTCGCTCCAGCTTTACCATTGCCTTCGGGCAAAGAAAAAGACAACATGTGTCCACAACCACCATTACCGGGGTTCAAACCTATCTCACTGCAGCAATGTGCATTTTGGAACTGAGCGCGCTAACCATTGCGCTGATCAATTGCTTTTTTTTTCTTTCTTGCCTGGTATCTATTTCAGGCACGCATGACTCCTGCGGGGAAACAAACAGATAAACGCGCTAAGAAGTATCTTCCAGTTGCACCGTGACAAAGACACATACAGAGGGAACTATAGCGTTCCTTTTCATTCTTGATATGTGCTAATAAGGTCAGGGTTGATCTTCACAAGAAACACTGAAAGGGTTATAAAAACAATACAGGATGCCAGTCGTGACGAAATTTGATTTGTTTGTATATGTCTTTCAGCTGGACAATAATTTGAATCAAATAAGTTGCAATAAAATTATAGGTTCGGCATTGCGATCCAACGTGCGTGTTTTCCACAGGCTATAGGCATTCCAATGAGTATAGAAACATGTCAAAGGATACATCGTCACAACTAGTTGGCACCAGGTATTGCACGGAATGAGAATTAAAAAAAAATCTTTTTGAAGAGTTAGTTGAAGCACACCCCAAAATAAAATGACATATCTGAAGCCTATAAAAAATGTTAAAACAATGAGGCGCTGTTCAATTACTGCAAGGTTTTGCGCTCTCCCCACAGATTCAGAGCGGTGGCGTCTGTACATGCATATTTCGGAAGCCCAACAAGCATTGCGCTCTATAGTAGTCGAGGATGATATTGGGCCTCTTCGATTATCCGTTCCTGACAGTCCCGGACTGCCCGAGACAGTGCTTTCAGCCAATGAGCGTTGCGTATGCAGTTTTTCGGACAGTCCGGGACTGTCAGAGACGGATAATCGAAGAGGCCCATTGGTGCATCGCACAGAAGTTGTTCTTAAGAAGATATAGCTGAGTTGGCGCGCCATTGTTCGTCGCCATGTACGTGCAGACAGCGTAGCATCTGGCGTGGCGGCCGCTTAGTGGCTCTGGCATTGTGCTGCTAACAAAGCACGAGGTCGCGGGTGGGATTCCCGGCGGCCGCATTAACTTAGGTGGGGGCGAAATGCAAGAACGCTCGGGTACCGTACATTGGGTGCGCATTAAAGAACACAAGGTGGTCAAAATTCGTCCCGGAGTACCCCTCTACGGCATGCCTCATAATCAGATTGACACGTCTACTTGTTTGTCTTCTTTCCGGGGACCTCCATTTCCCCCTCTAACAACTTCAAGTTATCGCTAAGCGCAAGACGCGCTTGCATGATGTGGAACTTACTCGAATGTTATCGTTGATTCTATCTGTTCTCTATATTCTCGCCGAACCTTGTATAATCAGATTGTATGCGCGACGCGAATAGTGCTGTACTTTGTGGAAGGTATGCGAGCGCGAGCGATTGGGCTGGAACCTTCCACGTGTCATGTATAAAAGCGACGCCCTTGACCTGCAGATCAGATTTCGACGGTAGCCGACTGCGCTCGCCGGTATCGTTGTGCTTTAGAGTGGCCCTTGCTTTTGTAGGCACAGCCCAATTGCTTAGTGGCTGGGCTCCTAAGCACGAGGTCGCGGGATCGAATCCCGGCCACGGCGGCCGCATTTCCATGGAGGCGAATTGCAGAAAACACCCGTGTATTTAGATTTAGGTGCACGTTAAAGAACCCCAGGTGGTACAAATTAATCCGGAGTCCCCACTACGGCGTGATTATATGGTGGCTTTGGCACGTAAAACCCTGTAATTTTTTTTTAGGTTCGCCCAATAAAGAGTTAGTTTCGTGGTTCGCAGTATTGCTATTGTGTTATTCACCGTCATTACAACGTGACAATAATATCGTGATTTTTACACGTAAAACCACGGAACTGAATTATGTTTTTTCCCGTGTAAACCGCGTTGGCGGCAAAAAAGAGGCATACGTGACAATGATGATGATCAGCCTCAAGCATGACACATACCCACAATAGTGGATGCACCAAAATCAGATGGTTGGCGGAAAACAAAGCCGAAAGCATCGACGGCGTGAATGCCAGCAGCGACGTCGCAACAACAGCGCCACATATTGGCGTGAAACGTCGCTTGTAAACCCGCATGTATGCAACGAAAACATGTTATACTATTATCGCTTATATATTTGCAATCGTACAACCAACGCGTCTTTGGTATCGTTGTTTAGAAGGAAGAAGCCATTACTCGATCATGCATGTGTCGCGTGCACTGATGACGCCATTGTCGCGTCACGCATGATGCAATCGGAGTCAAATTTAGCCTCCGGCTTGACATTAAAAGAGGCATAGCTTGGCAGCACGTTTATCGATCCGAGCAGGAGTGGTCGCGTTTGAGAGAGCTCATGACTGAAGCATAGTTAATTAGTATAATCCATCAAAGTCAAACCGGTTCTCATCAGGAGTTACAAAGCCTACAAGTGTGCGATTTTTTGCAGAAAGTTCACGCTTGCTCGGCTATCCGCGTTCGACATGTTATAGGGTCCAGAAATGGCGTGAAGAGACTCGGACGGCAAGGCAGAGGGATGGCAATCTGCGTCCGGCGCCTTTGATCACAACGGGCCCATTACGAATAGGGACTACGCTTGACTAAATTAGACCAATTACGCTAACTTCCAATTTTGTTAAATTAGTTGAAAGGATTCTGTATGCTCGTCTTATGAAGTTTTTAGAGGTCAAACAAGTACTCAGCCCTTGCCAAATTGAATTTAGATCTGGATGCTCTATTTGCCACGTTCACGTGGATCTGGAATGCCGCATAAAACTATAGCACGGCGCCAGAGACAATACTCAGCTCTGGTAACTTTAGATATATATCCAAAACCTATGATAGTGTTGAATACAATTTTTTTTATCGAATAAAACGGATTTAGTTCCCAAAATATATTATGGAGTTGTTTCGTGAATTTTTAACTGAGATGATTTTATGGTTCTCTGAAAGGATCTGCCACTTCACCTTTCTTGTTAAATATTATCAAGCTCTATTCCCTGTCATAATGACGTATACACATTATACGCAGATGACATTGTGTTTTTCGCAAGATACTGGCATCCATTCTCTATAATCGCTTGCAACCATGCTGTGCGTCATAGAAAATTGGTTACAGATTCGGAAAGTGTTGAGTTATAGTTTTTCCTTTAAATGATCCAGTGAATACAACACTTGCCTACCGCTTTGAGGATATACCTCAGGTGAACTCGGTGCAATATCTGCGCATAATATATTATAACCACTCCAGTTGGCGCACGCACATTGAACCACTCGCAATCCTTCTTTAGTTATATATATATAACTTTATATATAAACTTTATTGAGGTCCTGAAGTCTCTCTCTTTGAAGTAGTCACCCCCCGTTTTCATGGAGGGAGGACGGCGGGCCGCTCCCACTTCGGGACGGGAAGGCCAAGCCTCATCTCAGTAAAGAAAAAAAAAAAGAAAAAAAAAACAATCCCATTATGAATAAGAAAACAGAGAATGACAGGTAAAAGAATCCTAAACAACTTTAGGATGATCTTCAGCACACGTGACGTGAAACGTACGTGAATTATCCGCCTTCCGCACCAAACTATTGTTACTATAGGTACCCAAGTGTATTTACAGTTCTTTTCCCGCATTGCCTTCAAAGCAACATCTTACTTACCGCACGCAGATGATCCTTTTTGTAAACCGGGGTTGCATCAGCCTGAAAATAAGACTATCGTGTTCAGTTTTTCTTTCAAGCAGACTTCATAGCATTATATCTTATAGCTCGGAGAAAAAAACCTAATGGCGATATTAGGTGCTGACACGTTCCTTGAAGGGACTCGGTGCGCGACGTCAATATCTCACTATTTGACATCAACTTTCAGGCTAGGCGGTTATCTGTTGCATTCCCTTTATTTTTAAATTATTCTGTCAACTGTATTGTTCCAGAGGAGTTAGCTCCTTTTTTTTTTATTTCTTTCATTTATTCAGGGAGGCGGCTGTTCTCGCTTTTAACCTCGTGATTTTCCGCCCTCAACGCGGCAAGTTAATTGTTTGTTTCGCTGAGTTCCATCTTGAATTACTCAATGTGCTGATTAACGAAGCTGATATATATTCGATCGGGTTAAAATAAAAACAGGCAGCCAGCATATATCGCTTCTTGGCATTAAGAAACGATGCGATGACAGTGCCGCACCTAAATACATTTTCCTGTCATTCGAATAATGCCTATTTTCATTACTTTGTGTGGGAGCCGTTGCTCTCTTGAGGTGTGGACATCACACCTCAAGGCGTGTGGAATAACAAAGAAAATTAAGAGTTACTACACCACACTTTCGCAAAGATATACGTATATACAGGGTGTTTCACTTAACGTGGGCCAAAATTTAAACATATGCAAATGCTACGTAGCTGGACAGAACCAAGATAATGTTGTTGGCCGTCGCTTGGACATACTCAGATTATTTTTTGCATTGCGCCTAATCGTACAATTAGTCTTAATTAATTATTCAAGTTCTCAAATATTATAATTACATGAAAAGTGTCAATGAGAAAATTATAGAGCAACATCAGAAACTCCCGTTACAGCTTTCTGTTGCTCAAAAAATTGGGAGGACGCTTAAGCTTCGCTTTTAAAAGTGGAACGCGATAGCATTCAAAGATCCCTGACTGCTTCTCACGGTTCCCGACGACTGCAGCTTATGCAACCATAATGGTTACTGGCAACCACTGGCGGTCAACGCTATGCACATAGGCGAGCTTTCTGGTAGAAACGCAGCCTCTTGCGTGGGCCGATCCCGGAAATAGTGCACAACCGCGCCAAAGAAATTACATCATTTTTTTTTCAGCTTCCCGTGTTTGTTTCGCACTTTTAATATTTCAGTCTGAGAAGATTTAACATAAAAGGCATGCGCTGTGGGTGTTTTGTTTCATGAAATTTGTTTGTAGATTATCATTCTCAAAATTCTGAGGAATAGCTTTGTCAAGAATGTGAGACAAGGTATGAGCAACATTAGTGATAGAATGGTGTGGCAAAATAACCGGCATATACCGCACGCCATATATGAAGGCGTGGCATATGCATATACCTAAATATATTTGGAGGGCCTGCATAGTTGGGGATGATTTTCTCCGCCACCCGCCGACATCGCACGCCGGTTGCCGACGTCGGATTTTCTGTGACACGGGGTCCTTGACACTATTGCGTTAATACGTGCTACATAAAAGTGTTTTTCCGAGCGTGAAAGTAGCCGGCGAATACACGCAAAGAGTCTCGAGCGGCGAGCCGCGCGGTAATTTTGCGTGTATTCGCGGGCTTCTTTCACACTCGGAAAAACACTTTTATGTAGCACGTATTGAGCAACAGAAAGCTGTATACGGAGTTTCTGATGTTGCTCGACAATTTTCTCATTGACACTTTTCCTGTAATTATAATATTTTAAAGGAAGCTTTCTTGGCGAACTCTCCCGGAGTTTCATGATACAGAATGTGTTTAGAAAAAATTCAGAGCCCTTCCACTATACTGTGAAGATGGAAGCCAGCGAAGCTGTGACTATGGTGGGTGTGCTGTAGTGAATATTGCTATAGTGAATTTTATATTATCAAAGTTGATTATATTGAGCGTCTTCGGCATGTTCGTCAGAGAGAAAGGACACCGGCGTCTTGTTTTCGCCTGGCGCAATGGCCAAGTAGTGCGTTTGCTGCGCCAAGTCCGCCCCATCGTCGTAGACTAGCGTATGAGCCACAGCGTTCATAGCCGCACACTGCACGGCAGCGTCAGAATCCTGTGAGATCTCTCCCGCTCCTGCTCTCGGCGGCTCATAACCATATCAACGCGGGCATGAGCCACACGTGATTTCTTTCTTACCTTCCTTAATTCTTTCTTTCTTTCCGTCTTCCTTTCTCTTTTTCTTTATTTATTTATTTCCTTCCTTCCTTCCTTCCTTCCTTCCTTCCTTCCTTCCTTCCTTCCTTCCTTCCTTCCTTCCTTCCTTCCTTCCTTCCTTCCTTCCTTCCTTCCTTCCTTCTTTCTTGTCCCTGGCTCATACCCGCATATCCCTGGCTCAAACCCGCATATCCAATGTGGGCATACACCACACGTGATTTTATTATCGTTAATTGGGACGTAACTGACGAGCATGTGATGTTCTTGATGTCATGACCTATCAGTCATGTTAGTCATCCGTTTTGACACCTGTTCTAAGGCACAACTGGCGGGAAACCGCCACGCACATGGAGCCAAACCGCCACGCTCATGGAGCCGAAATTGTTGTACACGCCGGTCGGTTATGTGGTCGCGATCTGCGCGTGCCGAGCACGCGCTCAGCACGGCATCTAACGGCACGAGCGCAAACCGAGGGGCGCCAATGAGCTGGCTGCGGAAGAAGACGATGACGCTTAAGCCAATGCTGATGATGATGGTTTTTTTCTACACGCGGACACGATGCTGGAGAACCTAGCGCTTAACAGCTTCGCTGTAAACGATTATTTCAACAAAAGACGATAGCTTGTTGAGAGTCTGCTGCTGGTGTCTTGCCGAATAGCTCGCAGGCAGGACAGCATTGCCATCTTTACTACCCTTACAAGGGTCCAGGCTGCTGGCCTTATTTTCGACGGAATTACTCCGTGATAAAACGAATGATACCTAAATGTCGTCGTTGCTAAAATATACGTCACCAAGAGCCCCATTCCTTTAATAAAGCAAACCTTTCTATGCCTATTTTCCCAATCATTAGGCCACAATCGCACGTATACTTCTATCGTGTCAACGCCACCTACCTCTGAGATGATCGTTGCGTTTTCATGATGATCTCCATACTATGGCACATATCAACAACTGGCAAAGAAGCGGGCGATACATTTATAATAAATAAGAATAAATACAAGGCAATATAAGAGTTGTCACGCTGCGTAGCATGGGTGCGCGAAAGCGGTGCGCACGCGCCAGTTCCCTTTACGCCAGGCAGGAATGAAACCGAATTTTTTTCTCTTTTTTTCTTTTTTTTTATTTTGACCCGGTCAGTGACCGTACTTTCTTCATCATCATGCTACCTGAGCGAATTTTGACGAATTTTCGTCGAACTCTTGACTACGTCGTCTGCTTCTGTGGGTTGACCTCCAGCTCCAGATGTCTTATGCCCGTGTCACATGGGCACTTCCTATCGCGATCCAGCCCAATCCGGATGAAATTTATCGATTCTGATTGGCTCCTTTGCACAAGCTGCGGAAAAGAGCCAAACGCGGTGGAGAAATTCGATCCTGATCGGGCTCGATTGCGATCGAAAGTGCTTCTGTGACACGGAGGAGGAGGAGGAGGAGGAGGAGAGAAAGAGAATGTAGGGATGTTAACCAGAAACGCATTTTTTCTGTGACACAAGCTTAAGCTAGCTAGGCACACGGTAGAACAGTGATTATATGCTTCGTTTTTCAAGGATGTTTTTCACTACTTCAATCGGCCTATTACAAATCACGAACTCATGTTCCCTCTCCAGGTTGCAGGACATCAGTTTTTTGTAGATTAATATTCCCTCTGACTCCGCCGATTCAGGTCATCAATTAGTTGTAAGTGACATCCAGAGTTGTAGAACAAGACTAGGTCATCTACACGCCGCTTGTTACTGAATTATTCCGTGTTAACTCTTTCTTCTAACCTATACCTAAACTAGTTTAGGTAGGTAGTTTGAATACTTCTTGTAGCCCTCCAAGTTTGCTTTCTTCGCTTTCTCGTTAAGAAATGTGGTGGCTTTGGACTCTCCGAGTGGATATTTCACAAGGTATCCTGTCCCTTCCCCCACACAGAGTCGATTTGCTAATAACCCCAACTGGCGCTCTCGACAGCATTACTGCAGCTGCATGTTACAGAACGTAACCCCAAGGTGTGTTGTCGGAACAAATACGCGAAGCCATCGAATCTTGCAAAGCAGGATAGCGGGATGTCGCTTCTGAGCAGAAGCCCCGCGTTGGACGTCATGCGTGGGAGTGCGTGCTACAAGATCCGCCGCCGCATTCCGCCCGACGCGCTTGGGGCGATGACGGGCCGACGCCAGGCCGTTCCGTGTAGGCTTTCCGGAAAAGCCGCCACCTACCGCACGCTCTGGTGACGGCAACGCGCTACTCCGTTTTCCACGCCAACCGGGCTCTTCCATTGCTCTTCCCGGTGCCGCGCGCCACAACAAGGGACCCGGTTTGCCTTTCGTTCGCGCCCTCTTTATTAGCATTATTATTTTTTTTTTTTACCCTAGGCCAAGTTGTATTTTCGTGCAGGAGGAAACGGAAAGGCGCGGTTGCCTCCGACGAGAATGCCGTGATGCTTTTGTATATGTGTGTCGCTTGCTGATCGTTGGCTGAGCGTCCCCCTGGCCTCTCCTGCGCAGCATACGCGGGGGGAGCGCACGGTCTGATTCGGCCTACCGGACCGTTTCCGGATATAATTCTGTTAGCAGCCTCTCGGTGGCGTGCCGCTCCTTGAAGGAATCCTCACAGTAGGCTGGTTCGACGCACGCAGTTTTGCCGATTCATCCCCAGACTCGCACCCTTTTTCTTGTATGTTAGCTGTAGGAAAGATGGCCACGAACCATCCTCTTCGATCCCCCATTCCTCACTTATCACGTTGCCAATGCGCCCTAGAACTATGTCCATTTTGAGCTCTAATGAAACCAAGACTGGTTCGGCGGCGATGTTGAAGAAAATCCGCAGGCGTAGACATTGTATGTGTTTCCTTAACGCTAACGTTGCTCGCCTAAGTTCATAAATAGGGGTCGGTAATAATGTAAGGATTCATTTCACTCGATTCTATTCCTTTCTTGTTATTCACCATTCACGGCCGGCCGATCCCAGCGACAACGTGGGCGGAACCACTGACGAAGAGCGAAAGAATCGTTACGTTATTCGGGCAGAGACTTGGTTCCAATTTGCCAGCTCGGTGATCATATTTCTAGCCTTTGGTTTTCATCATAATCGTTATTATTTATTTATTTACTTATGTCTTTATTCATTTTCTTACAATCTTACGTTTTATGGCTAGGTTTCCCAACAATTTCGTGTCAAGCTTTTGTGAAGGAACTTGGGTCGCGTCAGCTAACCTAACAGAGAACCAGAAGGGATCCTGCACTCTTTCGCCTCTAATCGCCTTCCGCGCGACGAAAGCTTCACGGAAGGATTAGCGGTGCACAATGGGTGAGCCCCTTGTTTGTAACACGCAGCCGGCGATCGTTATTGATTGGCCGAGGTGAGCCCAAGTCTTTGCTGCACTGCACGCAGTTACGAGCGAGAAGAAAAAGTCGCAGTTTCGCCCGAAAGGCGAAGCATCGATTGCGATAGCAAAAGCGTAGACAGCTATACGACAGCTAGACAGCTATACGGAGTAAGGCTAGTAGTTTTATCGGCCGTATAAACTTGTAAACATAGGCATACTAACTAAACCAACAAGCATGATGTTACGCGCGCACAAGCGAACATGAACACATCTCACTTGATGACCGTGGAAACTCGCTGTCAGAGCGCCGGAGTGAGGAAACGCGACAGCATCAGCGAGGGCTGCCTTTCGTGCTGCCTCACGCATCAGCGCGAACTAAACCGCGAGAACACAGGACCCGCCGCGGTGGCTCAGTGGCTAAGCGTTGCGCTGCTGAGCACGAGGTCGCGTGATCGAATCCCGGCCGCGGCGGTAGCATTTCAATGGAGGCGAAATGCAAAAACACCCGTGTGCTTGCGTTGTAGTGCACGTTAAAGAACCCAGGTGGTCAAATTTAATTCGGAGCCCTCCACTACGGCGTGCCTCATAATCAAAACTAGTTTTGGCACGTAAAACCCCAGAAAGAAGAAGAAGAGCACGGCGGACTCTTTCCCCGTCGCAGATGGCTTTCAAAATAGCGACGCCCGGGCGGTCGCGCGAAAGCCGCGCACGCATCAGCCGCCGGAGTAGAACGCGCCCCCCTCCCTCCCCTGACCAGCCGTGGTTGCTCAGTGGTTGTGGTGTTGGGCTGCTGAGCACGAGGTCGCGGGATTGAATCCCGGCCACGGCGGCCGCATTTCTATGGGGTCGAAAGGCAGAAAGCACCCGTGTACTTAGATTTAGGTGCACGTTAAAGAACCCCAGGCGGTCCAAATTAATCCGGAGTCCCCTACTATGGCGTGCCTCATAATCAGAAGGTGGTTTTCGCACGTAAATTCCCATATTTGTTTCCTCCCCGCCCCTCGGAGCCTTGCGCGAGGCGGAAGACGGTGCGCTGCCTCCCCACTTGCCTCCCTTGCGTGCGGGAGATTGAGCCGCCATCGCCGGCTCACCCTTGCCCGCTTTCACTCTCACATACAGCATACGGCACGTGGCGATGATTTTATCGCCCTTGGGCTTTACACGGAACCTCACGACGACGCGTAGACGACAGAAATGCGCCTGGAGTGTCCATATAATTGCTATCGCTATAATAGGGGTGTCCGAGGAGCTCGGTGATCCTTTTTATTGCGAGAGCAATTATATGACACTCCAAAGCAGATTTCTGCCGTCGCCGTGAGGTTCCGTATGACGTCAACGGCGATGAAATCATCGCCGCGCTCCGGACGCTGTATGTGCGAGTGAAAGGGCGCGAGGGACGCGCGCTTTCACGGGGAGCGAACGCACGTCGGAGAGCAAACGCGCGTTCTGCGCCGTGCTCCCTGAAGGGCTGCAGAATTAAACGTCTCTTTCCTCCTTTCCATATATAGGAGCAAACACAACTTTTTCCGTCGCGCGAAAGGCATGTGGGGGGACGGGAGGGAGGGGAGGCGACGTTTAGCTGCGGCACCAAATACGTATTTATATATAAAAACGCCGCGCGCGTTTGGTGCGAACGCGGGCAAAACGCCGACGGCGTCGACAACAGTTCTGC
Organism: Dermacentor silvarum; assembly: GCF_013339745.2. Lineage (NCBI taxonomy): Eukaryota > Metazoa > Arthropoda > Arachnida > Ixodida > Ixodidae > Dermacentor > Dermacentor silvarum. Next base: position 20,609,295 of record NC_051154.1, read on the forward strand.
GCGTTGCTGGTGCTGCTGCATGTCCAAGTTTATACAGCTGATAAAACTACTATCCTTACGCCGTATAGCTCTCTATTAATTTGCTATCGCAATTGGTGCTTCGCCTTTCGGGTGAAACTGCGACATTCTTTTTGTCAGTATCATACGAAGTAGCAAATAATGAAGGCAGATAAAAAATAGGGGAAGGTAATTCCGATGTTTAATTGAAGTGTAGAAATAATACGGAGTTCTTCCCCAAACCACACCTTCGCAGAATCTGCGCTACGACAGTTCGTTTAACGACTTTTCCTGTTACCCCGAGGCGCCTGCTTGATGTCAAATCAGCACCGTCGAAAATGCGCGCCTATAGAATGATGATTGCCAACTCGACAGCAAGGGCCAAACTTAACGCGCGTCGTTTGGTGCCGCAAATCTCGTCAAATAAGCACGCGGCACTGGAACTATAGAAAACTAGCACAGTCGACTTCCGTTAATTACAACTCTTCGGGGCATGCAAACTCAGTCCGAATAATGTCATAGTCAAAAAAAAAAAAGGATGAGTTTGAAATCTGCAGAAAATTATTTATTTGAAATTGGGAAACACGGCGATTGCCTTAGCGATTGCGTCCGAAAGCGTGCACTAGACAGACGATCATGAAGCACCGATGCACACGGTAAATTGAGCCATGTCGGCGTCGTCATAACACGGGGAAATCCAGCTTCCACTGCACCTGCCAGTGCAGTCCAGTCTGCCCCAAACGCAGGTGTTGGCCTCGCGATTTACGCTAGTGATGTGCTTTCTGAAAGCACATCATGAAGAAAGCGCGATGAGCAGACTGCCCTGTCACTTTTTAAGCGGCAGCACACGTACCAAGCGAAATGAGCTCTTTAGAGCGCAGTCGGCGCCCGTTCCTGCGGCGAGCGTCGGCGTAACCGAGCGAACGAGCACAGCGAAAGATGAAAGCGAACACGGAGCGCAGCGGGGGATGAAAGACGCGAGGCGGAACGCGGAGAAGGAAGGTATGGCGAAAGGGTGAGAAGAAAAGCGTAGTGCGACGATTATGGATACGAGATGGCGCCAGAGTAGCGCGCGTCGTCTGGGAGGTTTGTCGGCGGCGGCTGCTGTGAATCGCGCCCACGCGTCACCCACGCGCTGGCTCTCGCTATCTGCAGATTAGCGAGGCAGTTATGAGGCAGTCACGCCACACTACGCTCCGTTTGCAACGTGCCGCAGGAGACATTGTCCGCGCCAGCCAACATATCGCGAAATGAAAACACGTAATGAAAACGCGCTGAAATTTCAAATTAGGGAGTATCGTAATCGTCGGCGAATTTTGTTCATACGCGGAACATTTAAGAGCACTGACATGTCACGTGTATTTTTTTTTCTCTTCATATCTTGGGGACTTTTTTACGACGCAGAAAAAATAATTACGCAACAAGTGGGAAGTTAGAAAGTGCTGAATGAGATGTTTCCTAGATCACTCTACACCTCTCTCATTGGAAGTGTTGCCCTAATGTTAACACTTGCGCATTTGGTTAATTAATCTGAACTAATTAAGCTATTAAGCAGAATACATGAAACAAGCATGAATACAAGCATAAAAAAAATAGCAAGAATAGGTCGCGAGTACTCCCACATTGCTTCGGCATATGTTTAAACTTTGGCTACGTTAGCGTGGACACGCCTTTATAAGGTGCCCAGGAATTGTGTAGCAAGTAAATATTCGTTATTTCTGTGACGTCAGTTTAAAATAATTACGCAAGATATCATGTACGCTTGAGCTACGGAGCTGGTAGAGTGCGTGAGCTAGGTAGTGGAAGGGGCAGGAGGGGACACACTTTTGCACCCAACCACACGAACAAGTTTGTTGCTGTAATCGATGATACTCGAAAGAACGTTCATTTAATAAATCACTTGGCGTGGAATAATGCTAACAAATATGTGATTTAAAAATTAATTTTACCTAACAACGCTACTTAAAGTCTTCTTTTATTTTCCTTTACATGAAAGGAAAGAGCAGCCTTTTAAAATAAAATCTAGAGATACTGAACTATTTTGTAGCTTATTTTCTCATTATGTCAAACTGCTGTGCTGGCCGTCTTCTATGTATACAGTGCATACAAGCGGTGGCCCGCCGGCCTCCAACATTTTCTCATGCCCCCCACCCTTCAATCACCTCCCTCCTACCATTTTGGAGTACTTCTATGCACATCTCCTCGGCCTGCACCGATAATCTATGCTGTACATCAGTAATTACTTATTAAAAAAAAAAAAAAAAGAAAGAAAAGAAAAAATAGAATCGACCTTTTTCTGCGCCATGAATCATGAGATATTTGCCCTTGCAGTGCCTCTGCAGTTATTAGCATTATGAATATTGTGCTGATGCTAACTGCAATGAGAATTCTCTTAAAGATATTTGCTCCCGAAAACGTTAACGCTTTGTAGCACACTTGCACCATCAGCTGCTGCTCCCTTTAAAAATGGCGCCACCCTAGAAATTATGTCATTGCATTTTGTATCAAGCAGCTATCAGCGCACATATTCAGTTCCGTATAAGTTTTAACCGTTCAATGTCAAATAACTCACAGGGAAATTAGCAAAATCATAATTTTTGAGCTCCCGAAACTACGCCCCCTACGCCTACTGATGCAGACGACAACGGCGACCCTGGCGGTGCTTTCCGACGTCCGCCCAAATATCCGAGGACATGGCACTCCGATGATGGAATTTGTTATCTGCTTTTGTATGGTTAGAAAGAAGTCTAGAAGAAAACGGCTACATCTGTTCGATCCACGATGCTGGCTGATGATACTCTTCGTGCTTTTACTGTGCGCATGGCAGCTTTCCGACGCCCAAAGGACGTTATGCGGTGATACTGAGTGCTGGCACGGGAACTGCACGGGGGACGGACGTTGTTTATGTTACCCTGGCTGGCAGGGTCCTGGGTGTCAACGGTGTGGTGGTCGAGTGAGGTAAAACGATATTTCTACTCGTTCATTTGCGCAGTGCTGCTGTCAAGCGGTGATCCGTCACGAGGAAACCGCCGGGTGCTGTGCGAAGCGTCGTCCGTGCGCCATGCCTTCGCGGTGGTCTTGGTCGATGCCCTCTTTTCTGGTGTTTTCACGTCGCATCCCAAGCATTGCATTTTAATGCTCGCACGCGTGGCGTTGACAAAGCCAGTGCAAGTTTCGAGTTAAGTGTTAAACAAGAGCGCCCTCTTAGCCAAAACGGGGTGTGGAGAGCTGGTGAGACAGCTAGAACTTAACCTAGTACAGCCGTTTCTGATGTGTCTTCTGGCAGCGCACAGTTTCGCCCGCGACATACTGCTGATTGCAATCCCAAATCTGCGATCTGCACTGAGTGGCTCACGTGCAGGTCGGAGCTTTGTGTCCACTGGCAGCCCCGATACTGCAGTGGAGCCGAGTAACAGGTGGCGGTCGGATGCTGCGAGTGATGCTAAAACGGATCTGCTCTTGTGAGCATCCGTCATGCTAAATGTTGAGCTCTCCAAACAAAATGTTTACAATTGAAATCACAATCTCTGGAGCAGTAATGCGATAAACAGAACCCGCATTTACTGAAGTGAGAACAGATGACGTTTTTGTTTCTGTGGTCGTAGGCCTGCAGCGAACGGGCGCGACCCGATCCCTTCCTTTGTAGGCACTGTTTTCATTTGCAAATTAGCTCAGTACGTTTCTTGCCAATTGTGAGCCGTCTTGCACGTTTATTGCTGAGCGAAATATGTTGGCTTCTATGGTTGTTTCTATCGAGCTTAATTGCATTGCTTCTGTGCTGGTAAACTCTAGCTAACTGAAGCCTCATTATCAGCCACAGGAATCTAAACCAGACACAGCACAACACTTCCTCGGTTAAGTGGTGCAATGCCTTTGGAAGCTCTGTGGTGTAACTAACAATTCTGGGATGTTTGTAAACACTTGTTAACCATCATTATTAGCCTTCTTTATAATGGTGTAACATTTTTCACTGCATGTACAAGAATTAAAATTTTTATGTTGTTCTTTTATGTGGTGCAGTTGTGGTGGTTCACCTGTTTTTGCCATTATGTAGCCGCAGTGTGTACAGCTGCATCAGTGTGTTTTTTTTTTTCTTTTTTTTTTTTCTGGCTGTCATCGCCCCAAGCGTGTCGGATGGAATGCGGCAGCGGATCCTGTAGCACGCACTCCCATGCATTTGCAGAGTTTTATCCTTGGATCATTACTGAATTTTTCGGAAAGAGGCACCACATTTAGTTTTTAAGGCAGGAGTGAAGAAACCAGTGTTGGGGCCTGTTGTAATTTTCTTGGTAAAAATTATATGCTGCAAGAGAATGCTGTCACTTTAATGTGCAAGAATAATTTGAACAGCTTTTGGCTGCATTTACTGTGCTGCATTGTTATTGCTGCCTCCAGTGCTTTTTATTTTGTAAAGATGGTAAGGGAGGTTGTTATAGGCACCCTGCACTTCAATTCCTGCACTGGCAAAAGCATCTCTAGCAGAGGTGTGCCTGTCTGTCATTGAGTGGGAAGTCCATTCCAATGCAGCGAGCAGCTGCTATGCAGGAGTGGCATTTTTGTGTTCTTTTATGCTTTCATGTTGCAAACATCGTTGTATGCTTGTTACTACTGCTTCAAGAGACCTGGGGGTATTCTGTAAGTGTCCACCTAGTGGACATATCCATTTCGTCTGCTGCTAAAGTGCTGATTGGCTGGGGGCACCTGTATCCTTCTCACACGTACCCCAGCCAATCAAAACTTCAGCAGCTGACGAAATGATCATGTCCACTAGGTGGACATTTACACTGGTCTGGACACAACATATTCGAGTAGTCAAAAGCAAGATGCTATTATTGAGAGTAAATAGTACAAACCATGCATCAACAAATTTAACAAATTGCTTTGTGATTGCCTCTTTTTTTTAACAACTTGGGTACTCCTTTTTTTCCCCCATTGTCACACACAACCATTGTGCCATTGATTGGCTTGTCTTAGACCCGCTATCAGACTGCAGCTGCTGGTGTACAGCTACCACTGTTTCATGTTTGCATTTAATGGCATTGCCTGATTGGAAGTCACTAGTTGCACTAGCAGTGCATTAAGATGGCTTGAACACAATAAACAAAATTAATTGGTGTAGATGTGCTGATTATAATAAGTTCTTATGTCAGCTTGATGGTGTTGGATGAAGCATTTGTGCATGATGAGGGGGAAACATAGTGCAGTCACATTGCTTCCAATGTGAGATACAGCATCTTTTACATTGCGCACACATCCAGCTTTAAATAATCTTACTTTTGCAATATTTGCCGCTCCTGGAGAAATTTGATGCCTATAATGCTTGGGAAACCCGCTTCTAGTTCCAGGGGCACATGTGAAGACATCTCTTGAAGAGAGGGCTGATGTAACAACAGCATGATAAAAAGACAAAACAAGTACTCTCAAAGTGACGGCTTATTTTGCAAACAGCAATGTGCTCCATGGGAGAGTGTAAGAAATCATGCGAAGCAGATAAAGTAGAATAATTATAAAAATGTTTGTAAATTCTTGACTTTTGTGTTGGCTACATGTGCCAAGCCAAGGATATCCACAAAAGCAGGAAATCAGAAGGAATATCTTGCTAGGAATTGGCAAGAAAATTAGCTGGCAAAAGTAAAATGACAGAGGGGTAGCAGGAGAGAAATGCGAAACAAAATTATAGGATTCTCAACAAACCTATACAGGAAATAGGCAGTGGAGGGCAGATACTGGTGTGTCTTTAAAAAAAATCCTCAAGCAAGTTGATAGCGGGAACTCACATGGGGTGACACAGCAACAGAAACACAATGAAATTATGTTAGAGGTGGCTGTTGCTTCGTTGTGGAGCAAGGTTCTCAAAATGTCCTGCTGTTGCAGGAGCCACAGTTTCACCTTTTGTTTTGCACATGTAGTGTATCCTATTAATTTATTTGTGTCTTTTAGGAGTGGTTATTTTCTAAATCATAGGTGTGCATTGTACAGATCAAGATCTAATGACTTAGTGTTACTGTAATCTGTCTTCAGAAGTTAAGATTCAATCATGCTTTTCTGTGTTGTTTTGACTGCTGAAGGAGCATCAGATCAAAATAATTCTTTCTTTGTCTTTCAGATTGACAGAGCCAAATGGTGTAATTACCAATGGGATAGGAAACTACAGCAAGGATATGAAGTGTACATGGCTCATTGAAAGCGGCATCCATAATGCCACTATTAGGTTTGAGTTTACACATTTTGAGACTGAGTGTGGCTGGGACCATCTGTATGTGTATGACGGCGACTCCATGTTTGCTCCCATGGTGGCAGCATACAGGCAAGCAGCAATCATCACCTGTTCCATTTTAAAACCTGGTGCATCTTCTGTATGAAGCATCAAGTTCTTGCAGTGAAGTGCCGTCTCCCTGTTCATCAAAAACCCACTTACTTTCCTTGCACTGAGTGATTCCTTAATCAGTAGGGCTGTAGTTACAGCCACCCTTGTTCAGTCGTGAGAAAGTACATGAAAAAGAAGCGTACAATAAAAGAAAAAGACACTGCGTTAATTTATCTCAAACTTTGGTGATGTGTGTTTTAGTGCAGGACTACTTATGTGGTGCATGTAAATGGATTGTCATTTCTATGTGGGTAGATTAATAATTAGACAGTATGTTTATGGACACAGAATGCCAGTGGTAGTCATTTACACAATGTGTACCATTCAGTGGCCATTCCTGGCTGTATTTTTTAAAATGTATTTGCTGTATCATTTTAGATACGTTGCACTTTCAATTCATAAAATAAGGGAGGGGAATGATGCCTACTTGATTTCTAGATGACTAATGTGCATGAATGACTTTGCTAAAATGTAAAGTTTAATTTGTTTGGAAACCAACCGTTGTAGCAGTTTCTTTAATATTCTGAGATTGGGGTAGCCATGGACTGGATTATGGCAGTATTGCCATGAGAATGTAGTGTGCTAGGGTACTCTGGCTGACCAGATGTCACTTGCTAGCCACGTTTCCTGTGTTGGGGGCTCTCTGGAGCTAAGCCAGAGTTGGATCTGCAGCACTGACGGTAAGAATCACTTAGATTTGGTACTTGCATAGTTAGCAGTGAACTTCCATAGATAGTCATCATCAATATGCAAGCAGATGGAAAATTAAAAATGTGCACAGAGGCTGGCTGGCTGGCTGGCTGGCTGGCTGGCTGGCTGGCTGCACACAGAGAGCTACACATGACACAGTCTTACTAAATAGCAGTGTAATATTAACTACAGATAGTTTTTATTGGGATTTACTTTTGCTTGCATGCATGGTCACAATGCCAAAATGGCCCATAGCAACGTGTGGGGAAATTAGTCTGTATGGGTATCACAAGGTGGGTATCATAAGTTATGCGAGAAAATTGACTTTGTTGTGTTGTTCACTAGTACTTCTGGTTTAGTTGTTCACTAGTGCTCCTGGTTCATCAGGGCAAGCCGTTGCCCTGACGAAGACAAGTCCTGTCATTAAAATGTTCGCTTCTGCAACATTCCTTTTTTCACCGCTGTTAATCACTGTAAGCCTTCATCTTTGTGTGAGCTTCTGTCTTGGTTAGTTGTGTGTTTGAAACATGGTCAGATGTAACTATTAATCTTTTTTATTTATTTATTATTTATTTATTTATTTATTTATTTATTTATTATTCATTTTGTTTATATTAGTTCAGCCATATTAAGTGTTTGGTGAAACCTTTTTACCTGCTCCTTTCTGTTCATCTATTGTGGGTTGAAATGATATGTGAACAACCTGGAATGATCTTTGAAATGTCTTTTATCCACTATGGTGTTCATTATTTCTTGCTGTGTCTGATGTTTTTTTATGGTGAGCATCATTCACGTCATCATTCATAGCTTGCCTTATACATTTAAATTGAGTGCACGTTAAAGAACTCTAAGTGGGGAAAATTAATCTGGAGTCCCCCACTGTGGCATGCCACATAATCATTTCTTGGTTTTGACATGTAAAGCCCCATAATTGTTTTTCTTACATTTAACACACTGTCGAACCTGCATTTAAGGAACTACACCATGTGTAAATATTTGATAGACCTATCTAGTAGTTCAATATAGTTAAATTTGCATTTAATAACTTTTGGTAATTATTCATTATACACGGGTTTGTCATGGAAAAAATCAAAACAGAACGAAGTGACTCAATTTCTGCTCAGTTTGGACATTAATTGCTGTGGTATGACTGCTGTACAAAATCAGTCATACTGCCTTGCATTTTCAGCTGTTTTTGTAGCCTTTGAAGGCTGCAGAACTATTGGAACTTGTACACTTTTTATTGGTTCCCAGGTCATGCATTTTGCCTAATTCAGAAAACAGGTGCCCCCATGTGAATGCAATTGAAAATATTTTTAGGGAATTTATTCACGGAAAGTACATTAACAAAGTGTAATCAGAGGAAGTACTTTTGCCTATTGTCTGGCGTTCGGTAAGTTTTACCAACTTGTAAAACATGCAGGCTCAATTTAAAGCATAATTTCCTTTATTCAAGCTTGTTATAATCGTCACTTTGAATGCTTCCTTCACCGCCTTGATGGTGGCTCTATGATGCTCTGGACAGCTTCTGTCCTGTCGTTTGTCATTTTGTCATTTCATGCCCACAAGCATCATCGTCCTGTCTTACAGGACACTGATGCTTGTGGGCATGAAATGTTTTGTCTTTGTGACATACTTAAACGCATAGGAATCTTAAAGTCTCTATATGATGTTTTGCAACCTTTATGCTTGTACAGGGGTGGAGTTTTGTTTAGTCGGAAGGCACTTTAGGGTGGGAGGGGGGGTGTTGAGCATAGTTAAGTTGCAATTTTAAACCTTGTTTTGTTGCAGTGCTTTGTGGTTGCTGTAAGCACCAGGTGGCTACAGGATTCAAAATGTGGTTAATACCTATAGCAGCATCAGTCCAGTGTTACAGGAACACTGGACATTTGCTGCTTGGTTGCTAACTAAGATTCTCAACCCCTCGAAGGAGTACTAACACAAAATTTTATTTTTTTCTGCTGTGATTGGTAGCCTTTGACCGAGTAATCATGGCATAGAACCTTGTTTCTTACAGCATGCAACAAATAATTAAAATGACAATTATGGTCCTAAACTTGGGTTTTAATCTTGAAGGATCTCGAGAGTGCCATGATGTCATGAGCTGCCTGGTAAACACCGTAAACATTGCTTGGCCTTGCATGTTACCATGAACCACTTATGCACACTCAGGAGCAAGAATTTGTAGACTGTGATAAAGTATATGGCAGAATGTGAAGAAAAGCTGGTAGCAGACAGTGAAGCAGTTGAGCACAAGATGACTACAAAGCTGAAGTTGAAAAGATTTGTGCAGCACAAGAAAAAAAGAACAAGGTCGCTTGTGAGAGCTCGAGCAAACAGCAGTCGAGTCAGCTTGATCAAACAGCTCTGAACCGGGTGGGCATGGCCAGGCCCACAGGGACAGCCGAACCTGCAGCTATGCGCAAGGTTCTATAGACCTTCCTATTCTAGACTGAGTGCTCGTCTACAGGACAGTAAGTGCCTCAGGTTGTTGCCAGCGGCATGACGTCAGAGCAGAACCACACCTACTCCTCTATCAAGCCTGTTGCTGTCTTCCAAGCCTGTCGCCATCTTCCAAGCCTGTCGCCATCCTTCTGCTCGTTTCCTCGTCAGACATTTCTTTTCCAGGCCAGTGACAGCTGTACCCCAAAGGAAACCACCAGCACAGCAAGTTCCCGGCCTTTGCCCTGGCGCAACCTATGAGACTAATGTGTTTTAGTTACTTTTGGGTCCCTTTGCACTTATGTCGCAGTTTTTGTATATATGTTGTGTCCGTGTCCCTGTTTTTTATTATACTTTTTGTGTCGAAACAACACCTTGTCTATAATTCATTACGCGCATGCCAACTACGGGCAAATACCAACCCTGACAAAGACCAGTGGTGCCGCAAAAAAAATTTCTTTGCAGCCTGGGCATGCTGACTTCATGCGCATGCTGCAAGAACCTTAGAGCCTACACTGTGGCACCAAACAATCCTGCTTTTCTTCAGATATTGTAACAAAGACATGGATCCTGTAGATTGCAATTTCCTTTCAGAAGAAGCACGGACATTGGTGTTGAGCATAGTGATGGATATGAGTCCAGTTACTAGGTTTAAGTGCTTTGTGGATGACAGACAGCCTCGCACTACTAATTGTAGTTGATGCAAAGGGTTGTCTGCATGAAGAATTCTAGAGAAAAGCCTACTTGAAATTTTGGAATAGCTGAAGCCAAGAGCAAGACAGACAGCAAGCAGGATATTACAGTTACATTGTGTGTTCCGATCCTGCGAGGATGCTTCTGGCAACCAGCCCCGCTATTGAACCTTTTCCAAATTCCACTTTTGGAGACAGTTGTTTTCTCCAAACATTTATGTAAATGAAAAGGCTCATGTTGCTGTGAATTACTTGCATTTTGCTGACAGCCAAACATGACTTCTGGAAGTGGAAGACTGAAACAATCCTTGTCTTTGGAAGATTCTAGCTTTCTTGAGTCATCGTGTGAGGGAGCACAATGGTGATGAAAGAAAAATACTAGGTCCACTTTCAGTGCTTTAAACCATGAGTATGGCACTGTCATTTAGAGACTCTAGAAAAAGCTCTAGGAAAAGTGAACTTTTTTAGTAGCCTTGGTGCTCGAAATCACTGCTTTAAGCTCTTGTGTGTGGGGAAGATGTTCACAAGACTCAACTGGAATGTACATGCATTTGTAACACAGCACATATTTCACATCTTTTATCCTATATGAAGTTGGAATTTTTGTGATAGCAAATGGCCTGCAATTTTTCTGTTCTTTTGTTTTCAGTGGCCTCCTCTTGTCAAAAGGAAGCTCTACAAAGCTTCCAGAAATCGTCACTCATTCTGGGAGTGCCTTTGTTCATTTTTACAGTGACGCTGTATATAATATGAGCGGATTTAACTTAACCTACAGGTATGTCGTGGAATTTTGTTTGCATTGTATTATCAGTAGGTGTTGAGTGCAGAATGATTCCAGAGTTCCCAACTTTACCAGTTTGTTGTGTGTATGATGCATAACATTCAAATAAAAGTGTAGCATGAGTGCGGACAGCTGGCAGAACTTGACACTACTGTGAATTGTCACTATTTCTGTGTTGCCTTAATGCCCACCGTGGTGGCTGTGGTGTTCTAATGCTGCTGAGCATGAGATTGTGAGCTCAATCACTGGCTACAGTGGATACATTATGATTGGAAGTAGAAATGCCTTTGTGCTTAAATTGAGGTGCACATTAACAAATTCAAGGTGGTCAAAACATCATCCACTGTGGCATACTTCATAGCCTATGGTATAGCTTCATGACATGTGCCCTAATCAATCGATATGTTGCCATAACATGGCTCCTGAACTCTTTGGCATGTGGACAATTTCTCTGCTTTATAAATCTTTTTATTAGCTTTTTGTTTCTCCAGTGTATTTTAATGTACTGACACTTTCTCAAAGCTTTACAATTGACTAGTAGTAAAATTTAGAGTTAAGAGTGATTGACAAGTTATTGTGTGAATGTATGGTTAGTAGTATGTTCTGAAAGGAACTCTGGAAGCAAATGCTAGAGTGGGCTAGACTGGTAGATTACTCTTTTGGAAGTCTATCTACACTGGTTTGTTGTAAAAAGATGACTTAGCACAGAGGTCTATTCATGGTGCAAGCGAGTAACTGTGCTTATAGTGCAAGCCAGTTTATGTCCTGTCCCAAGAAAGGAGATGGGTTAGCATCAGGTATGGCATACAGCTGCAACTGCAAAAACTGCAAACTGACACACATGTTAATGGCCGGGACATAGAGAAGGCTTATTTATGACTACATTGTGTGTCCGTATGGTGCATTTTTCTTGTGCAGCGTCAATGGGTGCTCACACAACTGTTCCTCCCATGGTGATTGTGTGGATGGTGTGTGCCAGTGCTCGCAAGGCTGGACAGGAAGTGACTGTGGCACCCAAGTGTGTCCCCAAGATTGTAACAATGGTTCCTGTGACAAGGAGGAGGGGCGTTGTATCTGTGACCCATTTTTTAAAGGTGAGAAATTGGTTTGTAGAATGTCATTATGTATGAGGTCTGTTAGAAAAGTACCCGACCTTATTATTATTTTTTTTTTTGCGAACACCTGATGGATATGAAACGCGCGCTAGCATCAGCCGACTTTGAACCTTCGTGTGCATGCGCAAATTGTTTCCCGCCTGCCGATAGCGTCAGTCGCTGGGACGCAGCGTTCAAGTGAGGTAGTGCGCTGTGCTCTCATCGTTTTTTTTATTGCAAGGAAAACTACAGAGCGACTGGAGGAGCGCTACTGCATCAAATTTTGCCAGAAACTGGGCGACAGCCAAGTGGAAGCCATTCGGAAGATTCAGATAGCTTTCGGTGACGATGCTATGAGCAACGCACAGATTAAGGAGTGGTACAACCGGTTTAAAGACGGCTGTACATCGGTGGAGAGCGAGCCACGCTCCGGTCGGCCATCAACATGCCGAAATGACTAGGTCATTGCTGAAGTGAACGCTGTGGTGATGCGGGACCGTCGTGTGACTATCTGAGAAATTGCGGAAGAGGTGGGCATTAGCACTTTTTCTGCACATTACATTATGACCGAAGATTTGGCCATGAAGAGAGTTGCGGCGAAATTCGTGCCGAAGCTGCTCACGGTGGAGCAAAAGCAACTTCGTGTTGAAGTCTCACAGGAGACGCTGGATTCCACAAGCAGTGACCCCGACTTCATGAACACCGTAATCACTGGTGACGAGTCTTGGGTGTACGGGTATGGCCGGAAACCAAATCCCAGTCGTCACATTGGAAGCATTCCACGTCACTAAGACCAAAGAAGGCCCACCAAGTGCGCAGCAACATCAAAGTGATGCTGACTGCTTTCTTTGACTCCCGCGCTGCAGTACACCATGAGTAGGCACCACAGGGTCAAACAATCACCAAAGAGTACTTACTACAGGGATGTGCTCCGTCGCCTACGTGATGCTGTGCGGCGCAAGAGACCAGAGTTGTGGTCAACAGGAAATTGGCGCATCCATCATGACAAGGCTCCTGCACATTTCTCGCACTTAATTCAGACTTTTTTGGCGAAAAAAACAGACTCCTGTAGTTCAACAGGCTCCTTACTCTCCTGATATGGCCCCCTGCGACTTCTGGCTGTTTCCCAAAATCAAGAGGCCATTGAAAGGAGCGCGATTTAGACAAGAGAGGACATTATGGCTGCAACGACAGCTGAGCTAAACTCCATTATGAAAAAAGGCCTTCTCGGAATGCTTCCAACAATGGCAGCACCGCTGGGAGAAGTGTGGAGTCCCAAGGAGGACTACTTTGAGGGTGATTAGGTTTCCTACGCTCCAGTTATGCCAATTTTTTTTCTTTGGCCAAAGGTCGGATACTTTTCAAATAGACCTCGTATATGTCCTCTCTTCCAAGTTTCTGTTCTTGGTGCTCCTCTCTTCTGTGTCTTTTTTTACGTGTCCAATTTCACTCTACCAACAGTCATATTGCTCTTCCTTTGTGTCAATGCTGACCACTTCCTGGCTTCCTTGAGAAATCCATGCTGCCTTACTCTACACTTAACAAAGGCCATTTGTTTAGGCTCCAATGAGGTTAGGTGTACTACCTGCCTGATTTTGCACTGCTGCAGCTTGTTTCTGTAGACCCCACTGGTTGACATTTCAACTTCCTGACTGGCAAGTATCCACTGATTGTGGTGTTGTCATTGCTTGCACAGTTGAGATCCTACTTCACTAGAAAGTCTGTCAGACAGTGATTCACTGGACATTGAGTTTTCAACTTTTGTTGTACTTAGTCGGTATGGACCAACCTCTGTTGCGTTTTTGTGTATGTAGATATCTGTTTTCATGATGCCAGTGTGAATTCAATGATTGAAATTACATATTATTGTCACCTAAGTTGTGCATTGTCATTTGTTACTGTTTTACAGAAAACATCCATTCAAGCTTGATTCATATACATTATTGAAAGCATCAAGGCTCTTATTGATGTTCTGCCATGTTTTGGTATTGGTCTCAAATGTGCAGTCTCAGTGGTCCTTGAGTGATGTTCCAACTTTTCCTATTATGTCTACTACTGCTGAGAGGACAATGTGTTGATGTTTTGTGCTGCCATTGAGGAATTGAACAAACACTTATTACTGTTGAGCCTGTTTATAATCAACCTGTCATGTAGGATTAATAATTAAATCCAATTTTTCATTATGAGTGTACTTCCTAAGAAGGGGATAAATGGGACATATTTATTTTTTAAATGCAAGTTAGTTATATGCAAGTACCGAAACTACTTTCTTGATTGCTTAGAGTGGACAAGTTCTCCTCTATGAATCGCCATCGTCAGCAATCCCAACGAGTCTGCATTCAAGACCGCCATTTCTACATTGTTCAAGTGCTAAACCACTCCTCTCTGTTACACCCTAGTGGCCCTGAGAGTATTTGAATAAATAAATAAACAAATAAATAAATGAATAAATATGAAGACTATGTGTTACACTGGCAGCCATACTTGTGACCATTTGTCCAGAACCACATGCTGTAGCACTCTGAGGGAGGCTATTTCAGTTGACACGCTGCTAGTTGGTGGTGGCAGTCAAAATTATTGAGTTAGGAGAAACGACAGATCTTAGGACGAATCGGCAGTTTTTTTTCCTTCCTTAGTGAAGTTGTTTCCAATGGAATACCTAGTTAGCAGCACTTTTCTTTTGGCGTTTGCAATGAAACGCCTGGCGTACAGGCTGTCGTGCTTGTTCTGCACATTTGGTATATGTGGATATTTAGTGGGGAGCAAATTCTCACCTTGCACAGGTGAAGACTGCAGCATTGCTGAGGGTGCTCCAGTGTATGAAGCTCAGCCTGCTACTGGTTGGGTGCGTGGCCGGGCTATGCACCAGGCGCTTGTCTTAGGCGATGCCATGTGGGTCCTTGGTGGTGAAAGCCTCACGGAACTGGACCAGCAGATTGCCAAGTAGGCCATGTGTACTTTTCTACTTGTTCAGTGTTCTTTGTGGCACAGTGTTACCAGTAAAGCTTGACCTTGGGAGGGGATTACAGATTTTAATTTGTTTGACTGCATGTCACCCAGAAGCAAGACTTAAAAACAGATAAAAATGAATTTTTTTTTTAGTGTAGCTGTTGTCGCCTAATATATGACAACTTCAAATGAAGCTGTGAAATACTAGGTGAGGTGCAGTCATACTTGAAGTTGTCAAATATTGAAGGAAGCTTAGTGGCTTAGTGCAAAGTATTTTTCTAATAATCGCATAGGCAATGCCTTGAGTGCCAGCAAGCTAGCATGCTTTCGTTTGTGTAATCACATGTCACCCAGAAGCAAGAGAAGGCCTTGGAGGAAGTATAAATAAAAATTTTCTTGCGATTAGCTGCTGTCACCTGCTGTCAGTTGAGCCTGTGTATATAACTTAGCTACTGAGTGCTGCATATTTTTTGAGTAACCTTTATAGGCAAAGAAAATTTGCTGTTGCAATCATGAATAAAAGTCCCATTGTTCAACGGTTGGCTCTGACTTCTCTTGCTCAAATACTTCATGGCCTAAGCATACCACTCAGTAATTGGGGGTGCTTTCTTCACTTGCTTAAGGGTCTTACAAAGTGCAGCTATGAACTTGAGGTTGCATGCCTAGGCCACTTTAATATGTGCAGATTTGTATGTGCTTATTTGAACTTTACCTAATTCATAAGATTCAATACATTGTTCTTGAATTTTAGTTGCACAAATAATTTTACAGGTTCCTGTGGAGAGTCCTGTTGGTCAAAATGATGGGATGTAACATATTTAAATAAGATTCCACTTGAAATTGGGATGATAATTACACAGTTGAAATATTTCGATGGCCATGGAGCCAAGTAATCATAACTGATGCAATGCTGTCGACACACAAGCGTGATACCTCCAATGTTCATGCTGTGCTGAGGTACCTTTAACTTCAAAGGGCCATCACATTATTTATTTATTTATTTATGCAATACTGAAGGCCTTGAAGTGGCTCAAGCAGGAGGTGCATACAAATAATAATAAAAGATAATAACATTAGCAGACGTAAATTAACAGTGCACAGAATACCAACCCAGTCCATCAGCTGCAAGTACAAAGCACAGAAAAGAAGCACTTGTTCGTGTAATGAAGGAATTCCCAAAACAAATAAAGTGAAGAACATATGTGGAAATGAATCATCAATACAGTTTAAGCGAAGTAAAGCAACAATAATGCAAAAATCAACTTGGGTAATCAATTCACAAGAGAGCAATGATATCAATAATTCAGATAGTCAATGGAATCAATACTGGTTAGTAGCAACTGAGGTAAATTATTCCAATCTGTAATGGTGCATGGGAAAAAAGAATATTTAAAGACGTTAGTTCTGGCATTATAAGGAGTTAAAGAGTCAGCGTATCGATGCCGTGTTCGTCGTGCCATTATTGGCATTACATAAAGCTCTGGAGTGAGGGAAAGGAGGTTATCTTTAAGAAGAAAAAAAAATTGAACCGCTGGATTTTTCTTCTCATTTCTAGTGTTTGGATACCATGCTGTTTTATTAGTGCTGTCAGGGAATGTATCATGCGGTACTTTGAGAAAATAAATCTGATTGCTTTACACTGAATTCTTTCTTGTGCATCAATGTTAGTTTTAGTGTAAGGGTCTGATAAAATGCATGCCTACTCAAGGTTTGGTCTTATTAGTGATGTGTAGGCTAAAAGTTTAGTTTCAATTGGAGCTTGTTTTAGTTTAGAAAGTAGACGACAAAGTTTACGAAAGGCTGTGTCACATTTGTTAGTAATGCGAGTGTTCCAGTTTAGGCTATTTGTTATATTGATGCCAAGATATTTGTATTCCCTCAACTCGGTTAGTGGTTCAGATCTTAGGGCATAAGGAAAAGATAGACTATTTAATTTTTTGTTATTTTCATGTACACTGCCTTGTTAGCATTCAGTTCCATATTCCAGTGACTGCACCAAGAAAAAAAGATTTTGAAGGTTATTGTTCAGGGTTATCTGATCACCGCGGCGGGTTACTTCACTAAACAGCACACAGTCGTCAGCGAATAATTTTATTTGAACGGGTTCAGTGATAACGCTGGTAAGGTTATTAAAATACAGGGTGTCCCAGCTATCACGCAGCACGATTTAAAAAAAGAGGAACGGCGTTACGCGAAGCAAACCTAGTGCATATTGCTTCCAGTACAGGGGAGTAGCCGCCAGTAATTTTTCGTTGCTGAGATTGAATTAGCGAATTGTAATTAATTATCTAACTTGAGAAGTACTGCCCTAATTATTGGAAGTGTCAATGAGAAAATTTTAGAGCAACATGAAAAACTACCAATACAGCTTTCTGTTGCTCAATATGTGCCACATAAATGTGTTTTTCCAAGCGTGAAAGGAGCCCGCGAATACATGCAGAATTGCCGTGCGACTGGTCACTCGAGGCACTTTGCGTGTATTCGCAGGCTTCTTTCACGCTCGGAAAAAACACTTTTATGTAGCACGTACTGAGAAACAGAAAGCTGTATCGGTAGTTTTTCATGTTGCTCTACAATTTTCTCATTAACACTTCGATAATTAGGGCAGTCCTTCTCGAGTGAGATAATTAATTACAATTAGCTAATTAAATCTCAGCAACAAAAATTTTACTGGCGGCTACTCCACTGCTCTGGAAACTATACGCACTAGGTTTGCTTCGCGTAACGTCGTTCCTCTTTTTTTAAATCGTGCTGCGTGATAGCTGGGACACCCTGTATATTAAAAACAATAAAGGCCCTAGAACGCTACCCTGAGGGACACCTGAGGTAACTGGGAGTTCATGGGGATGAAAAGTGTCAATACTTACAAATTGTTTTTGATTCGTGAGGTACGCTGAAACCCAATTAATAATGAAACAAGGAAGACTAATTAATCGAAGCATTTCAATCAATTCAGAGTGCGCAACAAGATCAAATGCTTTCCTGAAGTCTAAAAATATTACATCTACCTGGCCGGACTTGTCTAGTATATTCGCAAAAGAATGGATAACCGATGTTAATTAGGTGACAGTGGAAAAACCTTTTAAAAAATCGTGCTGCATAGGTGAAAGAACACAGTTATCATTTAAGAATTTAGTAATGAAGTTAGCTATGATGTGTTCTATCATCTTACAGCACAATGACATTAGCAATATTGGGCGATAGTTGCTTATCAGTGTTAGGTCACCCTTCTTCGTCATTGGCACTACACGGGCAGTTCGCCAGTCAGTGGGAAGGGTTGCTATGGATAATGATGCACGAAAAATGATAACGAGAAATGGGGACATCATTTCTGCGTATTGACGCAGAAGTATGTTGTCGGGACCAAGGGTAGATTTGGTTTTCAAGTTAAGGAGCATGGATGAAGGATTAGATGAAGAAAGCCATGATAACCCTTGATTACACAGCATTTCTTTTTACTTTCATAAGGAAAATTATGGATGCTTCAAGCCAGCCTACATTGCTGACTTGACATGTGAATTAGCATGCAGTGTATGCTGTGACATTGGCAATCATACTTGTGACCATTTGTCCAGAATGAAAGCAGTAAAGGCATGAGCCGAATTTATTTTGTACATAGAAATGCCGCAACAAATTGTTATTCATGTCACAATTTAATGAGGTCCTGGATTTGTCATTGTAACGCTTTAAAAGCCTGTGAAATGTGGAGGTGTGTCTTGTGCATCTTGGGATGCCACTTGGCCAGCTGATCAGGAACAGTGCTTGTTCATTTTGCCAAAGAACAGACGCAGTGGCTTGCATGAAAGCTGCACCGGGCTGATGCCAGCATATGTGAATCACATGCATAACATGCCATTACATCTCATTTACTGCACTGTTGTGTGGCCTTTATTTTTAACAACGGAGCTGTTTAAGCCGGCCGTAAGTTGTGCCACGAGCCGCAAAACCTCGCAGAGCTGCGTTGCCTAGCAACCCCATACCAGCTGTGCGATAGCTTCGCCGAGCTAAGAGAGAGAGTGAAAGCAGAGTAAAAAAAATAGCATCGCGCAGCATAGTGGATGCGAGGTGGAGAGGAGGAGTGAGGCATGTGGTAATGGGTTGATAGAGCTGCTGCTGACGCCGATCGTGTTTCCCCGCGTTCGTGCCGAATGCGCCTGGTGTTCGTGACTGCAGCCGATGCCTCTGGCGGCGGCTCGGCAGGTTTCGACCAGAGAACTGGACACAAGTTGCTTCCTAAAGACTGAAGCGAGAGCTAGGGAAGCTGAAACCAAGTGTCCAGAAGAGAACATCCCGAGTTTAGATTGAGGGAAGCTGAGAGTTCGTGTAGGCAAAGAAATGAAGATGCGGAGGCTTGTGAACGTGGCTGGTTGAATTCATCGCGATACTATACAGAACAAAGTGAAAAAATCCTGAGTGCAGGTAACTAAGTGTGTGGGTTGCCACTACTTTACTAGGCTTTCCCCAGCTCTGCTGGTCTCTGGTGTTTACGGTAGCAGAGCCATGCATAATTATTTAAATCAAAAAGATATAATGAAGCATAACATAAATGTTTTTTCTCGATTACATTTTTCTTGGGATTACGGAATAATATTATAACCATTTGCTGTTTAAATTAGATTGATTGGTTGGTATTGAAGGTAAACAATGTTGCTTGTGTGCAACTATGGCAGTAATGGTGCTAAACAACTAATCGAACTAGATTTATTCTTTTTTTCCCATATGTTTATTTCTAGTTTGAGCAAATCGTGTAAACGGGGCAAACTAAAAACTTCCATCTATCTCAAAATAAAGCTTCTTAATACAGTGAATGTTTGCGAAACCATGCACTTACCCATGCTGACAAGCTCTGAACTTGCTTCTATGAATATCAAAAGAAATTCAAAAACACTCATGTGCTTAGATTTAGGTGAATGTTAGAGAAAACCATGACGTCAAAATTAATCAGAAGTCCTCCACTGTAGTAAGTTCCATATTCCACGTGCATCGTTGTGGTGAAAAACCCCATCAATCATTATTGTCTGCCCGTTGTTAGAGACTAAATACCTTGCTTGATTTGCAGGTTGCACCTTGGTCAGTTGGAGTAAGGGTTGCTTATGGCCTGATCTGTCATTGCAGGTACGACTTCCTCACGCGAAAGTGGCACACAGTGAAGCCAACCACCACCAGCGCACCAGCCAATCGCTATGGCCATTCAGTAGTAACATACAGGGTGCGTCCTTTATTCCTTTGGCGAGCCTCTAAGCTTTGTACACTTGTTCCTGGCACGAAATAGCCTCTCCATGCCTCTCTTAAACCATGTGCTGTCTATTACTTCTCACATTCAAATAAATTTTAGAGAAAATCTGTAGGTGTCTTGTAGTTTGGAGCAATATTGACACGTGTGAAGAGGAAAGTGTGGTCTTATCCATAAAATTCCCTACAAAAACTAGAGGGAACTGTGGCGCTGGTGTCTACGAGAGCTGCAAGCATGGGAGTGATGGGGCAGTACATGGATTTGCTTAAATTCTATCCTTGTGGCTTCAAATGGCTTTGTGTCTTTGCAAACTGATCGTTTTTGCCAAAATATTGCACCACAAATGCAATCATTCACAATGATTACTCATGTGCACAGAGACTAATTGCCCTGCTGTGTTTATACAACTATGATTGCTTAGAAATTTACAAAAATAAAGTATAATGAACAATGCCAGAAGAACGTCTGGTGTCACAAACAGGAATGTGAGACAAATGTTCTACCCATCATTCCCATGATAGCTGAATGATTGCAGTGCCGGAGTTCTCTCTGGTAATTTTTGTAGGAAACTCAATGGTCTTATGTGAAGAACATGCGAACCATAATCTAGCTTTCTTTCGTTTCTTTTTTCAATTTTCAGGGGTGGGACTCCTGCGCCAATTGAGCCATTTTGATACAAACTCAAATTCCTGCTCCAAAGTGTGCGAAACATAGAAACTTGACCAAAATTGCGCCATGTTGCCCCAGAACGGCTTCGGTATGTGTGCTTCGGCAGTGGTCGCGAACAACGAGCGAATTGGTTCTCCAAAAAAGAGGGCAGCCGTTCACATACTGCACATTGCACGACGGCGCCACCCGTACATTTTCTTGTAATTTTCGCGCTTATAACACTGGACTTTTTGGCGCTTCCGGCAATTCGCCTGCACACGCGCGGCCGCTCCCGGCTGTGGTTGCTGCTGTCGGAACGACTAGGGCAGCTGTATCTAGAGCGTACTTGAATGCGGTTGAGTGGGCAGAGCAGCGTGGCGCTCCCTAGCTGATGTGCAAAACAACGAAAAGTAGGCTGAGGGCATTGCGAGCAAACTAGACATTAGGGAGGTGTGCGCTGCTGCTGGTTCAGCGGGGTCGGTATAACGTAAACTATTCCAATCGGTTTTTGTGCCCATATGGGCGACATCTGAGCCATTTTGACCTATCACGAAGGGCTAATGACTGATTTGGAATGAAATGTCGCAGTTTCACCCGAAAGGCAAAGCATCGATTGCGATAGCAAATTAGTAGACAGCTATGTGAAGTAAGGATAGTAGTTTTATCTACCATATAAACTTGTAAACATTCTCTTAATATGTAAATTAACAAAGATGGTGTCACGAGTACATAAGCAAACATGAACACATCTAACTCGATGACCACGGAAACTCTGTTGAAACGCTGGACTGAAGAAGCGCGGCAGCTGCAACGAGCTAATTGACAGTCATGCTGCCTCTCGCTTCAATGCGAACTAAGCGGCAAAAACACATCGCACACGAAGCTATCAACACTCTCACTCTATCCATATCGCAGATCGGTTTCGAGATAGGGCCTGCGTGGCCGTGCACGGCGTGCCATAAACAGCTGTCACGACGAAAGACGACGCGCTTCCACTGCGCTTTCCTCCCTTGCGCGTGCGAGATTGAGCCGCCATCATCGGCTCACCCCCGCATGCTTTCACTCGCACATACAGGATACGGCGCGCGGTGACGATGTTGTCGCCCCTGGACTTATTACGGAACATGACGGCGACGACGATGGCAAAAATGCGCCTGGAGTGTCCATATATTTGCTATCGCAATGAAAACAGATTGGAATAGTTTTACGTTAACCAGCCCAGGGTTGATTGCGCTTTTCTGGGTCTGCGGTGACATATGGTGACCCAGAAATTATGTTACCGGGTCCGGTTATGTTACCAGCTGGTGGTATGTTACCGGGTATGTTACAAGCTGGTGGATTTGCAAGACGATTAGCCCCTTGAAATTGATTTCCAGGATGACACCGGTTTCGAGATATTATTTCTGAAAATGTAGGGCAAAACACAGGGGCGTTCCAGTTACTTTTGTGCTTCAATGCATAAAAAGTAACTGGAACGCAATCAATGTACCGCTTTGGTAAAGTGGAACATCAATGCATTTTTATGGCGAGTTTGATGGCGCATGTCACCAAAGTGGTGTCATTCTGGAAATTCATTCCAAGTGGATACGCCTTGCAAACTGACTGGCTACGATTAGTATATTCCCATGTGCTGTTAAGTAAGTAATTAAGAAGATGATTCGTGAATTTTTGTTAATTAGTTGAATATGTGTTTAGATTTCTCGTGCACGTATTGTCCGCCTCTCTGAATAATCCTGATCAACGACTAGAGTGATTTTATCTGCAACAGGTGGTTTTGTAAAGTTCCTAAAACTTGAAAATGATCACCCTGTATATGCATCGGCATTTCACTATTCGATATTTGATTTGATATTTGATACTTGCTATTCATATTTCGATTTGTATACAAAAAGTTTATATTCAAGTTTGCTTTACTCGAGGATAACTTTCTGTTTGTATTCACCCACCTCTACTTGAAAGTGGTGCTAATCTCCTAATTTCTGCTTAAAGGGGGCCCTGTAGCCCCTTAACGAAAACATGTGGAATGTGTCTGGCATGCAAAATATTTGTTTGGGGATGCCAGTGGAATGGTGCTCCTGCAATAACTTTCTAGATGACCGGTGAAAATATTTACTGTTATTGTCTGTTGCAGCAAGTATGGCATTTGACCACCATACCCTATAGTCACTGGTTGCCAAATGGTAGTCAGCTGCTTAAGATTATATAGTGGGCAAGTTGTAACAGAGTCATATTGATTAGTGCACATGGGAACTTGGGACTAAGGTAGAAATTGATGTGGCAGCTGATGTCTATGAACTGATAGACAGTGCTTGTGATGCAAGTTGCTGTGTACCTGGACACAGCAACTTCAAACTTCAAAAGCACAGTCAGATGGTTGTAAGATTAAGGTTATAATTTTCTGGAGTGTACTCTTAGGAGGAGGAATAAACTTTATTTGTATAAATGAGCCAGAATGGCAAAATTTAACTGCTATGATGTCATTTATCCTAGTCATAAACCGGCCCCATTGCAAGTGTCTTCTGAATATTTCAGGTACAGTCGACTTCCGTCAATTCGACCCTGACGAGACCGGAGAAATTGATCTAACTATCCGGCGGGTCGAATTAAACAAGGTGCAGTAAGAATGACAGACCACATTGCCGATTCATTTGGCGGCCGTATTTGCCCTATTCTAACAAGCTCCTGAATCAAATGTGCGCCCAGTTTTTATGTGTCCAAAGTAGAAAACTAACATAGGAATAGCATTGAAGCTCCTAAACAAAGTAGAAATCTAACACGCGTCCGTTTTTTTAGCAAGAAAAATTGTTGCACAAAGGCGGCCGGTTTCCTAAAGTCAACTTTGCCACTCAATCTTTTTTTTTTTTTAAAGTCAGCTCCGCCGCAATACATATATGTTATGCAGTAAAGCATACGTTCATTGCGAAGGCAGTTTTGGTTTTGTGCCCGATTGCACCGTGGCCAATTTGGCCCAGTTTTCTTAAAAAACAAAAACAAAAGATGTGTGCGTTAGAATCAGATAAATACCATAATCAAACATTGTGAGCTACGGTTATTACTTGAAAATATTCTTTGGGCAGGCCGAAAATATACATTTTCGACGAGAGATGTGCGTTCAATGCATTCACTGTCCCCTAAGCTCCACCGAGACAGATGCTGCCACTAAAGGAGTTGCTATCAGGGTCAATATAGGAGTCAGGTTCGTGCATACTGACTTGGCAAAGGCCAATTTAGGATCCGGCAAAGGCCAATTTTAGGATTGAAATAACAAAACGTTTGGGCCCATAGAAATGCAAGGGCGCTGGCTGGGACCTCTAGTCGGGATCAAATTACCCGAGTCGAATTAACGGAAGTCTACTGTAGTGTGCTTTTGCCTCCTTATGACATCCTGTGCAATGTCTCCTTTGCAGGGTAAATTATATCTGTTTGGTGGCACATTGCGTGATGGCCGCACATCTAATGACCTATGGCGCTGGGATCCTGAGGAACTGCGATGGGCACAGCTTTCACCACACCAGCCTGAGTGCCAGAATGAACTCTGCCCACCGTTGACAGCATCAGGCCACACCGCTGCCATTGTGGACAACACCATGGTGGTCATCTTTGGACATAACCCCGACTATGGATACCTCAATGTTGTGCAGGAGTATACCTTTGGTGGGTTTGAGCTTCAACTTATTCATAATGTGCCTGTATCTGAAGTCACCGCAGTAAAGCCAGGACATGTTGAAGTCAATTTAACTTTATGTGTTTGACAGATAGCATGGTCGAGGACACATGGGATGATGATACACCCCATAATCTGATCTAGTCAGAACTTAGGCACTCAAAGGGCTTTATGGGCTGTTGCATGGCTTTGCAACTTCTTTCACAGTAAGATGGACTGGGCAATTGTTAAGAGGTGCTCCTATGTTTTGAGCCGAGGACTGTCACCAGGGTTCTCCCCACAGTGGGCGGCGGTGGTTTTGCCGCCCATCACTCCGGCCTACCGCCCACCTCTATGACCATCCGCCTACCACCACCCTCCTCTCGGACTTCAAGTTTGCTTTACACGGGGGCAACTTTCTGTGCATATGCATTGGAAGCTACGAGCATGAGGGGCCGGCTTCCACAAGCACGCTGTTACGCGCAAAGACGGACGCCTTCGGGAAGCAGCCACACAAGCTCACGAGCCAGAAACACAGGCCGGGAAGCTGGTGGTAAACGCGGACGATCGCGTTACTAGACCTGTGCGACTGTGTGGCATCCCCAAGAGCACGGAGGTTACATTTCTCCGGGCGCATAGCGGGTACGGCCGCAGAAAGAAGCGCGAAAGAAAGTGTGCGTAGATAGGAGGGCGAAAAAAGGAAGCGACGCGCCTCCGTTGCTAGACGATACTTGTCTGGGCAGAGCATGCGCTCGCAAAACGCGATGCGGTGTCACCTCCGCAATAGAATTTAAACCTGCCGTCTTTTTTTTTTTTTTTTTTTTTCCTGCGCCGTCTCGGGTTTTCCGAATGCATGCGCCGCAGCATTTACTTTCTGTGCCCTGTCGTCTGCTAGCCTACTGTACTGGCTGTCGCAACAAATACACAGAAATCTAAGAATATCCAGATTTCAGAATATTAATTCGTAGTACTGAAGTGTTGTTAACATGACACCGAAATTGAATAGCGATCGTGATTCTGAAAAGTTCTGTATTCTGATCGTAGTATTGAAATATCTTTACATTGACGCTATAAGCAGTCAGCAGGGGATAAGTTTGTTAATCTGAAAAGTTTAACTCTTTGCGTATCGCTCCTATTGGGCATCATTAGCACTGTATCGATGGTTTGAAATGGCACTTTCGAGACCTTTCGCGCTGCTCACTGACATACTGCACTATCGGACGTGAAGGAGGAGAACTATATTTTAGTTTTCTAAGCAATTCCCTTCTTTCCCCACAAAGCGGTAATTTTTAAATGCGCTCCGAAGTTTCCTGATCGTCAAAGGAGAACGAAAAAATGGCCGCCCGCTATTGATGGTTTGAAATGCCGCTTTCGAGACCTTCCGCGCCGCACACGGACACACTGTGCCATTGGACGTGAAAGAGGAGAAACTATATTTTTGTTTTATAAGCAGTACACTTTTTTCCCACCAGGCGGCGATTTTTAAACATGCTCCGAAGTTTCGCGATCGTCTTAGCAGAACGCAAAAATGTCCGGCTCCGGAAACGGTGCGCGCGCTTTAGGAGATCGCAGATATCGCGATTCCGCTGCCTGTGCAGCTGATCTTATCGATACATCAAATAGCAGCGAGTCAGAGGACGCTGACTTTTCGTCGGGCTTTGAGTCTGAAAGCGACGACGCAAACCAGCCCGGAACATTGGCGGCCGCAGCCCGACACGCCCAACTATAGTGCTTGCAGTTAAACTTTTGTAGCAGAATACGTGTTCAATGAAAAATTTTCATTTTTTTCGGAGATAGTGCCTAATAGACGGCAATATATTTGTATATTTCATAATTTTCGTAACATTTTTTTTCTTGGTAGATACCAAGCGTGTCTTAATAACTTTGTTCAGTTTTATCGCAGAATCTTGATTTTAACAATTTATATCTTGTTTATGACATACATCTCGTTAATAAAACTTTAATGCGTGAAAAGTGCATTCATTTTGCTTTCTTTTTATGTATTACATTAAATGTTGAGTGCAGTAGTTCCTTCAGAAAAAAACATCTGCCGTAACATAACATATAAAAAACACCTATTTTCCCCATGGTAGGGAAAGAGTTAATGTGGCGTTCATAGTAACGAGGTTTCACTGCGTTCTGGATACTTGTTGAAATCCGCCATGTTGTTGAAAACTCGAAGGTCGACTCATCTGGTTGCCTGAGAGCAGCCTGAGAGCCTGCTATCAACCAATGAGTCGACCTTCGAGTTTTCAACAATATGGCGGATTTCAACAAGTATCCAGAATAGCACCCGCGTAAGCTGCATTTGCAGAAATAAAGTCTCCTGCATTGTTGTGTTGTGTGATTGCGTTTGAACATCTGTTGGGTTGTCATTATTCAGTATGTGCCTCACTTCCCCCACCCCCTTGGTCCTCAAATGTCCACATCTCAAAATTTTCTGGCGAGAACACCGACTGTCACGTATTGGTGATTTCAGATAATATCAAATAAGTGTACCTGGTGATGATTATAATTGCTGTTAGTATTTCATAAGGTGATGGCCCAATCATTCACACGATATGCACCAACTTTTGTACAGAAAAATTTGTAGTAAAAGAATTGTAAATCACATGAAGATAGACGCCAGCATTCATACACCCTACAGTTTTGTCCAAGTATGATATTGCATATCTTAAATATATTTTTACAAAGTGACTGATAATTTTACTGGAACAATTTTGCATGGAGTGCAACATGCCATGTAATTTTTGCTGCTTTCTGGTGTCTGCATTTTTTTTTTTTTAAGAAACAAACATTGAACTTGTGTCCCTGTACATTAAAATTGGCAAGCTAGACTATGAGGCTTGCCTGCTATTTTCTTCACTTAAAGATGAATGGAATAATGATGGACAGCTAAAAAAAATGCAGATCCAAATTCACATTTTGGAATCTGTGAAGTGAAGCTTTCGGGAAGCGGTTCATGAACTGCTATAAGTTTGCCCCTTTCATTCCTGCATCTTTTTCATAAAGAAAACTGACGTGTGTGCATGCGCTCTCGCACATCCATGCTATGCAAAGTGACACTGTGACATGTGATGATTATCTCAAAGAGCTAGTTGGTATTGGCACGCTAGAAGTATACGTGCGATTCTGGCATAACAGATTTTTAGATTAGGGTGCTCAAGCATTGGGGGACACAAACCGCCGGATGTACAAAAGAATGCAAAGGGCCCACAATGCAGTTTGCGCGCCCCTCTGCTTGGTTGCAGCTTGGTTACCCCATTTTAAAGCTCTCTAATGGCTAGAACATCGGGCTGATGTGCCAGGAGACAAAGGTTCAATCCCTACATTGAGCACATAGTCCGACTTTTGAGCTATTCAGTAAGACAGCAGCACCCAGCAACCACAGTCAGGAAAGTCCGGAAGGATTTGCAAAGAAAGCTTCGCTTTAAAAAGACTAGGGAAAGCGGACAGAGAGGACAAAGAAGAAGAAGTTGGGTTTACTTAGAGATAACTAAAAGGAATGGGTACCTCTGTGCTCACATATTACATTTGGCACAGCTGGCAAAGTGGTTTAAGTTGTGTTTGTAAAAGAATAGGTAGGCAGGTAACCATTGAAGTCTTACAAGGTTGATGGCAAAAGGTTTAGCTAAAGGTCTTATTGTATTTATTCAAGATGATAAGCCCTGGTGGTCATGATTATAATACGAGGGTGCAGTTTTGGGGCCCAAGAAAAAGAACTTAAATATGCACATTAATGTAAAGTGATATAGAGTAGTCGATGGAATATTCAGGCTCGGCAGGGATTGCCTGAAATACCGAGTAATCAGAAGTCCCCCCCTCCCTCCCCTCAGGTGGTACACAAACTGGAATGGTGAACACACATTTCTTTGAGGTGTGGCTTTACGGCACTGTGCGCCGAACTGCCATGAAACCACACCATAATACGAAATTTGTGCTGCCATTAAGTCTCACCTCAAACAGAAATTCGCATATAACCCACACCCCACCTTTACTGTTAAATTTTTCTCATTCTTATTGTGGGTTATACGTGCAAAATTTTCGTACTGCTTCACCTGCCAAGTTTTATTAGTTCCTACAATTTGCACTGCCGTCTAAAATATGGATCGCCGAAGATGTGGCGCTGCTGCCACCATATTGAAACAATAGCTGAATCTATCAGCCTCACATATAAGGAAAGGGGTGACTACGATGGTAAGGATACTGGAAAAAAGCTTCACCTTATATTCGAATAAATACGGTAGCTGTAGTTCATTAGTATCATCGTCATGATTGGCTCATGCTGTCATGCAGTTTGACATGCCGTGTCTGTGTCCTTGGAAGAGAATACTTCTGCAACTCGAACATGGTGCACCCTTAGCCTCGAGTGATTTCGCATGTTGTTTACTTCCATGTCATTGTTTGTGTAGGTACCAACAAATGGGAGATTGTGCAAGTGAAGGGAGCCATTGTAAAAGGTGGCTATGGTCACTCAAGTGTTTATGATCCTGGCAGACGCCAGATCTTGGTGTTTGGGGGTTACCACTCACAGACAACCACAGGTGTTGTTGTGGATTACCTCTACTCCTACCAGCCCCATGACCGTACCTGGTGAGTGCAGGCACTACATTGACTCCTGCTCTGTCCCTGTATAATGAGTGCATTCAATCAAAAACATTAAACGTGCATTAATAATCACAAATAGCAGGCTATTTTCATGTAAGAAGGGTGTAAGATTGGGCTTATGGGTAAAACATGCTTTAAGCATGCTTTAATGCTTAATGCTTTAGCGCTCTGTTCTCTCTCTTGTCCCCTCTGGTGTCCTTGCACTGTTGAACTTTAAACCATTTTCATGTAAGTTGGCAACATTGTTTGTCATAGCCACAGGAGTAATGTATAGTTGGCCACATAATAATAATAATGATGATGATGTTTATTGAATACAGTCAAACCTCGTTAATGCATACTCGGCCGGGAACGACGTTTAGGTACGCACTAAACGATGTACGAATTAACCGCCAATGCCAGTTGAGCGGCTACTTACCAGCCAGAAAAGAGCTATGTCACGATGCTCTCACACACACGCACTCGGACAGGTTTTATTTGCAGGTAGGCAGCAAAAAATCAGTGATCTTCACTTGCAGCCGGGGTGGCCTTGCTGCTGTGGTGGCCTTGCAGCGAGGACGGCATCTTAGAACTCAATAAGGCCGTGAGCCAGTTTGTCTGTAAGGCCCCGCTTACTAACCAAATTAGCAAGCACGGTGTAATGCTTGCACAGGTAAACGTGAACACACCTCGCTCGATGACCGCGGAAATTCGCTGTCAGAACACTGGAGTGAGGAGGAACGGCAGCAGCAGCAGCGAGCGTGCAGTCTCTCGCTGCAACGCAAACTAGACGTCAAAAGCACAGCGCATATGAAGCTACTGGTACTAGTTGCACTTTGTCTGCAGATGAGGACCACGCTTTGAAGATGAGGCCCACGAGGCGCACACTTTTTCCATGTCGCAGATCTCTTTCAAGATACGGCGGCCGCTGCCGAAGTATACCCCTCCCTTTCTCGCCTCACCTACTGCACCTTGCGCGACAGAAGAAGCGCGCCTTGCCTTTCTCCCTCCCTCGCACGTGCGAGATTGAGTTGGCTGACCCTCACAAGCTTTCACTCGCACATACAGCATACAGCGCGCGGCGACGATGTTCAAAGGAACCTCAAAGCGATGTGCACGGTGAGGGCAGAAATGTGGTTCGCAATAAAATGTGCTTCTGCACGGTTACTAATTGAATTGGATTCGACGGCGACAGCAAATTTGCACCCCCTGCAGGCGGCTTCTTCGCGTTACGGGGAGCTAATCTCAAAGGCCATACTTTTGTGCGCGGCAAACGGCAACAGCTGTATGAGCAAGAAATGTGTCATGGTGGCCATGTATTAAGGTCACTATCGCTGGCGACTGTTGTCTGGGCGTTGCAACTCGAGAATCAAACGTCTGCACGCATGAGATTTTGCCGATTTTGTGCCTGTGCGTGTAAACAAGACAGAAAAATAGTACACACTAACCGTTTGGTGGGCAATGAGCGACTACGGCTTAAGCAGTCAGCCAATGCATGGGGTTCAATGGGGGCTGGGTGGGAAAATCTTTGCGACTACGTTTAAACCGCAATTACACATTAAGTGGGTACGTATTAACAAGGTTTGACTCTACAATAATAGTATACTGCAAAAGTGGGCCTGCCAAAGCCAAACGAGGGCTTGAGGGGCAGTGCCTGGCAGCTGGAGACATGAGAACACAGTCAATAAAAATTGATAAATAACAGGTTTAAATGCAATAAACTTCAAAAAGTTATTTCTTCACAGCTTGGCGGCCATTCATGGAGAACATCTCTACAGGCAAATTATAAAAAAAGGAGTGAGATGTAATGTTCACGAATACGCTTCTCATGCCTGCTGCACACAAAAGAACAACAAAAAGCTGATGTGGCCGGAGCTCTCAGTCAGGCCTATAAGCAAGGCAAAACTCTTTTGTGCAGATGTACTGTAATACAATTGTTTCTTTAACCAATAAATCAAAATTGGACATCTTTATGAAAATTTTCTGCTCATGGTTCTTGTGCAGACCATGCATAACAGATTTTAACATACTTTTTAGAAGAGAGTCAACCTTACGAGGTGTGTTCAAAAAGAAACTGAACTTTTGAAATAGCGCGCCAACCGGCAGAGGGAGCGCGCTGTGGCTACTGAGTGCACGTAGCAGCAGGTTTAGACAACAAACTGCCATTTGCCGCGTTTCGCTCTGACCGTTAGTTGGCGAGCTACAGCCACTGAAGTGAGCACATAAACAAGCTGTTCTTCGGATTGGTGCCAAAGTGACAATGAAGGAATTAGAAGAACAGCGTGTGTTTGTGTGAAGTTCTGCTACAAACTTGGGAAAACTTTCGCAGAGACATTTCATTTGCTTAGCCAAGCATACGGGGAGGACTGTACGAGTTGCAAGCAATGCTAGGATTAGTTCAAGCGTTTTGAAAACGGAAGAATGTCGGTCGGTGACGATCCCAAGCCTGGACGATCTTTCACATCCACAGATGAGGACCACGTCGAGAGAGTTCGAATTGTGATTCGTGGAAATCGTCGTCTGGCTGTTCGAGAAGTCGCTGACGAAGTGGGTATCAGCGTAGGATCATGTCATGAAATTTTGAGTGACAAACTTCGGATGCGTCATGTCCGTGCAAAATTCGTGCTGCCTTTGTTGACTGACGAACAGAAGCAGACCTTTGTTGTAATCAGCCAGGAACTGCTCGCCGCTGCCAATGACGATGAAAACTTTCTTAAGAACATCATAACAGTTTTCCCAAGTTTGTAGCAGAACTTCACACACACACGCTGTTCTTCCAATTCCTTCATTGTCACTTTAGCACCAATCCGAAGAACAGCTTGTTCATGTGCTCACTTCAGTGGCTGTAGCTCGCCAACTAACGGTCAGAGCGAAACGCAGCAAATGGCATTTTGTTGTCTAAACCTGCCGCTACATGCGCTCAGTAGCCACAGCGCACTCCTTCTGCCGGTTGGCGCACTATTTCAAAAGTTCGGTTTCTTTTTGAACACACCTCGTATTTTGCCTAGTATTGGAAGAAAAATAAAAGCAAGAGAGAGAGCAAACCACAGCACACTTTATGCTAAAGAGTAGGCTATCGGCCTTTGTATTTGTAGCTGACAGAGTGACTTGATGGAGCACAAAATACAGGCAATTCTTCAAATTTCAGAGCAACATGTTCATATGAGTGCTCCAGGACATGTCAGCGTCAAAAAAAAAAAAAGTACTTCACGGAAAAATACAGTTAGAATAGATAGACAGGCACAATTGCTACAACTTGGCAGTGTAGAATAAATGAAACATTGGTATGGATCTGTTTAAAATGGTTACAAAAACATACCAGCTTAGTCTTACTACTGTTTCCATTAATCAAGGTATTGTGAAATCAATTTATTAATCATATTGTAGGTTAACCATAGCGTCTTCATAATTAGAATGCCTAGATATAAGCAGAGTGCTGTTGGCATATTGGAACACTTGACAGTGTGAAATGGTATTAACTAAATCATTTAACGTTCAAGTTAAAGAAGAGAGACACCGGTATAGAGCCCTGGGGTATGTCACTGTGAACCTGAAGAGAATCGCTAGCAATTTGTCCCAGTGCAACAGTTTGTGATCGACCATATAAGTACTAATTCATAATAAAGGATAAAAAGGACCCCTGAATTCGCAGCAGTATAGAGTAGACTTACGTTAACTTGCCTACAGTTAATTCGATTTTTCGGTAATTCGATCCCGACTGAAGGTCCCGGCCAGTGCCCATGCATTTTTATGGGTCCAAACTTTCGTTATTGCGATCCTAAAATTGGCCTTTGCCAGATAATTCGAAGTGCTATGCAGTAACAGCAAATAAAATCACATTTGTCGTGGAGCTCATATCTTGTAAGCAAACTTTTGTGGCTGACTGTACAGCTGGTAGCAGCAAGCTGTAGTGATAAATGACGGCGCAGCAGTTGTGCAGAGGGGGTGGTTCATGGCATCTTGCACCTGATGGGAACAGCTTCCTGGTTCAATTTAAATTTTTTGACCAGTGAAGGGGCCAAGCCTGCTAAAATTCAGTTGAATAATGAATACAGGAATTGTGATAGCTAGAGTAGGAAATTACAGACTGGCATTACCTATGCAAGAGACTTGCCTCTATCAGCCTAGATGCCTGACATGGTTGCATTAGTCAGTCGTAATGAAGAAAAAATTTGTGGGTAACAGTAAGTGAAATAAACAGTCATTATGGGCTAGTGAGGGACACAAACAGTATTGTTGTGTATGCATGTTTTCTCAAGAACATTAACTGAGTGAAAGTTCCCTGACCTGCTGAGAATAGGTACTCTGTTGCAACAACATAATGCTTGACCCGTACTGCTTGTTCCACGGTTCCAACCATCCAGATGTTTCCCTTCTTGATTTTCATATCTCTGGAGCACTCAAGGCAGAGCCTCTGCCAGGAGGCAAGCCTTCCAAGTGTCTCGAGAAGGGGCTGCAGGTGGCATGTGTGCCTACATTCAGGGATAAAATACCTTTTTTTTTTTTGTGTGTGTCAACATGCTTTCAGAGAGCTGGGCCACTTGTGTTGAACGTAAGGGAGGCTGCATAAGATAGTCAGATGCTTTTATAATAAAAGAAAGGTTCTCATTTGAAGGGAGGATGGTAGCGATGATGGTGTAATGATGATCATGATACGTATACCTTTTGAACTAAAAAACTGGCAACTTAAGAAATATTTAAATAAAAAAAGCAGTACACAGCGTCAAATAACACACTGCAACCATGTATCTAAGTGAATGATTTCAAGTGCAGTCTGAAGGTGAGAGTGTCAGCTTAAATTATAGATGTAGATTTGTATCATGCTAACTAGGCAGCTGTTTGGTTGTAGGCCAATATTTCAGCCATAGATACAAGTTGGAACTTACAGTACGCTTATTTATAGTTAGTGTGCTGAAAAACCTTTATACGCTGCTGTTATTGAACCACATCAACCTGGATTTAGGGAAGCTGTACTCGGCAGCCAAAAGCTCCACTAAATTAATATTTTGAATAAATTTCTTTGAGACAAGAATGCTTGCGCAGTACTTACTTGCCTGGAGAGGCTAGTTACTCTCATAATTCCTGAACGCCTAAGGTGCCTCATATAATCTTTAATCCCAGAGACCGTCTTTCCATATTGGGGTACCCATGCTTACACCCTAACCATGTAAAACCCTAGTCACTGCTTTCTTCTGTCCATAAATGCATAGCATTGCAAAGGACATTTCGTGCAAATACATTACCATTAATTCAGTCTTACTTTGCATGTCCCAACAAGGCCAAATTAATGTCGACCGATTGATTAGTCTGCAGAAAGAAGCCACATTTATTTGTATTCACCATCGTTGCACCATTTTGATTGCACTTGAAGTATGCTTGTTAGCATTTAGCAGAACTTCTTGCTGGCCAAGTTGGTGGTTGTTGGACGAGTTGGTGTAACAATAGCAGGAGTGGTTAACATTTAATGACTAACTTGGGGTTATTGTTTACAGCATCAATCTGTGATGTACGTAAGGATTCATTTTTTGTGTAATCTAGTTTGAGCGGAACAGTGAACATCTTTTTTTAACTCTTTGTTGTGTGCTGCTCTCATTTCAGGACACTCTTGGCACCCAGTGCCTCTCATCGCTACCTGCACAGTGCAGTACTACTGCATCGAATGATGCTCGTATTTGGTGGCAACACCCACAATGACACAGCCTTTAGCACGGGTGACAAGTGCTTCTCCGCCGACCTTCTTGCCTATGACATAGGTCAGTTGCAGCACTATTTGTCCATGGTGCTGACCCAGTCAAATCCTGCACACTCGCATTAGAGCCTATGCAGATTGATATGCCATCTGTGAGTGCTTAGAAGGATCAAAGTGGCCCATAAAATAGCTTGGTAACTTTGTCAAAAAAGGTTCTTCAGATACATGATTTTACCTGGGAAAAAAGGAACACTACTCACTTGTGCTTTTAATAGAAATGTAGTGTGACTATACTGTAAACTTATTTTTCTGGGCCAGTTCTGAAATGCTAAAATAGATCTTCAGTTGTTTTAAGCATTTCACGAGAGTGTTAAGTCTGTGTCATAGCACTTCACACTCGGAAAAGCTACAACAGGGCCAAGGCCTGTGATTGTGAAAAGAAAGGCACACGTGTGCAGCTTTTGTGGCATAAAACAGTGTAAAACAGTACAGTGTAGACCGCTTATAACGTAAGTCGCCGGAGTCGCGAATATCCGCACTATAACCACAGCAACAGTTTTCAAGGCCCGCACATATGCAAAACATGTGCACCAAGCTGCCATGCGTATGCGACAGTCGAGGAATGCGGCTAGAACGTTTGCATTCAATTTACAGTCGAATCTCGTTAATCCGAACCAAATCACGCAGCGGCGCCTCCGACCGGCATTGCTCCGGCACCGCCATAGAGTAAAAGCATAGGAGAGACCCCTCAATGTCGCGCCGGAACATACGTGTACATGCCTACGTCTCAGCCACGTTACCGTAGCCACGCGTAGAAAATGGCAGTGAAACCTTCTTTCTCCTTTATGCTTCCTCTACTTTCTAGTCACGTGTTGACCTTGCACGCGGCGGCTACGGCGCAGACGGAAGCAGCGGCGCTGTCCCAGGCCGGCCAACGAAGCTGCCCGCTTCCTGATAGCGCCCGCTTCTCGATAACGGCAGAAAACGAAACTTCGGGGAGCTGGCGCCGGGCCGGCTGGAGCGGCGGCGGGCGCGCCTGATGACAGTCGAAAGTGAGGGAGCTACGAGGGAGGGCGAGGGGTGCCACCGAAGCGGCGGAGTTGCCGAGGCGAAATCTGCTTCCCTGCCGCCCTCCTCCCTCACATTCCATGGTCTCCGCGTGCGCCCTTCGCGGTGCCGCGCCGACGCCGCCCGCTCCCTGAAGTTTCGTTTACTGCCGTTATCGCAAAACGAGCGTTGGCCGGCGTTGGCAGTTTCGTGGCCCTCGCTCTCTATGCGCGTCGTGATATTTCACGACTCGCACTCAAGATTCTGGTTTCAGCCTCACTGGCTGTTCATTTGCACCACATGCCCTTCTCCTCCACTTTGTCTCTCTTCCTCGAGCACTCCTTGGGGCGCCCGTTTGAGGGGAGCGTTCGCCGTCTCCTGCTGACTTCCGCACTCCCAGGCAGCCGCACTGTAACCGCTATTTCGTTTCCCGCAACTGCACTATAAGCGATATGTGTATACATGGAGTGCTATGGGAAAATTAACGGGAGTCAGAAAAGACCGCACTATATCCGGTCCTGCACTATAAGCGGTTACATTATAAGTGGTCTATACTGTACCTGGAAATTGGGGCGAGGAAGTGTTATGTACACGGTGGAGAGCTGGCCACAATCTTTTGGCACTGTTTCAAATTTCAAAATGTTTTACCTCTGGCACTGCCAAACGCCTCCACAGAATCTGTGTAGTTGTTTTCTCACAGTTCACAATTTTTCCCCTTTTTTACCCGCTGTGGTGACTCGGTGGCTGTGGCGTGCTGCTACTGAGCAAGAGGTCATGGGTTCGATTCCCAGCCACATGGGGTGAAATTCACAAATGTTGGTGTGCTTAGATTTAAGGGCACATTAAAGAACCCCAGATGGTCAAGAATTAATGCGGAAATATGGCGTCTCTCATAGCCCCCAGTTTTGCTTGAGGACATTAAACCACATAATTTAATTTTTTCCCCACTCTTTATCTTTTGTTTATTTTTGAGCAGCCTTAGTTTGCTTGCTTGACTCGTTGTGAAATTTAGGTTTTCCTCTCCTTTTCCATGTAGAGTGTGACTCATGGCATACACTGTCTGTGCCTTCGTCATCCTACCTCCAGCTAGAGCGTTTTGGACATTCTGCGGTGGTCTACAACGAGTGAGTGGCAAGCTTTTTCTGAAATCTCAAAAATTGCTCTTGCAGATTTTTCTCTTGGAAAATGGACTTGAAGTGAGCCTTGCTCACTTCAAGTCCATGCCTACTTGCAAGTTATGTTAACCCTTTGAGGGTCGAATTTTTTTATTGCTGATTTAAATTCTTCGAAAGAATCTATTTCGAAAAAATATGTTCGTAATTTTTTTAAACTGACAGTAAAGTGAGGAAAAAATCGTTTGTGTTGTAAAATACACAATTTCTATTCGTGAATAAGATAAGCGCACTGAAAAATGGTTGTGTGCACGTCCGGAAACCGAAACAAGTGAGAAGCCTTCGTCTTATCGCCAGCAAGGGGCTATAGAGCTTTTGTGGTCTCCAAAAAAGGAACCGCAAAAACGGCAGCATCGTTTGTGTATATGCGCGGCTGCCTGGGAACAGGATTAATCGCGCCGCGGTGGGCGATAAACGATCGAGTAACAAGCGGTCACCCTTTGAGAGATTTGAAACCAGATAGCCATCAGTTTAGTGCAACAAGCGGGATCCGCCGCAGGAGAAAACCGTAACTTGCTGCCGGTGCCGCGCGCGCGCGAGCTGACGCGCCGGTGCCATAAAAAAAAAGAAAAAACAAACGGAGAGCCATTGGCGCAAGTAAAAATTCCACGTCTTCCCGTCGAGTAGCAGCACATACCAAGCGAAAGAAATGATCGAAAGAAGAGCGCACTTGCCACCGCCGCGCGCGCCGGGATGCGCGAGCGGTAGCTGACGCGCCGTTGCCATAAAAAACAAAAACAAAAAACAGTGGTGCAAGTAAAAATTCCACGTGTTCCCGTCAAGTGGCAGCACATACCAAGCGCAAAAAATAATCGAAAGATTGTGCACTTCGCCGCCGCGCGCGCGCGCGCGTACGCTCGGATATGCGAGCGATAGCCAACGCGCCGTTGCAAAAAAAAAAACAAAAAAAAAACGGAGAGGCATTGGCGCAAGTAAAAAATTCCATGTGTTTCCGTCGAGTGGCAGCACATGCCAAGTGAAAGAAATGATCGAAAGAGGCGCGCTTTTTAAACGTACAAGCGATACCGTACATGTACGCCATTGACCTATTTGAGGGTGTTCGCGGAGGTCGTACATGTACGGTATTGACCCTGAAAGGGTTAAGAAACTGTGGGGATTCCTTGCGCTATTGTGTGACAGAATTGCAAGTGGCAGTATGGGAAACATTTAAATTTTGCTGTATTTCTCCTGCTTTGCGTTTTTTTTTTTTTTTTCCGAGCTTTAGCCACCCTTCAGCACCGGCCACAAACACTGCTTTCTCTACACAGTGCAATGTGGTGCCAAACATTCATGTGTTTCAGTGGCATGTTGCCTGTTAAGTGCCTCACCACCATGTTTCATATATGGCTCGTTCTCTTGGGATGCTTATTGGTGTGACTACATGGGTCTTCTGGCTCCATGCAGATGGCAGTAAAGTTTTGTGGAGGTGGCGGGGCTGCGTTTTCTCCTCTTCCTCTCATAATTTGATCCCATGCACTCTGTCCATCCTTAGCAACTATGGGTGCACATTGCACAGTGCCAGCTATGTACACCTTGTGGCGTCTCACACGTGCTCTTGGGACAAAGGAACAACACAGTAGTGCAAACAATCAAAAGGGCATTTATTGCACCTTTCATACATTAATGCCTGCTAGCCGAATTACTACCCATAGAACATTCACATGGGCACGCGACAAATCAAGGAAGTCCGACTCACCGCGACCGGATAGCAAGCGAATATGTTCGCTACATGCTATTACACCATCACCTAGTCGTTCACGTGTACGGTTACGCGAACGGTGGCGAGTTCAAACGATCCGTGTTCGTCCATACTGGTGTCCTGCTCCTAAGCCTTCTCGGGACGGTCCCGCGCGAACAATCCGTGCGTGCTGCTCGCCAACCCCCAAGCCAAGCCTTCTTCATTTTGTGCCCAAGTAAACCCGCCGCTAGGTGGCGTTAGCAGCGCAACACTAGCACCATCTCTCGTAATATGCGGCCGCCGTTATTAATACGCTGATGCCACGCGGCGAAGCCGGATTACAGGAGACGGGAACCATGGAGGGAAAACACCATCAGGGGACGCGTGAGAGTCGCGCATCCCCACAACCTATACTACATCCTTTCTCATCCTTGCACCCACCATGGGGACTCAGTTGCAATGGCATTCTGCTGCTGAGAATGAGATATCATAGGTTTGATTGCCAACCAGTGCAACCACAAGCATAGAAACAAACATATGTAGCATTAGGTGTGTGCTTATATCCTCAGGTGGTCAAAATTAATCCAGAGCCTTTCACCATAATGTGTCTACTTGCTCAGGTGTTGCATTGGGACACAGTGGAATCTCATTGATACCATCTTTACAGGAACCGGAAAATAAAGCGTATCATCCGAAAATTGTATCATCCAACATATTAGCCAACCAAATCGTATTATCAGGAAAAGAAAAAGAAACGTATTATCCCAAAAACATATTATGCAGAATCGTATCAACGAGATTCCACTATATAATCAATCAATCTTCTCCTCTACTTTGTCTTCCTTCCTGCGCCACATGGTCAGCATCTCTTGCACAATACACAAATATCACTTTCCCTCCTGTCTAATGTGTACATTGTATACTATGCATACATTGTCTATGTTGTAGGGTAGCCAACAGGATACTATTCTGGTTAACATCCTGTCCTTCTCACTCTATTTTCTTTCTCTCACACTTGCCACGCATTGTCTATGTTGTAGGGTAGCCAACAAGATACTATTCTGGTTAACATCCTGTCCTTCTCACTCTATTTTCTTTCTCTCACACTTGCCACGCATTGTTTTGCCTATTGCAAATGACCCCTGTCACAGTTATCTGGTTATCGCTCTCACGCATGACGTGCTGTCTATTTCTGAAACTTCATAAACATTAGTCACATTCTATCCTGTGAAAAAGAAAGACCTGAATCCTTAATGCCTTTATATTTACTCGTTTTGTGTCATGCACATTATCTTGTTTTGAGACTGTGTACTTGTTTGTTGTTTAGAACAGGACATGTCAGCTAGGAATCTTTTAGGATCTCTCTCAGTTCTTATCTTGGTACTGGATGAAGGGGCTTTATATGGCCATAACATTATTTTAGCTTTTCAAAATTGAGAAAATTTTTAGCAATAGCTTGAATTTAAATAGGCCTGGTTTCCCCTTGCCAAACCACCCTCAAAATGGTTATGGTGAGTAGGTTATTGGAACTCACTAGTTTAGTGCTTACTTTAAGCAAGAAATTTCTGAGTGTAATGATACACTTGAGGGGTTAAACAAGCATGCCACTATGCTTAATGTTTATGTAATATTTTAAATACAAGTTCACTTTGGCAAGAAATTTTATGTCAATTGATGATGTGCTCATAGTTCTTAAGCTGTATTGACGTAATTGCAGCAAAGGCTAATTACTGTCCTGTACTGTTTCTACGCAGGTCGATGTATATTTTCGGTGGTTTTAATGGCCAGATGCTGACAAGTATTGTGAAATATACACCAGGTATGTTTCTTGGGGCTGCTGTGATGTTCTTGCATGATGGTGACAACTTGAAACTAGTCTGCTGCTAAAGAGCACCTCCTCAGAGCCAGTGTCATTTGAATCTCACAGGGTCATGTCGAAGCTTCTCTACCCCCGAAAAGTGCATTACATCTGCAACTGGCATCAAGTGTGCTTGGAATCCAGACAAAAAGGCCTGCCAGGCATTTCATCTCTTCAATGCAACCAAGGGAATTCACACATGTCCCCGAAAGTCAGGTAGAGATTTTTTTAATGAACTCAGCCCAACTTAACTACTGACCTTTTTACATAGCCTGCTTTCTATTCTTTATGGCTTAAGTTGGGCTGTACATTGGGCCAACGGCTGCTTAAATGTTTAAAAGGACAATTAAGAGCAACACTGAATCAATTTAGATTGGTGGAGCATTTGTGCAAGACTCACATTTGCATTTATTTGGCAAAAGAAAAAAAAGAAGAAAATAAGGTTGGCTACAAGCTCAGAAAGTGAACAACCAGAGCTTCTTTCTGATTTGCACACCCAAGCAGTAGTGCCAATACAGGTTGAGGTTTATTTGCTTCTATTACAGAAACGGCAGTAGGAACAAAAGGCTACAAAGGCCTGACAAAGGGCTCCCACTCCTGTTGGCATTCAGTACTGTGGTATAGGCATATACATAATATTGTTACGGCGCAACCAAGAGTTTTGTTTTGCCTGCCAGCATATCGGTCACGTTGCTCGCCATTGTAACACCCGTATTGTCTCGTCAAATTACCGTTCTTGGCCATCGCATCAGTGCCGCTATCGTTCAACCCGACCCTGACAAGATTCGCGCTGTCCAGAACTTTCCTGTTCCGTCTTTCACTGCAGATGTAAGAAGCTTTGTAGGACTGTGCTCGTATTTCCGTTGTTTCGTCAAGAATTTTGCCGAAATCGCCTGCCCACTCATGGACTTATTTAAGAAGGACGTTACTTTCACATGGGGCCTTGCTCAAACCAAAGCCTTCTCCGCCCTCGTACCTGCTAATGGCTCCCCCATTGCTGGCTCATGATCCATCTGCGGCTACTGAACTTCACACGGATGCCAGTGGCCATGGAATTGGGGCTGTACTCGATCAGTGGCTTGCTATCGCAATCAATGCTTCGTTTTTTGGGGCAAAACTGTGACTTTTTTTTTTCTACTGAATAACAATCAGTAAACCAGCTATCCTTGTTATAACGCCTGACAGCTCGGTTGCTCATTTTTCTCTTTTGTCTTCTGTTGTATTGTCATAACCATAATTGTGGTTTCGTTTTGGTCGAGGTTCTAGTTCTGCTGTTGGCCCTAACCGCATTCACACTATACCTCTATCTGTAATGGTAGCCGCGTTAGCCAGGCAGCTGCTGCACCTTTCTTGTAAATTGCGACATGGTAGGGCTAAAAAAATGTAATTGTTGCACGTACAGACTGGCAGCTCCTAGCTCTGACAGGATTGGTCATCGCCAGCCGACTCCCCCCTCTCCTGTCTCGAATTCGTCTATTTGAAAGTTGGCAACCCTATTTCCATCCTGTTTCAAAGTTCCTGTGCAAAAGAGTGTGTTTATCCAAAATCAGTACGTAGCCCAGGAAAGGGCTTTCAGAATCAGTTTCAGCTTTGTTGTTGTGGCAAAGCTGAGATTTTTGACATTTGGTGAATTGAGGCATGCGCATTATGGAGGGAATTCATGTGGGCTTTGCCCTGTGCTGCTTCTAACAGAAAAAAAAAAGGGGGGCATTCGACTCATGATGACAGCACATCAATATCAGATTCTAGTAATCAGAGCACCAGTGGTAAGACGATGACATTACATCGTTATGCTTATGATCTTACAGTGCTGAATGGTGATAATTGGAAGTCAGCAGCTGTCAGCCAGTAACTTTAGGTTTTTGCTCCGAGTGGTTTAATTCCTCTCACGTGCACTTCACAAGATCGGCCGCATGTTTATCATGCAAAAGTGAGCATTTTCATGATGTATGGAACAGTCGGAGTTTCAGAAAAGTGCCTACTTTGGCCAG
Organism: Dermacentor silvarum; assembly: GCF_013339745.2. Classification (NCBI taxonomy): domain Eukaryota; kingdom Metazoa; phylum Arthropoda; class Arachnida; order Ixodida; family Ixodidae; genus Dermacentor; species Dermacentor silvarum. The sequence goes on from NC_051154.1 coordinate 20,651,853, forward strand.
TTCAGAATTGAGCTTGTCCAGCAGCCGCTGGGGCACGACAGTAAAGATTGCAATGAACTTCCGACTTGAAAATCGGTACAACAACTTCACCGCCAACCCAGGAAGATGTAGAAAAGGAGAAAATGCAAGCTGAGCTTTTTGGAATGCAAAGCTTAACAAAAAAAAAATAATAGTTTGCTGCCAGAAATGCACAGTCTACTTTTGCCTCACAAAGTCAAGGAACTGTTAGCTGCATGTCATGGGCACCAGAAAGACTAATCTTTTTGTGTTTTGCATCCAAACAACAGTTGTGTGCCAATTTGTTTTTTAGGAAAGTGTTCTTGGAACATTTATCTGTGATACATATATATGCAGAATTTGTTTCAAAATTTATTTTTTGAGATACTATATCGACTTATTGTAGTTTCTTTCTCAAGTGGCCTTAGAAATGTCGGCTTTGAAAATTATTGGTTATTATTTATTTAAGGTTTATTTCTTACAACTTATGTATTGAAAATACCAATCTTTTTTTTTTTTTGCAATTTACAGTGCTGCATTTAGTATATGCTAAAGCGTCGTCTATGGCGACAAAAAACATTTTTTAGACGCCTGAAAAATTGGTCAATTTCTCATTGTAGCAGGAGTTAATGTCCTCTTTAGTGCCCCTTCGATATTGTTCAGCGAAAAATTATTGTCTGTAAATATTTCGTAACCACCTTCTTTTTATGCTTTGTATGAACACTGTATTTATTTGTGTCCAGCTGCTGTCTTTCATGATCTTGATGTTTTGTATTTTCAACTGCAACTGGCTTTGTTGCTGCCTATCACACCATGCTTGTGCTACATCATGCTTGCATCACACAACTGCGTGCTCTGAACAGTCAGAGATGCAGGCTCTACAGCTTGTGAGGCAACTGAGTAGACGAGGTTGATTTACATCCCTCTCGTTGCAGCCATTGTTTCTTTGTTTCAGCTGATATAGCGTTTGTAGCTTACTCTGCTCTCCTTGGTCTTTGGTAAAACTACTTGGAAATTTTTTTCTTTTCCTTTCTATCCCAGCGGCCAACCTGACTGTGCTTTGTGAAAAGCAGACTTCATGTCCGAGCTGTCTGCAGAATAACTATGGCTGTGTGTGGTGTGGCACTATATGCGCTCACAAGCGCTGTCCTAAAGGATCTAAGGTTGGTGGCGACTTCTATTCCCTTGCTACTATGATCGCAACTTCCCTTGCTATTATGATCGTATGTTAGTGTAATGAACACATTTCCAATGAAGCTTATTATCAGTACTAGCTGTGAAACATAATTGTTGCATTATTCCTTCACCTGTTTGTATGGCTGTTAAATAATATAATTGTGATGTTGAATATGTGAAAGGCCTTTCAGCGACAAAAATGTTGTTTTCAGGGCTTGGCCGATGCAAGAGAGAACCAGACTGATGTTGAACAATGCCAGCAGTCGGAAAGCAGCAATTGCGACAAGCTTCATAATTGCCATGCCTGCCACACAGAATTTCACTGTGGCTGGCAGAATGATCATCGTTGCTACACATTTGTTCGCGACTCTGGTATGGTTGCCTTGCTTTTCTTTACTATATTGTCATGGAGTCTGGTACAGTGAAAACTGATACGAGTAATGTTTCCTAGATTTTTGCCAATAGGCACCGGGCGCGGGATGAATTTGGGCCGGTGGCGCCTTCATGCGGTGGCGCCACGAAAGTAATGGCATGTGGCGGCCAGGCCGCGCGCAGCTGGCGCTGCCGTGAAACCACGTCTGATCAAACATGTTGCGTTTTCGGGTGCACCAACCGTTACTGAAACAGGACTGAAGCTGGTTAGGCCATTCAATTCAATCGTTGTTCATCGCGGCATCGCGTTTTTCAGGCGGAAAGTCTGTATATGTGCAGGTCTGTATATAGGCAGCAGCGCGTTCAGTGCTCAGCAGTTGAAACGCGATACTCGAATCGCATGGTCGCCAGCGCTTTTTGCACTGACTGTAAGCGCTGGGGACCCCAAACTGATGCATTGTGGTGTAGAGTGAAAGCGAGAACCTTCCTAACGCATTATGACTGCATTTGGTCCCAAGGCGCGCACCTGTGGCTCGAAAAAAAAAAAAAAAGGAAAACGGTGGCAGCCGCGCGCTGCCCGTGCTTCAATCGCTGTGCACTGTACATTTCCGACGCTGATTTGGTATAGTCTAGTTGTTCTAACGTTAATAAAAGAGCCGTTCATACGCAAGAGCTTCGTGTCCCACTTGCCTGTCTTCGCCTCCGCAGTGTAACGGCTCCGGAGCTTGGGAATTACCGAAGGCGAACACTCAGATTTGTCGTCATTTTGCCATCTTATCACTGTATCAGTCTTCCTTTTAATGTACATTTTCCTTCCTAGCAATTCCCAACTCTGGTTGCGTCCGGCACACGACTGTGCTGTGCATCGACGGCGAACACCAACGCAGTGGCGTGTTCACACTCGCCGCCACCAACGGCTCCCGTCGCGCTAAGCTATATAAAATGGGCCGTGACTGAAGATTGGGCTAGTTTATAAGCAATTAAGAATGGGGAAGCATTGCAAAGATAAAAACTACAATGGACAGAGAGCGGGAACTTACTGACACATGTGCGATCGGCGAAGCAGCTTAAAAAACAAAATAAGGAAGACGTATGTCTCCTTTTTTTTTCTGTCCATAATTTTTGTGTCATTTGCATATTTCCATGATTAAATACGCGGTAATGTTAAAGCGCAAAGCAAAATAGCATGTGGAATATAACTGCTGGAGTTCCACGTCTTAGCTTGCCGCGGTGAGCTCCGTTCGCGTGGTACATTTGCATCGCAATTTGCGCTCTTTTTCTGCTTTATATACTACCTGATGCCACGAATGTGATCTGCCTCGTACAAGTGACGACCTTTCTCAAAAGCAGACACACGAAAATGCCTTTTCCGTTGCGTCGGCCCTTAAAACCCGCAGTGCCAAATCACTGGAAGCACCGAGCGCCGTCGTCCCGTCGTCTGCTTCACATGCCAGTGCTCCGACAGCTGCCGTTCGCGGCGCTGTTCACCAGCATATCGCCGGCGCGCCGCTGGCGCCTTACGACGGCCGCCCGATGCCTATAGGGAATATGCAAAGCACTGGAAGTAGGCATTTCCACACTTTTAGGTTCTCCTACACAAGATGGCCTACTTCCTGCTCGTGGCACTATTGAGCCGGTAGACTCGCAAACAGGAAGGCTGTATTAAGGAAAAGATGATGGCAAGGATAGTGCACTCCTGGCCCGAGGGCATTACAGCTCAGACCACTTATAACGTAACCACTTATAGTGCAGGAACGGATATAATGCGGTCTTTTCTGACTCCCATTCATCTTCCCAAACAACTCGGTGCATACGCATACCGCTTATAGTGGAGCCCGCGCGAGACAAAATACCAGTTATAATGTGATTGTCAGAAAATCCCACAGATAGAGAGGCACTGAGTGTACTTCTCAATGAGGTGCGCCACCCAAGGGGAGAGTGACAAGGGTGATGCGGAGGAGGAGATGGAGAGCGAGCGAACAAACAAGAAGTGGAGGGGGGGAAAATATGCGGTGGCAGCGCGCTGGCTCAGCGGGTGCGCAGAGTTTGCCTAGGTGACGAAGCTTTTTGCTCCGGCCGCTTATCAGCGGCGCGGGGTAATGAAGTGACAGTCAGTGTTTGGCTGTTCAGTTTGTGTGCGGAAAGTAAATACAGTCACCAACTCATATTTTCAGACACGAACGGGGTCTCAAAAATGTTTGAATATCAGGCAGGCCGGAAAAACAAATTTCGACAGTAAAATCAAATTGTTGTTTCATTACAACTCTAGCACCATGAAAAAAAAATTGGTCGAGGCCGTGAGTGCGTTTCGCGTTCGCCGGTTGCGATGAGCCTCATCGCGAAGTGCAGATATCACGCATGCAACCTTGACTCTGCGAGGCTGTCAGTTTAAACTGTGTTCTGCCAGTTTGTCAGTTCAGAACGTTGTCCACACAAGCTATCGCCATTCCTACCAGCACACGCGCATAAAAACTTTTGCTATACGCATTCGCGGTAATTTCCGGCTGATCACCCGCGAACCCTGCTTCATGCGCCCTGCCGTCAGTTGAGCCTGTGCCCGTGATCTCGTGCCAGATCAACTTGTATTCGTCTATGGGTATGACCATATATCAAGGTGAGCTTCCTGCGACGGCATGACACCCAACACTTCCGCCGACTAGGCCTAACCAGTGGCGTCTCGTTGGGAGTAGGCAGCCAAAGTTGCACTTTGGTGCAGAGTTAACGAAAAGCTTCACAGTAGCTGTACGGCTTTGGAAAGTGACCTCACCAACAAAAGTGAGTGCACATTCCAGTCGTATGTTTCAATTCCCGGACACACGCGGCTGCTTGGTCTACATGCTTTGCACATGCACAGCCTTTGAAAAATGTTGTTTTGGTTATAGTGCGGTAACACTTATAGTGCGAAAATTCATGACTTCAGCAACTTATGTTATAAGTTGTCTATGCTGTGCATTACACATTATTATTATTATTATTATTATTATTATTATTATTATTATTATTATTATCTGGTCTTGGCTAGATGTTGCCTTAGCACTTATGCCACACAGTGTATCGTATAGGATGCACATAGAACAGTATCTTCAAACGTAATAGATCAAGAAGAAAATCTTGAGTTTTTACCTTGAATCTGTGTCATGTCTAGCCATAAAAGTCATAAAACATACTGTGACTAACTTTGGAAATAACTTTTTGGTATATTTATCTTGGAAATTGTCTGGCAATAGACTGTTACACAACATGCAATGGCGCGAAATGGGCCCTGGGCGAAGTGGCGCGAAAAAGTTGTGGCAGCTATAAAAAAAAAAATGAAAAAGGACCATCGCTGCATTCTTTTCACATTTTGCGTGATTCTTATCACTGCGAGCATCAGTCAGCATGTGGTATTCCTCGTCGCCTCCTGCAGCTGCATACGAGTGAACTGCTGTGAAGCTGCAGGAAATCAGGCCATTCTCGTTTGCACGGAGTCACCAGCTTGTGAAAAAACACCATTTTGAGCATTTCTACTGCGCTGATGAGGATAACAGTTTTTGGCACATTCTCAGGTAGTAAAGGCACCTGAAACTCTATAATCTGGAAACTCGTTTTTTGGCTGAAAATTGCAGTTATTTGCCCTCTTAAGGCCTCCGTCATGGGCAGACTGTGTGAATATCCTTTTGATTTAATGAAGTGAGCAACTGGGTTGGGTAATGCAATATGTTTGTCAACTGGTACAAAACGCTAAAAAAAAAACATCAGGCGAGATGTAAAAGGTAGGTGTTTGATCAGACACACAGATCTTGCTATTGTTAACTGCCAGTTTTCAGGTATGCACAGTTGGCATCCATTACAACCAACAGCATTGCTATTTCCATCATAGTTGCTGTTAGCAAGGCCGCGGGCATTAAGATGGGGATGAAATGCAAACATGCTTGTGTACTGTGCTTTAGTGTCACATTCAAGAACCCCAGATGGTCAAAATTAAGACACCTCCACTTGGGCATACCTTATAGCCCACTGTGCAGCTTCAGAACGTTAAACCCTGCAATTTGATTCTTAAGGCAGCAACCCTTTTTGCGCATTCCAGCATGAGCTTTAGGAGGCAGCTGCTGCAGCACTTGCCCTTTCTCGTATATTTTTATGCCTGTTTTGCTAGCATCTGACTGTCGAGTATGCATGCCTTTTGTGCCCAGGTAACAAGACGGAGAAGGCAGTGCTGTCGGACAACTATAGAGTCAAGTGTGATAACTCATGCAGTTCACGTACAACATGCAAGGCCTGCCTGTCGGGCAGTTGTATGTGGTGCATCAGCCAGCAGCGATGCCTTGAGACCAATGCATATGCTGCCACCTTCCCCCTGGCCCAGTGCACTGAGTGGACCACCACCAAGTGCACAGGTCAGTCTCCTAGAGTCATTTCGTATGCAGCAGTCTAAGGAAGCGTTGCATAAACCTATTGCAAAATGGGACGTGTATTGCATACCTTCACCATGGCCATTTTTTCTTCTGCTAGTTTCAAGAAAATAATTTACAGGTGACATGCAATATGATATAATACTAAAGAGGCACCGCACCCTAAACTGCTTTGCTGTGGTAACTGACTTACAGTGCCAGCTTAGCTTTTTTCTTCTTCCTTTTGCATTACTACATATCTGGTATTTTCATTTCACTTTCTTTTTCATTTCATCATTCATCAGCCCCATATTTGATTTTGTGCTTGGGAAAAGGGCATATTATTAAAAGTAAAAGTTAACCATTTTGAAGGCAGCATGTTTAACCAAGGCATGGAGTGCTTTGCTGTGTACATTTTGGGTACTGTTATAAAGGGACTGACAACTGGCCAGAATGTGTTGTGAGACGTTGATGGAAATGAAATGACCATGATTTATAGTGATAGAATCCAGCATGCTGTTCACAATGTAAGTAGAAATTATAATTTTAAATTTGCAAAGAGTCAAAAATCAGTAAATGGCACGAACTGGCGATGAAGCCTTGGTACTTAAAATGTGTATGAGGTTACTGTACGTAAGCCGGCTGTTGTACCACTCACTTATTGCTTAAAATTGCAGTTCATGGATTATTAAGCATTTGTGCTTTATTCTATGTTTATTACGAAGTAAAAAAAGTCTACGCTAACGAGCGGCGCTCGTGTCTCTCAATGCACGGTGGCGCACATGATTGCCATTGTATGAGCGCGAAATTCTGACCACGCATACGAGCTAGAATCCTTTATTCCAACTCGCTCAGGTCTTCAAGAGACGACATGGTTCGGAAATCAAAAGCGCACATGTGGCTACGGCAACATGCTGCTGCGTATCACGTTTGAAAGCTTCGTTTCACTTTAGAGAACTTAGCTTGGCCAAAAAACACCCTCGACTTGTTAATGACAAAAACCTGTTGGACAGGAAACCACGAAAGCACGTAGCTAATATTGTAAAAATAATTTAACACTTCGGAAAACATGAATCGCAGGAACATTGGCTTGATAAACAAAATATTACTTTCTTATAGCAGTGACCACACTTCTCGTCTGCCTCCCACCAATGCCGGCATATAATCACTATCACGCACAAACATCACTGTTTCCCGCATGCTTCCAGTGAAAATTCATATAAAAAATGTTTACAGAATTTTTTGTGTTACCGCTGCGTGATTCAACACCCTGACTGGTAAGCTTTCCATTGCACTATATAAAAAAAATGGGTACCATAAATATTGGTTGTCAGTCCCTTTAAGAATTGTCACATTGAATGAGTGGGATGGAGTGGTGTTGTGTTGATGGACTGCAGTGTATTGCAACATGCAATAAATGGTCCGAGTAGAGTCAACTGCCACTGCACTTTGAATAGTCCTGTCTAAAACGCACTCCCCAAATGAGACAACAGTGAAACCTAAATAAAGTGATCATATGAATAAAGCGGCCTTACTTAAGTCAGGTTTAGTGTATGTATTTTAAGTTATGAGTTTTAGTTTCCACTAGTCATGGCTTAATGCACCTTTCTTTTTTTTAGTTTGTACATGAAATTTGCAAGACCACCATTCAATGGCATGCAAAGCTTTGTGGTTACACATTAGTGGGCATAAAGTGCAAAATATTGACCATGTCTTGTGCATAAGTGTGCCATGAAATGGCCTGAACTAATTGAAAGTTTTATTCATGGCTACTCTAACGGGAGCCTATTGTGAAACTACAACACATCCCTGCAGTAGAGATGCTGCATGGTAACACCTTGCCTATTGTTTGTTTGCCACACAGCCTTGTCATGTGAGGACTTCCAGACATGTAGTGCCTGTCAGGAGCATGAGCGGTGCGGCTGGTGTGACGATGGCAGCAATACGGGCAAGGGCCAGTGCCTGGAGGGTTCAGCCTCGGGACCATTGTCCCCTATGGGTTCTGTGTACCGACTCAATAGCAGCCTCTGCCCGGCCCCAAATTGGTACTTCACGGACTGCCCCAGTAAGTATTCCACACTGGTCTGTTCCAGAAATAGTTTCAGTAGTTGTATCCAAGAGAATCATAGAGAGTGTCCCTTGCAGATAGCACAAAAATTGCTTTCTTACAAAATTTTATGAGTGTGCTGTATATAAAAGCTGCAAGGCGTTAAAAGTTACCCTCATCTCAAGACTCAGTGCTTCGCTTCAACTCGTATTCTATGCAGCCCTGACTATGTTCTACCTCCTTGGGCATAGCCTGACATGACTGTTGTCCACTTCCAGTTAAATTGAACTGGGTGTGTCGTCACAGTGGCCTTAAAATGAAGCTTATGCAGTGCTTCCAACTTCTGCAGTCTGCACTTGATGCAATTGCAGAAAAACCTCGTTCATACCGTACTTACTCGCAGATGCCACGAGGCAGCGGCATCTGCCCTATTAAGCAAAGGATGAGGAGGGGGATAGTTATGGTGGCCCTGTCGGTAGTACTGGAGCATCGCGGTATAGCGTAGGGGCTCTGCCGGTGCGTTGTCTGGGTTGGACAGCTCTTCCGATGGTGCCCGGCCAGTCAGACCTCGGGCGACCGCATTAGCGCGTTCATTACCATGGAGAGAGGCGTGTCCAGGAGTCTAGACGATACACACCCTGCGTAACGCAGGAGGGAGGACAGAGAAAAAGATTCAATGTGTATGTGCAGTCGCAAGTCCTTGCGCGAAGGCCCGGCAGGCAGCCTGCGAGTCCATCACTATGGTGATGGACGCGGTACGATTAGGATACAGTCATACTCTCCAGACGCTATAACAGATGGCGAATCGTACCGTGTCTCCCCTACTTCATGGCAGCAAGTTCAGGGTGCGTTCATTATGCGAGGAAAAGAAAAAACGCACTTCTTGATTGGAAAAGGGGGGGGGGGGTGCATTCATTATGCGAGTGCGTTCATTATGCAAGTAAATACGGTATGTTGTGGAAAAAATAATGTGAGAAAAAGTGTACTAACCGAAAAAACATACAATCCAAAGTCACTAAAAAAAATTTACAGACTCAAATGTAGTTGACATCTACGTCATGTGAAGCATTGCACAAACTGTTGTAGCACAAAAAGCCGAGGCACGCCGAGTTGGTGGGGCCCAAGCAGGCTGGGACGCACTTGGTCATTCTTGCGGCTTCGGCAGGCTTACGTTTGCACTCCTTCAATTCGGCCTGGGTCAGCAGCTTTTTTGAGCCGGGCATTTTGGTGAGAAGTTTTGAGGTGCCTACTTTGTGCAAATCGTTGCAGTATGAGATGCTGACGTGCATTGAGCAGGTGTAGGGCCTGAGCGACCCGAGACATTGTTGTTTTCCTATTGCATAATGTTTTAAGATGGTGACGGGAAACCGAAAGTAAATTGAGCTGGTGGTCCAGAATACGATGCCTGCGACGCCACCGGAGTGAAACATGATGCTCACTTCACGCTGCCTGCAGCAGGGAACGGCGACGTGTTTGGGTTATTGCCCATTAAAAGCATGCAGTACGCTCGGGAGCCGGCGTTGTGTCAGGCAGCTACTGTTCTCCATTTCACGCACCTTACGCCTTTTCTTGTTTACATGGGATCTAGCGTTAGCAGGAAAACCTATCATACAACGTACTGAATGTTGGTGCCGAAATATCGCGTTTTTCGGGAACTTATAAACCTGTAAAAAAGAAACTGTATTGTCATCTTTTGTTTTCTCAATCGCGAACATTGGTGCCGGGAAATCGTACATTACGGGATCGTATCAATGAGGTTCCACTGTATTGATCATTCCTCAACATCGTCCACAACCTTTACATTGATGCCTTATCGATTAGGCAAGAATGGAAGCTAAACAAACTTAAGTAAATCAATATTTTTGGAAAATAAAAAATACTCATGGCTAGCATGAACATCAGCACACAGTGCATAAAGGCCTCATTATTACATTTGCATAAAAACCTAATTATTTATTTCTTCTTGGCAACATTTAGTTGCGACAGCTAGTACAAAGGAACATGCGGCCTTCATTCTTTGGAAACATGATTGAGAGAACTGTAGATGAGACTCACAAGCGCACAACAGTGACAAATCTCTTTAACATAATTTGTGGGCTTTCTTCGGAGCGCAGAAAAAAGAAGCGCACTAAAGATGATGTCACAGAAACAGTTTCATTAGGTATTACTGAGCACACACCACAACTTTTGGATCACACTTATGCCCCAAAAGAAATATTTAAAAATTATGTGATTGAACTTAATTAGCAAACTAAGTCAACGTTCAATTTTTCTGACTTCCTAGAGACTGCGAAAATGTTCAAGAAATTGGGCGAAAATGCCTTTTACTGCCCTCAAGGGCTCAAATCGCCACAGCCACATCTGAAATAGCTCTCAGGCCTACTAGTACACTTATTAGGGGCCTTGGTGCTCGTACCATGACTGGAGGTGGTGGGTGCACGTGTGTGTTATTAAGGAACACATAAATACTATATCCCGTGACAGTGGCCCCTTTTTACTCCTGGTATGCCTCACTGCAATACCTACATTGCATATGCTTGACCACGTGACACCACTGTACTGCGGCAATGCTGACTCTTTGAAACCAGCATTATGCAACGTTTCTTAGACCCTTGCCATGTTTTCCGTGCTTCGAATGAACACGAAGCACGGAAACAGCTGAACAGCACAAAGCTTGATAGCAAACGGCGCAGCAGCTAGGCCTAGTGCTGCAGAGCACACAACAGCGCAGAACAACTACACGACTATGCACCAAGTGCCATGTTGCCAAACACAAATGGCTATGGCAACTGCGGTGGCTACAGCTGGTTATGGCTGCCCATGAATTGGTGTGCAAGAGCGCTAGTTCAAGGTTGCGAGATAATCAAAATGGCAGCAGTGATGGCTTCGATTAATACCATTTCAGACCTGCGGTCACAGCAGAAAGTCTGCAAAATCACAGTCTGAATGGTTTCAGCGTCCGAAATCTCGGACGTCCTTATTCATGGCTCCATGGGGTACATAGTGGTGCCGCGAAGGTGTCCGAATTATCAAGCATGTCCGAAAAATCGGTTAACTGTAACCATACTTTGAAAAGTTTTCTAAGTAACTCAGGATGACTATGAACTATATGCCATTGATTTTAATTGCCTAAGCCCTAAGGTTAAGCCCTTTTTTTTTTTTTTATGCTTGGTTGAAGTTATGTGAAACACTCAGTATGAATGTACCTGTGTGCTAGGGAGGCGGATGGTGAGCAAGATGGTGTGTGTTAGAATGGATTAATCAGAAATGTTTCATCGTTCAGAAGACATTTCAAAACCAGCTATTTTAACTCTTTCGTTACCGCGTCTATAAATAGAAATCAACCAATTTGATCGATAGTTTCACTATCCGCAGTTAAACATTTTCGTTGTAATTATTCTACTAGCAACATCATGCACCGTCTAAATGATGACAAAACTTTAGAAATGATGACTGAAAGGGATACGGACACAAAAGTTGGAGGGTGTTTTTTTTTTTGCGTCGGAACAAAAGTAGAACTGTTGAAAATGATGAATACAACAAGCTGCTTTGAAAAAAAGAACGAGAAAGATCAGTTTTTTTTTTTTTTTCGATTTTCTGTTGCACCTTGCCTCCAAGCAGCTGCCGGCAGAAGCTGAAATTTGACGTCACAACACCCACCCATGGCCAAGGTCGGCCACAGCTGTTGCAGTGTTCCCAGGCGTGTCGGTCCCTTGCAGCGTTTGTTCGGCGATCTTCGCACGACGTGATCCGTCTGAAACACTATCCCCGTCGGCGCTCCACGCAGGTGGTGCGTCTTACATGAGGCTTCCCGTGGTCGTTGCTCGGTATTGATGCATTCGTCACGGCGGAAGGAAATGCCCAGACATTGCTGTTATAACAGCATCGTCAGTCGTGACACGCCGTCACACACGTTTCCCAGAGATGAGAAGGTGCGTAAACTTTGGGTACCTGCCTATTAGAGTAGAGAGCTTTAGCTTGTCCGGTAATCGGGTAAACGCAGGCGTTGGGGCGTTCGGGAGGAACCGTAAACGTGAGTGGCCTGTATGGTGCTGCCACCTGGTGGCGCAGAGCTCAAACAGACAAAAACAGCTAATATTGCAGTAACCAAGTCTATTCTACTTCGCTGCTGGTGTAAATCTTCGGCAGCAATATGATTACGCCACTGCCGAAAATTTACGCCAGGAAATGACCAGTAATTCTTGCATAAGTGTCTGGTGCAGAGCGAAATCTTCGCGCTACGGTACGCGAAAACCTGACCGGCACTTCCAAGGCCGCCTGCTCTTCTTCATCGCTTGACGCGGAAGGCTCGTAACCGTAAGCGGTAATATTTTTTGCCAAGTTGGAATATTCCTCGTCTTCAGATGTGTACTCATCGCTGGTAGACGCACCAGAACTCGAATCCATGCTCGCAATGGCGGCGTCGGCGCGCTTCGAATGACCGCGGCTGGCCGGCTGGCTAACCGACGAGAATGTCGTGACGTCACGCCTTCCAACTCCTGCGGGTCGGGCGGCGAGGCGCGCGCTCACAAAGACGCCAATAATAAAGCCATCGGCTCAAAAATGAGCTAAGTGACTACTTCTTTTCGGTATAATCACACACTAAAGATTCATTTTCAGCATTTTCATAAAATTTTCAGATTTTGTGTCCGTATCCCCTTAACTATTTGTCAGAATTTACAATTTTTGGCTGAAAATTAAAACTTGAAAAATAAACCTTGGACTGTAGGTATCGTTGAAACTAGCCTCCAGTGCACCTAGCACTTCTTCAATAAAGAAACGGAAGATTCGCACTTTGTGCGACTATGTGACATAATCTTTAAACGAAATCTGCAGTGAAAAGACAGAAGCTTCTCTCATGTCGTCAATTTTCCAATCTGACGTATAGGCTGTTTTACCGATGTCCCAAGCAACGGTTCATGCTCATGAGTGTGCTGTTTATTTTTAATTGTGCTAAACTAATCAAATTCAACTTTATTTTCCCCACCATGGGTTACATTTACTCATCAGCACTTCGACAGCGTATGTACAAATTACAGTAGAATCTCGTTGATACGATCTTCAAGGGAACCGAAACATAAAGCGTATTATCAGGAAAAAAAAGAAAACGTATCACCCGAAAAAAGTATTACACAGAATCGTATCAACGAGGTTCCACCGCTTACCTTCATTTCTCACATAAAGCACATTAAAGGTAAATGCCTAAGAACACTAAATATCCTTAAAATCCTGTCGCACACAACGTGGGGTAGTGACAGGAAGTGCCTCATGACTCTGCACAACAGCCTTATATGCTGGCTACTACGGTGCTGTAGTCTATCAATCTGCTTCACCCAGCGCCCTGAAGATGCTAGATCCTGTGCACCATTTAGGTATCCGCCTCACGACCGGTGCCTTCAGAACAAGTCCCATACAGAGTCTCTATGTAGAATCAAATGTGTGATCTCTTGATCTGCAGAGGACATACTCTAGTTTCTTATACTTTCTGAAAGTAATCTCGAACTGTGAACATCCATGCTATTCTATGATAAACGATACAACGTCTAGTACACTTTTTCGTAGCCGACCTTCGGTGAGACAGCCCTTTTCACTGCGTGGAAGGAAATTGAGTGAGGACATGGGTATTCCGCTCCCTACACATGAAATAATGGCTCCAGCAACGCCGCTTTCACCATGGCTGTGGCAGGAGATAGTGTGTGACTTGTCATTCGAAGAAATCACTAAACACGCTTCAGAAGTACACATTCGTATGCACTTCCTTGAGATCAGGTGCAAGTACTCTTGCCCACAATTCTACACAGACGTATCGAAGTCACACTCCGGCGTCTCATATGCAGCTGCTGGTCCATCATTTTCAGAATCCGACGTCCTGCACCGCGAAACCAGCATCTTCACTGCAGAAGCCTATGCAGTGATGGCGGCTGTGAAACATATTAGAAAAACACACCTTCCAAAAGCGATTATATTCACAGACTCCCTAAGTGTAGTGAAAGCTTTAAAATCACTACAGAAACGCAAAAATCCTATAATAAACTACCTTCACATGCTGCTATCCACAACCTATATGTCTAACCAACATGTTGTATTATGCTGGGTGCCTGGGCACAGAGGCATTGAGGGAAATGTGCTAGTAGATGAAATGGCTAAAGCCATGGTAACGAAAGTTAGCAATTTGTCCATAGGAGTCCCAGCCACAGACCTGAAGCCGTTCCTTTGTAAAAAGCTCAGGAGCTATTGGCAACACTTGTGGGATGCCGAAAGCTTGAACAAGCTGCACACAATCAAATCCCAGTTAGGAAATTGGTCACCACTATCAAAGTCACGACGATGTGATGTGCTCTTTTGCCGACTGAGAATAGGGCACACCTATGGTACCCATTCTTATCTTTTAACTGGTGCTGAACTTCCCAGCTGTGGTAGATGTGGCGAGAGGCTGACCGTCCTCCACGTCTTGGTGGAGTGTCAGGAAGCAGAACCTGAACGAAAAAAGCATTTTCCTCAAGCTTACCAGCAGTGTATCCCCCTCCATCCTGCACTGTTTCTTGGCGCAGAACCATTCTTCGGGTCTAAAGGGGTGCTTAATTTTTTAAATGATGTTGTGTTGCACGTTATTAGCCCAAGAGATTTGTAGCAAGCCTTCTCTAAAGAGGGTGCAGCTGCGATAGTACTGTAAGGCACAAGCCTCTGGGCCCTTGCACTCAAGGGCTCTGGTGAGGCAGCTGTGCCATTGGGTTGCCACATTTAATTGTATTATTCAGACATAGAATATGCTTTATGATCATAGCCCATATCACTTGTCATTCTCATTATTTTAGTGTCTATATATTTTACGCCATTTACAGCGTATGTTTTAGGCCTCTATACAGCCCATGTGCAATCACCATCTGCCATTTACCACTTCATAGACTGCTTCATACTATCTCTCTTGGCGCTCTTTGGCCATCCCTGGCCCTTGCGCCAATAAAATCCATATATCATCATCATCATCACCATCATCAACGAGGTTCCACTGTATTACAAACAATCGTTCCCGTCGTGTAGGGTTTTCGCTCACACAAGAACAGTCTTTTTCAGACCGACCTTCAACCGAAGCTTGGCTAGCCGTCTAATCACTTACATTCTGAACACCGCCTGTGCAAGTTCCTTTATTCATCACTGTACAATATTGTTCAATGCTCCACATTACTGTACAGTACAGGAACTGAACAAAGCAAGTGGAGGCTTGCAAAGGAAATGGTTATGCGCAAAAACAAAAAAACACGGACACAGAAGTAGACGGGGACGAGCGCAAACTTTCAACTGACTTTATTTTTTCCTGCGTTGTCAATATATACTCTGAACGACGTAGGCACAACAACAGTGATCACATGACACACTTACAACGTGCCGCGCAAGAACATCATCTCAGTTTCTTTTAAAGAAATTGAAGTATCACTTATACAGCCATCTCCTTTTGACGAAATATGAAAGGCTTCCAACAGTTCACGGGCAGTAGTATCACGGCTTTTGCCCAAAATTTTGATGCCTCGGAAATTTGGTACACACATGCAATGCCGGACGTGCGCAGGCAAATGCGCATTCTCATTATTTTTAATCGACAGCTCATGTTCCCTTGCACGAACGTTGACACACCGCCCAGTTTGCCCTACGTACGTCTTTCCACATGATAGCGGAATTTCGTACACAACGCCAACCGCGCATTTTACGTAGTGCGGCTCGTGCTTTTTGCCGCATCCTCCAGGATTCTTCTTGTTAGTCGCACAAATCCTGGGGCAGAGCCCAGCGAGCTTACGCGGGGCTGAAGTGGAGGCTCCAGCACCAGTTGAATGCCCACTAGACCACCTTGCTTGCACAGAAAAGCTGATCGAACACAAGAATCAAGTATGACGAGGCTTCTGCATTTTCCCGGCCCGACAGCCATTGCTTCGCGGGCCTAAACAATGCAGTAAAAAACAAATTAGGTGCCTGCTGCGATGAGTGAAAACAAATGTTCCCTGCACCATAGGAACTTGGCTGTTTTCACATTCGCAAAGCTACTGCTTTCCCACATATCATGGGCATCACTATGGCTGGTATTGACGTCAACAAATCTTCATTATAATTTTTCTTGCGTGATCTTACTTACAAAAGTTGGGAACTCAGAACCATGTGCATACTTTGTATATTTCCGATTTTTTTTTTTTTACTCCCAGTACTTATACTAAAAATGTCAAAATATGTATTACTTGCATTTGTTCATGATTACGTTGCGCTGAGTTTTACACTGGTAGAAAAATTACAAAAATAAAAAAGAGGATAAAAGATGCAGATGGATGAAGCTTACGTTGCACTTTGGATGTTGGACAAACATTGCGCTTTGTCCGTCTGTGTCCTTGTTCCCTTCGTAATTTTTTAACAGTGTAAAACTCAGCAGAATGCAATCATTGAATGTGCACCAAATATTCCCTTTACTTTCACTTCTGTTCGTTGAGATCCTTTAAAGTTTCACATAAGAATTATTGAAAATTCTCTGACCAATTATTACTGCTATAAATCCATTCAAAACACCAGTGAACAGGCTATAATTTTATGTATCGCAGTATATGTTGCGACTACTACGTCTTGAAATAAAATGTTAAAACATAAATGCACCAAAAAAATGAGCACATTTCTAGCAGTAACGAAAGCGTTAAGCTGTATCACACTGCAACAGAAGCTTGTTCTTGGCTGTGCTGCATGTAGGTGAATTTAGCACCAATCCCGTTTTAGAAATAGATGCCTTGGGTTACTCATTTAATTATTGTGAGAATACAACATTATGAAAGACATTATTACAGGATATTGCATCCCAATTTAAAAAAAACTGATTTGTAATCAAAGGGAGGAGCGAAAGTCTTCTTACTGTTTCTGTCCTCACATTGTGACATCTATTTCTTGGTACCCTTGTGCGCACCATTAGGTATGCTTAACTTTCTGGCAAAATATAAAAGCTCCAGTAGTGCTCAGATTTCCAAGCTAATGAATTGTGTGAGTTCTTTGTTTGTTTGTTTGTTTGTTTGTTTGTTTGTTTGTTTATACTACAGGCCGTGTTTGGCCCAAGCAGGTGTGGATTATAAAAGTTGACGAGCAGTAACACCGAAAAAAATGCTATACCATGTAAAATCCTTCTGCATGGTAGTGAGCTCTGCAGTCATTCACTCGAAGCTCTCTGGGTCACCCTAGCTATATTTCTTTTGACCTGTTTTCACTATACTGCTATTTTAACTAATTTCATGTTGGTGTGCTAAATATCTCACTGACGTCGCTTTTCACAAAATTTGCATTCTATGTGGTAAAAATAACACTCAAATCTCACCTCTCATTTCACACAACATTAAGCTGTTGAAGTGCAGTGAGCTCATTGTACCTGAGAACATAAACTTTTGTATTTGCAGAATATTTAAACAGCCACTTGTGGCCTTTGCTCACTAGAAGTTCAAATATGTATACACAATATATTAGAAACCCCTTAAACGTGCCGATTAAGTCTGTACTTGGCATAACATTTGTCTAGACATGTTTTGGATGTCACCTGTGGCTGTTTGGGACCACTGATCTTGCATATTCTTAAAAAGATTTTCTGTTTTTTTTTTTTTTTTTTTTCCCCTTTTTTGTCGCTCTTGTCACACATTTTGCACTGTTTGTTCAGTGTCATTCTGGTGTCTCTTAGAAACATGTTGGAAATTTGTAACAGTGACTTGAGTGTTATAACCATTCTCTGTACTAATTCTTGCCTTGCAGAATGCCAATGCAATGGACACAGCACTTGCAATGGATCATCTGAGTGCCTTCAGTCCTGTCAGCACCGCACTGAAGGTAAGTTCTCACTGAAGAAATGTTATTTCTAGCTGGGGCATGGTACATAAGGTTGAAATGCAGGGTAGCTGTTGTACTTCAAGCTTCTGCTAGGAGTGTACAAAAATGAAATCTTAAGTTCCTACCTGCATCAGTAAGAATCAGTTCAGTTGTCCATGCTTATCAACTGCACTCGAACCTCATTTTAATGAAGTTGAAGAAGAAGCCGAAATTACTTTGTTGTATCCATTACTTCTTTATATCCACTGTTGCCTTTACTGCACTATATGCCTTTGGCGTGTGCAACTTCAAACATGTAAATAAGACTACGGCTCCCAAGCCCGCCGAACCACTACGTCGCCGCGTATGCGATGAAATTTCAATAAAACAACAGCAAAAGGCTATTCAGCGTGTGCAACATGCGACTTTTAAGCACCTGATGTCACAGCCTTTACGATAGCCTCCTTCTGTTCCAGTGTGTTGATCTTTTGCTTTTGCTTGGCTCAATCATATTGTCGAGAAACCGGTGAAACAGCGACACAGTTGATGGGAACAGCTAGCACACTGCGATGCGAACCATGTTCATGCAGTACGTGGCACACAACACGCACCGCCAACTACGCAGCTGGAAGGGTATTCTTGGGTGACCTCATAACTTTCGGAGATAGTTTCACTTTCGCGAGATTTTGCGAATCTGTCAAAGTATATGGCCGGCAGAGCTTAGCACAGCCCCAGAAATATTGTCAGCTGATATGTGGACGTGTTTGGCCCGTGAAAGCGAGACTATTTAATCTGCCGCTATCTCGTGGCCCCGTGGTTCCTGCAGCCCATTGCAGCCATGGGGCCACAAGAAAACGGCAGCCCAGCTGCAGCCCATTGTGTGAGCGCGACGGCTTGCGGCTTCTGAGATTGCACCGAAGCAATCTCGGAGGTCTCGCCTAGCTATGCCAGTCAGCGTGACACACCACAGTGAGAGAGAAGTGGAGGCCTGTTTTATTTAGTATGCCGTGCGCAAGCATCAACATCAATATATTGCACAGTGCACCTAGGCAGGGCTGCGATTGCGATCTTGGAGGGCGTGCCTGTGTCTAGCTTCGCCAGCTACCCACTGCAGTGAGAGATAGGCGTGATAACAAAAGAGTGATGTGCTGCTTGTGTGCGGTTACTAAGTGCATGGCTACAAGTGGTGGTAATCCCAGCCACGGCGGCCGCATTTCTATGGGGGCGAAATGCGAAAGCACCCGTGTACGTAGATTTAGGTGCACGTTAAAGAACCCCAGGTGTTCCAAATTACCGGAGTCCCCCACTACGGCGTGCCTCATAATCAGATCGTGGTTTTGGCTCGTAAAACCCCATAATTAAAATTTTTTTTAACGTAGTGGTAAGAAAGACCATTGTTGCTTGACGGAGTATTCAATGTAGGAATTTTGAACTGCTGCGTCGAACAAGTGCCGAGTCCGGTGGAAAACGATATGCTGAGTGCGCAACAGTCGGTATTTTGAAGACGAATCTAGTTCGTTATATCCAATGGCAGAACAATCTTACCTCGCTAAACTGAGGTTCTCTATGGGGACTTCAAGAGAAATTGCATTTACTTCGTTACATTCCATTTCGTTATAACAAGTTTCAAGTGTAGTTGGTTATAGCCAACAGTATTTGTCAACAGAGAAGATTGATGCTGCCATTTTTGCTTAAAAACATGTCCACAAGTTCTTTGAGGTGGTAATGAAACTTCTCTGCAAAATAAAAGGCACAGCCCTAAAGCAAGATTATTTTCTTTAGATACATGCAAATGAAAACTTAGCAGGAGATTAAAGGGGCATTGCAACAACTTTTGAACAACTTGAGTGAATGTTCACCATCAGTATGCAATGCTGCCATAACCTTGCAAGCCAAATATTATTCCACTGCATGCTGCAGGGAGCCCACATTCTAGCATGAAAAATTGCTCTCTCTCCCTCCTGTGGCTTTCGGGGCCCGTCTATTATGTCTTGTTTATGACACCATAGTATGGAAAAAAAAAAAAGTGATAACGGAGCAATAAGGAGGGCATTGCTATTGGCACCATCGCAGTTGAGAGGAAGCATTGTGTTGAGGAATAGGGAGAATAAGAATTGCGCTATTTACTTTATTTAATTGTACTGCTTCTTGGTATTTATTAGGGATGGGCGAATATTCGGTATTGTCGAATATTCAATCGAATAATTCTATATTCGTTATTCACTTCAATTCGAATTCAAGGATTCGATATTTTCGAATTATTCGGCGCTCCCGAATAAACAGCCAGAAGGTACGGACGGCCGGTACACATCTCGGAGGCTATGCTTCATGTCATGGCTGCCATACATCAACCATAAATCTCAAAGGCTATACGTTTTTGCATTAAAGAGCCGGAAATGTGCAACACAAAAGAGCAGAAACGGCGCTAGCGTACAACCGAAACAAAGTGGCGGAGTCTGCATCGCCATAGTCATCAGCGGAAATCGTACGTCCATGTCGTACGTGAATGACAGCAACAACAGAACACTTTGTGCCTATTTGTGCCTTTATTGCATTTACCGCTGCACATAACAGTGCGTTGGCCGCGGGATTTCATAGTCGCCATCCATGATCGCATCGATAGCTGCCACGGTTTCTCCCGCAGCGGTTGCGGCAAAAGTAGTTTCGTTTTGACTCAATACGCACATCGGCCGTGTGCCTAAAAAGATGCGTAGTGGCCATCCATGATTGCATAGATAGCGACCGCAATTTCATCTGTAGTTGTTGCAGCGAACAGTAGTTTCGTTCCGACTCGGTGTGTGCGTCGGCCGCGTGCCTTAAGTACCGCAAAGTCACCGTTCATAATCGCGTCGATAGCGGCCGCAGTTGTGACAAACAGTTGTTTCGGTTTGACTCGGTGCAAAGCTGTCGAGGATGAAGAGCACCGGCTACATCGCGATGGACGTGCAATCTGTTGGTGGTCAGCTTACTGGCGAAAAAATAGTCGGGATGCGCGCGGTAGTGCAAAACGTGTCGCAAATGATGGCGCGTACCGCGGCCGTGCTGCGAAGGAAGTCGCGAGGCCTCGATCGCCGCTGCGAGAGCCAATCAGTCATGAGATGATGAGAATTGCAGCTTCCGCACTGCTTTTGTGCAAAATAGCAAAAGGATTTGCTCATCCATTACACTAATAAAATCATGCTGATGTAGTAAGCATTTGCTCATTGTTTTCTGGATACCCTGATAATTCGGCATTCGGTTAATTCGGACATTTTTTTTTTTTTTTTTTTTCAGTCCCGTGAAATTTGAATTAACTAGGTTTTACTGTAATATGTGATATATACCATTCGAACTATTCGATTCGAAATTATTCGACGAAATCATTATTCGCTTCAAACCTCAAATTCACTATTCACCTATCCCTAGTATTTATAGTATTTTTTTTAACATGTTGTATTCTGCCTCTTCGTTACTGTTATTGCATAATTAGAAACATTGTACTGCTTCTTGTATTTAAAATTTTGTTGTTTTTCTGTTTTTTTATATCACTTCCCTCTGTAATGTCTGTTGCCCCTGAGGGTGTCATTAATAAATAAATAAATAAATATCTCCATTATCTTTAGGTCTTTTTTTTTTAAAGTGTGTTCTGAGTTTTGAAGAAAAAAATGTAAGCTGACTCCTTGACATTGAGCACCACATTTTTTAGTATACATTCTTTGTTTGTGTACATGCATGTGTGAATGCATTACACACACATGTGTTCGAAAGCCATTTGGATTAACTTGTTCACACTCCTCTTGTGTATTTTCTCTTCTCTGAAGGACCGCACTGTGAGCACTGCATTGCTGGCTACCATGGCAATCCTGCCAATGGTGGTAACTGCACCCCATGTTTCTGCAACAACCATGGCACTTTTTGCCATAGGGAGACGGGCAAATGCAACTGCACCACCAAGGGTATCATTGGTCCGAACTGTGATAGGCAAGTTATAGTCTTTGTACTGTGTTCATGTTGCGCTTGGCCCATTCATCATGTATTCTGTCTTCCCCTTTTCTTATTTCTTGTTCTTCTCCAGATGCGATGAGCAAAATCATTACGTGGGCAGCCCCCAGGAGGAAGGTGGCACCTGTTTTTGTGAGTGCAACCTTGCTTGCTTATGTGTGAATGTCTTTAGTTTTAAGTTGCATTTTTAATCTCAGATGTAAATGGAAGTGGGTCTAAACAATTTAATCAGCTTCAGAATCTCAGGTTAAATTGAAAATGACACATCCACCCAATTGTAGCAATTGCTACAAAGGAAACCCAAAGGTAATTGGGTGGATGTCTCATTTTCAATTTAATAACTTTCCACTGAACTACTTACGTCAGTATCTCTGATGTTTGAATTGAAAACTAGTGAAGTGCTTAGGGAGCGTGCTCGCATTTACCACTGACGAAAGTTTTGCCACCAAGTCCACCTAACATCCTTACTCTGGACACTGGCATGTTAAGATGATTTTTCAGTGAAGCCTGCAATACTCATGATAAAATATTGAGCATCTGCCCTGTTGTTCCTTTGTGACTGACAGACAAAGAACTTTATTAAATAGGTCCTGAGAAGCCCTGCCTTAGGGCAGAGCTGCGGGCCGCTCCCACGTGGGGACGGGTAGGCCGAGCCTTCCTTTGTGAGATTAGCTAAAATCTCAGGACTCCACTTGTATGTCTTTGTGAATGTCTATAAAGTATCTGAGGGCTCCACTTGTATGTCTTTGTGAATGTCTATAAAGTATATTGCAGCCATAATTGAAAAATGTGAAATCTACAGCAATATATAATGTTTTCTATCTTCTCTTAAATGGGAAAATGTCACCCTGCGTGTATGTTACTACACCTTTTATGACTTATGAAAGTTATCTCCAAACTATTGCCATATGCTGTGTCACACGCAACTGTACCTTAGAAAATGTATATGACATCTGGTTTATTAACTCAGAAAATATGCCATATTTTATTTAAAAAGGTTTGTACAAGACCAAATTATTAGATTCAGTCAGTATTTAGGTTTGACCCTTTGAGGCGCTGTGTACACAATTGTGTACGCCAACATGTGCATCAACAGCAAAGGCACTGATGAAAGTAATGACATTTAAAATGTGTCACATACATATTAAAACACTTCTGATTGGAACTGTGCTGCAAGTTTGAATAACATGTGCAAGATGCTTTAGTAAAACGAGTGGGAATGTAGACGGCTGAGTATTTTTACTTGGTGTGAGTATGTTGTTCTGTGCAGTGGGTTCACTTCTTTCATTGTTTTTCACAGTTCGTTGCACCAGGCACAATTTTCAAGTTGCTGGATAGATGCTTTTCAAGCCTGCTAGACATGAAATAGTTGATGTTCTCATATCTGATGTTCCTGTATGAGTTTTCGAATAGAGTCCACATTCTCTAAACATGACGAAAAACACTAAAGGATTGAAAATTCTTAATCTATTTTGCAACTGTACGCTATTTATGATTCTGAAAATGTAGGAAATGCAGTTGAGGTAAGTTTTAAATCTACAGAATCAGTTAGTGCCTGAAAGGGCTAAGGATTGTTGGGTTTTGGGTTGTGCCTGATATTGGCTAGCTAAAGTCAAAGTGAGTCACGAAGCTCGTCGCCACTTTGCAGCGCTCATAAAATGTTCCCGCCATGGCAGGTTCATTGACTCACTGGCAAGGCATAGAGACAGCCCCAGCAGTGAAAGTATAGTACTCAGCAATTAAAATGCGATACTCGGACCGCGTGGCGGCGTCTCTCTCTTTTTGCGCCACTGGTGAGCACTGGTTGATCATTGGAGTGCCAAATGCAGTCACAATGTGTCACAAAGGCCCTTGTTTTCTTCATATAACAATGCATCAGCTCTCTGTCCCCAGCGCCCACCAGTGGCGCAAAAAACACCGGCAGCCATGCGCTCCGTGTTCACGAATGATGCCACTGAGGTGGCTGTCATGGCCTGTGGATGTAAACTCCTAGGAAGTCCACTCAGCCACCGTGGCTATGGCAAGCTAGGTTCGCTGCAAGAGGGGACCACCTTGCTCAGGGCGGCATGGTACCACATAAGTCCCAACATCCAATAGCCAAGAGCGCCAAATCTGGATCTGCCGAGCGAAAGCACCTGTGCACCTTGGATGCCACAGGAGAGAGACGCCAAGGCGATATCTTGAGAGGCCCGTTTATGGGGCACTGAGCGTACACGTAGCACACACTGTAACATGATCTCCCGTGCGCAGGCAGCAGGCTCTGCATTGTGCAGGCACTATATTAGGCTGAAGTGGTGCTTCTCCAGTGATTTCTCTGAGCTAATGGCCCATATCACGCATGAACCAAAGGGTCCCCACAGGAGATTGAACTGAATTGTTTTCATGTATGAGGTAGTTAATTCACTAGGTTATATGTGTTAATATTTATTTCACTTGCAGCAGTTACAGTCTATTGCTATCATGTGCATGGCTACATGTATGCAAATTCACCGTATGGTCAGTACAGATTTATTCATACAAGCCTTGTAGCAAGGCAGAGCTTATGTTTATGTTATGACACTGGTCAAATTCATTGGTTGGGATTGCAGTTATGAGTGTAGCCATACGTACAACTTAGGTACGTTAATTGGCTGTATTGTTGACCTTACACTTTGTTTTATTTCAGATAATCTCAGTATTGATTTTCAGTACACATTCAACTTGTCCTCTGAGGACTACTACCGCAACATCAATTTTATGAATGTGCCAATAAAGGTCGGCAACGATGTAGAATTCACCATCTCTTGCTCTGGAAAGGCTTATGTCAACATCTCCATTGGATCAGGTAAGAATTATATTCTCTGTGGATATATCAGTTCAAGATAATTAAGTGACAAAGAGCACAGGATCAAATCCCGGCCATGGCAGCCATATTTCGATAGGGCCAAAATGCAAAATTGCCCATTGTACCGTGCATTGGGTGCAGGTTAATGAAACCCAAGTGGTCAGAATTACATTCGGAGTCCTCCCACTACAGTATGCCTCATAATCATATCATGGTTTCGGCACATAAAACCCCAGAATTTAATTTTTTTTAATAATTAAGTGACAAACAGAAAACAGCTGCCACAATCTTTCCCTCTTTATTTTTACTTATGTAGTTTATGTTAGCGTGGTACACAAACACTTATAAGTTTGTAGCATGTTCAAAGTAACTTAGTTTTATCAATCCTCACGAGCTCAAGCATCAGTCTTACTACTCTTCACTTCCTAACAAAGAAGTCTCAGAGCATCTGTCAGATATATAAGCTACACTTATAGTTGTAAAGTGCTGTCCAGGAAAGATAGTGCCTCAAGAATTTTTAAGAGATGCTTTAGTAAATAGCACACATAGAAACAAAAAAATGGGACGCGATGGTGCTTGGCTGCAGGCTGCCCTCTCTGCAGTAGAGGCTCTATCCCATTGCCTCGACTGGCACACATTAACAACATTCTTACCCTGCCTTCTCCCATATTGGAGCCAAGGGCCAACGTGTAATTTACATTATGATCCCCACCTCCTTTTCTCTCTCTCCCTTCTTGCTGTGCCGCCCATTTCTGGTGACAGTTTTGCATGCACTACACTTCACAGGAATTCTCAAGTTCGCGTTGCTGCTGACTGTTCGTGCACTGTAGGCGGTGTGTGTGATATCCTCATTGCTGGCGGGTACCTTTAAAAAGAATGGCATGCAGGCTTTTATTTGAATTTTCATCTGTTTTCATGGTGTACATTGGTGTAATAATTTGCTGACGCAATCATCGTGGCATTTGTCAGTTTGTAATGCCAAAACCTCGTGAGGGGCCCTTTAGAACATGATGCTGAGCATCTGTAAAAAGTAAGATAACAAAATTAAATGTGAGATCATGCAGTAGTTTACACCTTTTAATTATGTTTTGTCTCAGTAAAGGGTTGTACTTTTTTATTGCTAGATATTTGACGATTAACTGTTGTGCTCTTGACAATTGAGTAGGGGTGTGCGAATATTCGAAATTTCGGATGTGGATCGAATAGTCCCTTTTTTATTTGTATTTCGATTTGAGAATTTACTATTTGAAGTTGTTGAATTTTTTTCTTTTAATATATAAGGGATAAAAACACTTATTACACTTTTGAGGGAGACAGAATGATTTATGTGAGGGCTGTTCCGAGTGATTCTGCTGCAAGGTATTAGCGGTTGTAGTGCAGTGGCACCAGTTTCTAAGCGAACGCACAGCGCAGATAACTTCTGTCACTCAATAAGAATGGCTAGCTTTTAGGCAGCCTATATAAAAATTTGTTCCGATTTATTATTTGGCCAATCTTAGTATGTTTGATCCCTTAAAACAATCTACGGTGCTGTAGTATCCCACTTCTCTCCTTCAGCGAACAAAGCACTGTACATGCATAGGGTAATGTACTAATTTACTGTTCCTTTGCTTCGTTGCTGTCATTGCCATGGTGCCCCAGATAATCTAAATCAATAATCTAAATCAGTTCATCATTTACAAGCTCTTCAGTTGGCTGAACATTGAATTGTGAGCGGTATTACATGCGTGTGTCAGTGTATATAAGCCTGATTCCTTCTTTTATCAAACAGACTCCACGCAAGCTTTGTATTTGATGTTGCTTCAGAAATGAGAAAATATTTTAGTCGAATCTCGTTAATTCGAACTCGAAGGGGCCCGAAAATTTGTTCAAATTAAAAGAAGTTCAAATTGAAACAAGGACTTGTTCTTGCAGTATTCGTGCACCATAGCATGATGCACGAACGGTGTGAGTCGGGGAATATCGCGGCGCGCGAGCACATAGCGAGCGAGAGCCACGACACTGCCCACGCCGGCCAATGCTCGCTTCCCGATAACGGCAGAAAACGAAACTTCACAGAGAGCGGGCTAAGCTGGTACCGGCCGTGTGCGGAGACCATCGAAGGTGAGGGAGGAGGGTGGCAGGGAAGCGGATTTGGTTTGGGAACTCCGCAGCTTCGGTGGCTTCCCTCGCTCTCCCTCTCAACTCCCTCATAGCTCCCCCACCTTCGACTGTCTCTGTGTGTGCTCGCCACTGTGCCGCCGCCAGCTTAGCCCGCTCCCTGAAGTTTCGTTTTCTGCCGTTATCGATAAGTAAGTGTTGGCCAGACTAGGCCTCCGCCACTGCTTACCTTTGCACCGCAGCGTTCAAGGTCAACACTTGACTAGAAAATAGAGGAAGCATAAAGGATACGGGTACACTGCCATTTTCTCCGAGTGGCTGAGACGTCGGCACGTACACGCGTGTTCCGGTGCCACGCAGAAACGGCGACCTTGCCATTTGAGAAAACGATGAAATTTTTGCTGTGTTTTTTTCCCCCCTTTCTTTCCCCCCTTTTTAAAAATTTTCTTCACACGCGGCGTTGCGGGATCTCTCCTAGGCTTTTGCTCTATAGCGATGGAGCAATGCCGTTCAGAGGTTCTGCAGCGTGATTTGGCGCGCTGCTTGAGAGCATTGTCGGTGCGCGGTATGTTCGAATTAACCGTCGCAAGTGCTTTCGCCTTCGAATTTCCGGGCATTTTCACCCATTGGAATACACATAATGACGGGACCACAGCGTCAGTTCGAACAAACCGGAAGTTCGAATTAAGCGTGTTCAAATTAACGAGATTCGACTCTATATTCGTATTCGAATTGATTAGGAAATTTCACATTCAAACACCTGCACAATTGAGAGATGTGTCTTTCATGCGTATCATATTTCATATCACAATAAGTTCAATTTTCTGAGGTATGAGATTAAGATAGTGAAGAGCTTGCCATGCTAAACCTTTACAGTGTTTTACATGGTCTTTTATCTTACGAGAACCAATGTAGCTTGGAAGCACTGACATTAGAGCAAATTTTAAAGCATGAAGCGTAGTTATATGAAAACAAATGGGGCTTTGTTAAAATTAACAAAAAGACTCATCACTAGGAAGGGCATGCGTAAACATAAACATGGTTTCAAAGGACACTTTTGTTATAGGAAGTTGCCATGAGCGTCCAGACTAAGGTAGCAACTTGGGCCTGTTGATATGCCATAAGTATGTACAATGTTGCACGTAACGGACACAAGAAAGAACGATGGGACAGACAAGGCGCAAATGTTGTTATAAGTTTGCGCCTTGTGTGTCCCATCGAACAAAGTTTGCGCCTTGTCTGTCCCATCGTTCTTTCTTGTGTCCGTATCCTTTATGCACAACATTGTAGTACATACTTAGAGCATCCAGACATGTTTCACACTGCTTAGAGAGGCTGCTGGTCATTTTGTTTTTAAAGCTTTGTTTAACAGTCTTATCAAATTGGTCATGTGACATATTGGGACCATAAGGTCCATAGTGCAAAACCTTCTGACCCATTTTGCGTTAATGCATCTTGCATAGATGTTGAAGCATGTGGATGGCAATGGTTGTGCAGCACATTAACATGATATAAAAGAAACTGAACCAACCAACTTTAACTTGTCCAATGTGTCCTTCTAATAGTGTATGTGGGTGTTAACCACTCTGCTATGTATTAAAAATGTAAATCACAGCTTGCTGATGTACCTTGTACAGATCGCCAATCTTTGTGAATGACTTGAATTACATCCAGTACAAGTTAGTAGTAGTAGTAGTAGTAGTATAAAACTTTTATTGAAAATTAGATTCAGGTCCAGTGGGTGGTTCCCTTAAGTCCATGGCACCACTATTTAGATGTTGGATCTTGCACTATAGTCAAAGCATGGTTCCAAGTGTAACATTGGATGCTTTCTGACGCATGCATGCACACACAAACTTTGACTACATTTACTCATGCCAATAAAGTATTTATGGGCACTTGTAAAAGCTTTACTTGTCTCAACTGTATTTGTTGCAGAGTGACAGTGTCACTTGTCATGCAAACTAAATTTTCTTAATCACAGTCAAGAAAAAGCATTTCAGTGTGCTCAGTGGGTGACTTTTTCTCGCTGAGTGCAGGAGGCCAGCCACCATCACGTGCTGATGGTGATGCAGAGCCTGCCCTGTTGGATAGCCGCAAGTGTGACAACATCAAGCTACCATTCTACGATGAGAAGCACAACTTTGGCTCGCAAAACACCACTTTTTTTGTATACGTGTTCAACTTCACTACTCCATTCGTGCTCCAAATCTCTTTCTCCCAGCACCGGGCACTCGACCTGCTCCAGTTCTTCATCACGTTTTCAAGGTACTTTTTTTTTCTTTATACTTGACAGCTAGAAGCATACCTAGAGTGGTTTTGCAGAATAGTGAACCCTTTTGCATAAAGTTTCTGTTCTTTCCCTTATAGTCCTCTTGGATGAACTCTCTTCACATTCTTCTCTGATAAACTAAACACTGTGGGGATTTTTGTTTTTGTTATAGGCTTGGTGTATCCCTGTTATGTTGAGCTCACGGTAACATGAACATAGTTTCAAGGTCCCTTTGTATCAATTTTAAGCTGAATTCTATTGGAAGATCCAGAGCAGTCCGCAAGCTCTGTAACAAAGCGCCGACCTCCATTAGAAAGTACTCACTTCAAATCTGTATTTGAAGCACTGCCACCACACTGAGAGCAAGCAGATATTCACAACTGCATATGAGTTTCAGAATTTTAAGTTCCAAAGCAGTGCTTGACAGATTTTTGGAACAACAACAGTTTCAAATTTGCTGTAAACCTGTTTATCAGCTGGTCTGTCACATGTGTGCCTGGCTGTGCTCTCGTGGCATGATGAATTGTTTGCAGAAGTTCAATTATTTGTGTGCATGTATAAACTCATATTCAGTCTCTGAGGAATTCTAATCTGATCAAGAAGCAGCATCTCTCATACCTTTTTATCTTAACTGCTACTTCTTCTATAAGGCCTTATATGAAGCCTACTACTTTGGACCTCTTGGTTTGGTGAATGAAACGGATCGTCAACACGTGTTTGTGCATTATCTTCTCTCTCATCATCTGAGCCAAATTCCTCACTGCATGAACCTGAGAGGTTGCATTTAAAGTCTTCAAGAGGCCTGCTACTTTGTACCTCTTAGTTTGATGAATGAAACAGATCGTCAACACATGTTTCTGCTTTAGGCTCTCTCTCATCATCTGAGTCAAATTCCTCACTGCTTGAACCTGAGAGGTTGCATTGCAAGTTGTGACTTTCTCAGGAAGAAAAAGTATCGCAGTAGTGTGACGTTAGTTATCATTACTGCAATAGAACAAAGTACACACCTGCTGTTTGATGTCATCCGCTAGCACAGACGATCCTGGTCAACGGCTACTGGGTTACTACATCACGCAAACTTCTAGTCGAATCTGACAATTACAGCGTAGTAGTCTTGACTGCTTCATGCGGCAGTCTCAGCTTAAGATCCACTCTTGGTCTGTCCTTGAAAAATGCAGCCCATGATCTTGATTTGCCATTGCAACAGACCTGCTTGAAAAAGAGCAGAAAAGTTTGCTTTGAAAGTGCTCTGAATTTGCTATTGGAATTCAGTGTTAAAGGGAATCTTATGTATGTTGTGTCCAGTGCTTCTTGAAAGCTTACTGTACTACTTTCTTCTTGTCCAGTAATTATTGCATTTCTTGTGACTATTATTCATATGAATGCCTTTTGTTACAAACTGTTAACACAAAAGTAGAGGCATTCAATACTAAAATTTGTTAAGTGAATGGACTATCGCATTAAGAGAAAAAAAAGACTTCAATTAATATATTGAAAATTTTTTAATACAAGAAAATAATGACAGATGGGGGCACAAAAAAAAGAAATGAAGTGGTAATATGCTAAGTGTATGATTAAAGTTTTCAAGCGAATGGAAGTCAATATAAACTCGACTGCACAGCTTGTGAATGAGTGGTAGGTTTAAAGTTACAACATTTGAAATTGCACTCGTGGTTGCTTAGTGGCTTCGGCATTACGCTGCTAAACACGAAGTCATGGGATCAAATCTTGGCCACAGCAGTTGCATTTAGATGGGGGTGAAATGCAAAAATGCCTGTGTACCATGCATTGGGTGCTTGTTAAAGAACTTCAGGAGGTAGAAATTAATTTTGAGTCTCCCACTACAGCGTGCCTCATAAATCGTGGTTTTGGTACGCAAGACCCCAGAATTTAATTTAATTAGAAATTACACTTACCTGTCGCTTTTGTGGTAAGCTGTATATGCATTTGTGCTTTCTTTGCGTTGTGCAGGCTATAGTAATTGTACTGCACCAACTATTTGGCCACATCAAATACTATCAAAAAATACTGATTAGGAAATTCTCAAATCATATATGAATCGAATATCAGACTTTTCTATTCATATCGAAAATCTCGCGCCCCTTTTAAAAGCCGATTGGTGGCTGGTATGTTTTGTTTTAGTTCTTTCAGCTTTCTTCTGCAGTATTTTTGCTTGGTCAACATATGTTAGCACTGTTTCACAGCTATGTTATATCTCCCGTTTGCTTCCTTGTGCTAGTGAACAACAGAGCAATCTAACCATGCTCGCAGTACACATGTAACTGCCCTGGAACTGTCATGCCGCCACACCACACTGCATTTCAGTTGTACTTAGGCTCTAGGCAATCTTGAGCGGAACACAAAAGCCAGCTGCATTGTGGGTTTGGCAAACTAATTATTACGAGGTGTGGGTTGCAGAAGGAATTTGGTGCAGGGACATCTCCTAAAACCTGTTTCCCTTTTACAAGCTTCTTATTGTCACATTGCCCATTCTTGACCAGGATAAGGCAAGTATGTCAGGGTTAAAGAAATAGGCCCTAGCGACCGTTCAGTCCGCTAAAGACCACCACTGCCGAGATTCTTTGCAGCAGTGGCGGGGGCCACAAGATAGGTCTGTTGCTGCAGGTGTAAATGACATTGTGACAGCAGGGATGAGGCATTGCTGTCGTGAGATATGTGCAATCATCCCATGCATTGACATTATGTAAGCACCAAGTAGACATAAACAACTTTTTTCCAGCCTCTAGTGTCTCATTAGTTTCCTTAACTACAGTCAACTTCTGGTAATTTTAGCCTGAAGTAACCGACGAAATTAATCCGAAACTAATCTGGCGGGTCAAATTAAACGAGATACAGAAAAAAAACTTCAGAACACACTGCTGATTCATTTGGCAGATTTGCCCGATTCTAACGGGCCTCCGAATCAAACGAGCATCCACTTTCTATGTGTCGAAAATAAAAAACAAATGTAGAGATAACATTAAAGCTCCTAAACAAAGTAGGAACCTAATGCGCACCTGATTTTTTAGCAAGAAAGATGGGCAAGGGTCTAATATGTGTTGCACAGTGGCGGTTGATTTATTGAAGTCAGCCTTGCTGCACAGTTTTTAAAGGGAGCTTCGCCGCAATGAAGCCGTGTTATGCGGGAAAGCGTACAAACGTTGCAAATGCGGTTTATGGACCAATCTTCCTTGAAAAAAAAATGAAAAAAAGTGTGTGTTATAATTGGGTAATTACTGTAATCGGACATTGGGAGCTATCATTATAGCTTGAAAATCTTCTTGGGGCAGTTTGAAAATACGTGTTTTTGACAAGAGATTATGTGTGTTCAACGCATTCTGTCCCCTAAGCTCTGCTGAGGCAGACACTGCCAGTATAGGGGTCGCTATTGGGGTCACCACAGTGTCCAGGTGCATGCATGCTGACTGGTCAAGTTCGAATTAGCCAGTGAAGGACAATTTTAGGATTGTAATAACGAAAGTTTGGGCCCGTAGAAATGCATGGGCACCGGCTGGGATTTTCGGTCGGGATTGAATTAACCAAAAATCAAGTTACCCAAAGTCAAATTAACTAAAGTCTACTGAACTGTGAAAGGCAGTTATGAACTCTGAATATCTGTATGTTTAGAGAATTCCATGTGATCTTGAGAAGAACTCCCACTGTTCCTAGAAAACATTGAGAGATGTCCACTGCCACCAGAAAAAATTCTTAAAATTGTTGAGTCTCTCTCCCACAATTTGAAGCTTGCAGTTTGCTTCCATTTGCAAGCAAGACATGCATGGCTAGTGAGCCTTCTGTGAGGTGGCCTTTACTTGCACCGCTCCTAGAGGGAATTTAAATCAAACCAAATCACCATATCTTGATCAATGCATTGCACCTGGCTGTGCCCTGCTGTGTGCTGTGGTGCAGTACACAAGATGAGTCAGCTGTAAGTGCCTGTAAGCAAGAAATACAGTCATTATCTTTTCTGCAAAGTGGCCATGGTGTAGATGCCTGACTGCTTGGCTTGAAAAAACAAAGTTATTGGTTCAATCCCAGGTCACACATCTTTTTTTACATCACATTTTGTCATGCCTCAGCCAAAATGGGATGAACAAGCACGATCAGCCCATGACCTAGCTCATAACTGATGTTCACAGCAAAATACAGCTGCAGACATTGTCACACATTGGCAAGTTAACCACAGCAAGGGGTGCTCTTATTTATTAGAAAAGTACAAAAGGCACTGGGCAAGTACAAATTATGCAACTATTAGCATAACTGTCTTCATAATTTTTTTTTTCTTCGTCTGTGTCATACTGCTTAGAATTTGGACCTGTTTCGGTTAAAGTTGAATTTCTCGATGCAAGTTCAACAAATAAAGTTGACTTGTTTGATGCTTTTTGGTTCTAACGAAGAATGCAGAACTGTAGTATAGAATGCCATTTCCTACACCTAACTTGCCATCTTTTTATGATATGACAGTGTTCACTGGTTTTCTTTTTGTGAGCTGTGAATCTGCAACTACTGCTATCTGTGCAGTGAAAATTCTTAATGCAATTTTTGTAACTATTTTTTCTATGTAACGTTGTTATGCAAATAATGCATTTGTATTGTATGCATTTCTTCCTTCTCCTGATCTAAGCTTTAAATCAGCTTTGAAAAGTTATGGTTATGTGAGAACTTGCTCACTATGCTATAGGTCTCAGCTTTGCCAAAATTTTGGGGGTACAATGTATTGATAGATAAAGCCTTAAATATAAGCTTGTTTCTTTCAAAACTGATTAATTCTTATTACATATCTATTACACCACCATACCTTGCTTCAGAGAAATCTGTGAGACATAAAGCACTTTGCATTCAGTATAGTTTTGCTACAATGCTAGAGTGATGCTGAAGTACAGCCAGACCTCATTATAATGAAACAGGATATAACGAAATAATGGATATAACGAAGTAAGTGAAATTTCCCGTTGAAGTTCCCATAGAGATCTATGTATCTAAAACCTCGTTTTAATCAAGTAAAATTGTCCTGCCAATGTATATAATGAAATAGATTTGTCTCCAAAATCAAGAAATACCCAAACCTTGCACGGCACATCTATCCCTTTCCGCGGGGTTCAGCACACATTCGATGCAGAAGTTCAAAACTCCTGCACCCTGCGTTGAATACGCCGTCAATCAACAGTGGTCTTTCTCACCACTGCGTGCAGCTGCACATAAGCAGCAGTTCATTATTGCCTCTTACTTGTTTCTCTCACTGTGGCATTGTACAGGCTGGTGTAGCTAGGTGTGGCCTCCGCGATAGCACTAGTGCAATCTCAGAGGCCACGCCTAGCTGCACCCAACCTGCACCAGCCTGCACGTCGCGCCATATTGAGAAAGAAGCGCAATGGCAATCAAGAGTCACTCCTACATGTGGCGGAGAGAAAGACCAGTGCATCCACTTCTCTCACTGCGGCCGTTTCACTGGTTTCATCGCAAGAGAGACTAGACATGTGGAAAGTGGAAACAAAAGACCATCACATTGAAATAGAAGGCAGCTATCGTAAAGGCAGTCGCATCAGGTGCTAAGAAGTTGTGTGTTGTGCATGCCAAAGATTCTCTTGCTGTTTTAATTAAAATTTAACCTCATACGTGGCCATGTAGCGGTTTCGCGGGCCACAATGTCATCGTCTTCTATGCATGCTTAAAGTTGTGCACCCCACTGGGCATATATTAAAGTAAAGGGCAATATTGGATGTAACAAAATAATGGATATAACGAAGTAACTTGGCTCCCTCGTACAACTTTGTTATAATGAGGTTTTAGTGTATTATTTAAGTAGTAATAGATATTTGAGGCATTCAAAGGTTTTAAGTGATTCAATTAACTGAATTGCAGCAGTTGCTCACAGTTTCTCAATATTTGCCTCTTTCTTCCCCAGCTGTTTTCTCTCGCTGCTAATTATAGCAGCCATCCTGTGGAAGATCAAGCAGAAGTACGACCTTTACAGAAGGCGACAGGTATTAACAACCTTTTTATTTATGTTTATCAGGTTGTGCCATGACATTGGTTGTTAAAACGACTATAAACTATTATTGCACCTATATTGTTAATTTCATACCGATAATGTCAATATTTTAGCCGCAATGATGCCTTACACGACATATACTAGCTGAATTTCAGGCTAAACTGACGCTGAAACGGCACATTTTCCGAAACGCGCGCCTGCTCTTCCACGTGTGCTAGCGCGGACATCTTGGTCTCATTTGAAAGAGCCGCCTTTTGCCTTCAAATTCCCGCCAGAACGGGCCCCATTCAGCTATTGGCCACTTAGAAACTGCGCGCCAAAAAAAGGTACTAAAACGCTCTCCTATTCGGCACTTGGCGCACGTGACTTGAGCTTGCCTCCCAATTGGCGGAACGGCATGGTCATCGTCTGCTGCGCGCTTGGAGACGCGCATTGAGACGCGCCATCTTGCCCCAGTGTCAGCGAGAAAGCGTGCCGCGTTGTCGAAAACGGTGCGCAAATTTCGCACGCGGCACAAGTTTGGTGCTAAAAAAGTGCGACGGACGCTCATCGAAAACTGCAAAGTGCGCTGCTCGACGCCGCAAAACGACCAGGACGCCACAACCTCAGCGTTTGATGCCCAAATCGTCGATGCAGCAACGGTAGGCCTAACGGCCACAGCGGCTGCTGCGATTCAGAGTCCGTCTGCCGCCAAGCCTTCGACCTTCACTCGCGGCAAGATACGATCTACCGGCAACCCTCCGAGCTGAAGGAGGAAGCGGCGAAAGCCAAAGCGAATCTATCGGCGTTATCTTCCACTCCAGCGACGGAGAGGAAACGCGAGTTCGTGGGTGACAGTACCGACGATGCACTTCGCCCGGCTGATGGGACTACGTTTACGATTGTGGATTTGAGTGCAGTGAACACTTTATTAACGTTTGCGACGTGCAAAAACTGCAGTGGTGCTTTCGAAATCGTCCGAGACGAGCGGGAATACGAACTCGCTGTGAAGCTGCGTTTTATGTGAGCAAACTGTGGAGAGACTCGGTGTGGAGCTCGCCGCGCGTTGATAGTGCCGAGCGAATGAACCCCTTTGCTGTGAACGTTTTGGCTACGCGTGCCATGCAGGCAACGGGCAACCGACAGACCGCGTTCAATGACATTTTCTCGTTGATGGACATCAGCCGTCGGGCTCTTCACACGAAACCGTGGCAGAGCTACGTGAAGGCGAAGCTGACACCCGCGGCCGATCGTGCGGCACGTAATCTGACGAGCGACTGCGCGCGGTCGATTCGCGAACTTTACGCCGAACTGAACGTGGGCAAAGCAACAGAAAACTTGCGCCAGTCCCCGAAAAAGCGGCACACAGGGGCTGGAAGTCAGCAGGACTACATGTCTGGTGCCTACTGAGCTGTTCCAGCTGTAAATTTGCAAATAAAAAGGTTTTGCATGTTTTCTCACTTTTCTCAAAACTTGTTTTTGGGTGACTTCACCAGATTGTCGGAGTGATATCTCATGATCTAGAACAGCTAGAGCAATAATTCTTTCCTTAGCAGAAAGCCTAATCTGCATATTACAAAGTGCTGAGAGCAGAATTTCAAATTTCTGCACATGTATATTTTTATTTTAATAAATTTCTTTTGTTGTGGTAGCCATAGGACAAGGAAATAAATTTGATCACCTGCTAATTATTATTTAATTTGAAAACTTTTTTGCAGCATTGCATTTATTGCATATTATAGTATCTAGCTATGAAATAATATTCACTTTCTACTGAGCAGTTTTTACATTGGTTGTTAAAAACGACTATAAACAAAAAATCAAGATATTCCAAGCTGGCAGAGTATTTTTTAAGGAGAACAGATAGATGCTCTTGCCAGTGACAGAGCTGCGGTAAATGGAAAAATAATGCAAACATCAAGGAAGCCTGTCGAAACACAACCCATTTTCAGCACCATGGACAGTGATGCAAAAGTAGGAAGCAAGTGAATTTGCTGGTCGTCATGCATTTCAAACAATAAAATACATAGCATTCAATAACATGAAGTCTGTCAACTGTAGGATAAAAAAAAAAAAGTGCACCTCGGAAATGCATAAATAAAGAAGCGAGTACAGTAAAAGCTCGATGATACGATCACGGCTAATACGAATTTCCGGATGATACGAATTTTTCTGTGGTCCTGGCCGAGCCCCATTACTTTGCAACGTGCTAGAGAACGGTTGTTACGAATCGATTTTCAGCCTGCGTCGGGTGATACGAATAAACGCCGCCCCACCGACGGCCGCGAAAGAGAACAGCGCGCAGTCACGCGCTTTCTCTCCTTCTCTTTTGGTGCGGAGGCGCGGCGCCCGACAGCGCGGACTCCGCGACTGGGCCGCGAAGAGTTTGAAGCGGTGGCGCTTCAAGAAATAAATGCTTGTTACGTACATGTGCCTGAGTGAGTTCACCTCTGACTCTTTAATTTAGCTACAGTCGCATCTCATTAATTCGAACACGCTTACTTCGAACATACCGCGTACCGACAATGCTCTTAGCAGCGCGCCAAATAACGCGGCGGCGCCTCTGACCGGCATTGCTCCGACACCGCCACAGAGCAAAAGCTCAGGAGAGACCCCTCAATGCCGCGCGCGAAGGGGGGGGGGGGGGGGAGAAAACTTGCGGCGGAAATTTCCCCCTCTCAAATTGCACGGTCGCCGTTTCTGCATCGCGCCGGAACAAGCGCGTACATGCCGACTAGAGTGTTCTAGACAACCGTATTCTAGCACACACTAGTGCCGACGTCTCAGCCACGCGGATAAAATGGCAGTGATTCCTTCTCCTCTATTTTCAAGTCACATGTTGACCTTGCACGCTGCGGCAGCAGCGCAGAGGGAAGCAGCGGCGGAGGCACAGTCGGGCCAATGAAACTGCCACGCCCGCAAACGCTCGCTTCCCGATAACGGCAGAAAACGAAACTTCAGGGGGCGGCTAAAATAAGCTAGCGCCAGCACGGCGGCGGGCGCGCACGGAGATGTGCGCGCGGAGTCGAAGGTGAGAGAGCTACGAGGGAGTTGAGAGGGAGGGCGAGGGGAGCCACCGAAGCGGCGGATTTGACGCGGCCATATCCGCTTCCCTGCCGCCCTCCTCCCTCACCTTCGACGGTCTCCGCGCGCACCCGTGTGCCGGCGCCGCCCGTCGCTCCCTGAAGCTTCGTTTTCTGTCGTTATCGGGAAGCGACCGTTAGCCGGCGTGGGCAGTTTCGTGGCCCGCGCTTGCTATGCACTTGCGCGCCGCAATATTTCACGACTCGCACCGTTCGTGCATCGTGCTATGGTGCACGAATACTTCAAAAATACGTCCTTTTAATTCGCACAAATTTTCGGGCCCCTTCGAGTTCAAATTATCGAGATTCGACAGTAGTTTTAATTGTGTTTCGATGATACGAATTTCGGCTAATACGAATATTTTTCGTGACCCCGTGAGATTCGTATCATCGAGCTTTTACTGTATATAAAAAGTCACTGCAGGTGGCTGGTGTGGCTTTGGTTTCAGCCATGTGCTTTCACTGGTACTCTAGTCTCCAGATCGCAGTGGTTCTTCTTTTATTTGTTTAAACATCAAAGGGCCCGCTGCAGAAACAATGCTTTACTGCTGTCTCACATGCGCTTTCAAAGTACCATTAGCTCCCGTCCTCAAGCTCACACAAAGGAACCATGACAAAAGACTTGTGGATTTCAAGGGTCTCTGGTTTCATTAGTGATTGCAAATGAGTGTGTGACAGGGGTATGTGGTAGTGGTAGTAACTTAGCCAGAGATTCGGTAAATTTAGCTAGTTTTTTTTTTTTTTTTTTGTCAACTTAACAACTTTTTATTCTTGGAGTGTTAGCAACTTTTAAGTGATTTTTTTAGCAGTGTAAATAGCCAGTAAATTGCCCTGGTAAAAGTCCTCAAGGGACTTTGGCTAAGTTGAATGCTTTGCCCCCATTTTATCCCAGGGGAAATATATGCACCTTGATTTGTCACTGCTTCTAAAGACTTACCATAGAGCTTAGTGAGTCATCTAAGGGCATGTAATTTGCTTTTCTAGGCAAAGTAAAATCTTGAGATCTGATACCGATTTAGAAAATTGGGGGTTGTTTTTCCTTTCTACATTGCAACTGCTCACCACCACACTAGGTAATTTAAAGCTATAGTTAATTTAAAGCTATAGTTCAAAAATAACAAGGAAGACCTTCTAGAACAATTGCACACATAACAAGCACAAAATTCCAAACAAGTGATCGTCTGCTCTTACAAACATTTTGCTAAAAATGGAGTGTTTCAAGCCGCATAGAGTCCTGCGCAGGGTTAATGTAAAACTATTCCAATCTGTTTTTATTCGAAATATGCCATTAGCCTCCCATGATAGGTCAAAATGGCTCATATGAGCCGTATGAGCCCAGCCCATATGGGCTAGGCTGTAGCCATTTTGACCTATCACGGAAGGCTAATGGCGTATTTGGAATAAAAACAGATTGGAATAACTTTACATTATTACGGCCCTGGACTAAGGACTCCACTTAAGCCCGGGGCCCGCCGAAGGATCCTGTGGTTTTCTCTATTTCAGTGTAAGCTTTTCTCTCTGTCTTGAGCCACGATCTCACAATTTTTTAAAAAATGTTACCATCACTGATGTAAGTTAACCCTTCGTGAAACAAATGTCATAGACAAGACGCCCAGCATGGTGTGCCACAGGATATGGCTGTGGAAGTTTGCACACCATGGAAACAAAGCATTGCCACCGGAGCAAGGCTGACACTGGTTGCTTTCACAGTGTCTGTATAGAATAAGAGGTTTTTAATTGGCCTTTATCCTCAAGAGACCCGAAGGCAGCTGAGGCACATAATATTTTTTCAAGTCTGTTCTTATTACTGAACGGTATGAACGTGAAAATCTGTTTTCACCGGTTAGATCCCAAAGCTGCTTTTCTTGGCCTGAACACAGACATGAAGTTGTAGTGCCGCGTTGTAATTTGGTATATTTGTGCTGCATCCTGAATTTTCATCTTATATAAATGGCATTCTTGCACTTGCTTTTCATTGTCTTTAAATACACAATAGTCTAGATTGAATTAGTGTCAGTTTTCTCGAAAGCTGATGCTAAGACTATGATTAAGCCACCTTCATGCAGTTCCACGGGCATCTTGCGTTATATAAGGAATAAATATTTTAGGTAATTTCTACCAAAATAATTTCGAAAAGGATTGAAAGTAATGTGCAATATAATGTAGAAAGGGGGGCTCATGAGGTTTAGCACATCTAGTAGCCTGGCATAGTGAAAAAAACAAACAAAAAAACTTGCTGTTGACAATAAAAGTCATTATGCACGGATGTTGAAGAAGTGGAGACCGTATCTATGAGCTAAAGCGCCACACACACACTGGCGAATCCAGAGGGGGGCCCTGCGGGCTCAGGCCCCCCGAGACATGCTGGCTGACAGTATTGAGCATGTCGTGAGCTCAATACCCCCCCCCCCCCCCCCCCTTAGTTTTCTGTATGCTTTGATGAGAGCCCCCTACAAGAAGCTGCCCTGAATCCGCCCCTGCGCACACATCTGCTTACTGATATGCTAGGTATCTCTTTCTCGGAACAAAGTTTTCTTTTTTAAAATTTTCATTGAATATAAACCATGTGTATAAATACAATGCATTAAAATATTGCATGAAAATATCTACAAAACTAGACGAACTTATGAAGTTCCATCCAATTTCTGCAGATATAGTGGGAGTCTAAGTGGTTTAAAAATATGTTCGCGAGAGAGAACGAAAAATAGATGTATACAAATTTATTCTGTGTGACAAGGCTGTGCCGTCTTGCATGCAGCAACTGTTTGTGGAAATGGAACAAATGGCGAGTCGTCCTTTTGCTGGGGTCACGCTCGAGTTGGACGGTGAGCCGGATGGGTCGAGCAAGCAGTTTCAAGACGGTATGAAGCAGGTGAGCCTCCACAATTGCAGGTTTCCACTGCAGCTATTTACTTTTTATGTTGTGAAGACAATGTTTTGCTGTTTGGACACTGTTCCAAGGTTCTCATTTCTGCCATTGGTTGAATTCTACCTTTATTCTGAATTAGAAATAACCATGGAGTTAGGCTATGACCAGAATATTAACTAATGTATAGTTGCGCTCATAAGTTTCAAGACCATGAGAGCAGCACATGGCAAATTGCACGTGCGTGCTATCTGGCGGTGTGGTGCCTGCTGTCGAGAGTGGTGCAGTGTGCATGCGTGTCCATACTTACTTGCTGTCGTGCTTGTTTGTTCGCTTGGCGCATACGCACGTGCCATTCACCAGAATTGGCGCCCACCATCACCATCAGCACCATTGTTGGCACTAGATAGTGCTGATGGCGAAGCAGTGACGCGACAGTGGTGATTCCCGATGCCCGAGCTCAGCATTGTTTCCAAATTATGGAAGCGCTTGTTCGCACCGCTGGTGCTGCTGCAATAGATTTTTGGCCGCTAAACAACACTCACGCTTTCTGCGAAGTGGGCCGCTCCCAACACAAACCACTTTCATTTGCAAAAACAAACAAACAAAAAAATGTTGTGGAAACTGTAGCAAAAGTGAATTAGCATTTTCTTTTATTTTAGTCATTATAACAAAGATATTCATTCTTTCAGTTATCATGCATGCAACCTGTCATTTTTGTATTTTGCGCCATGCATGGCTGTGCTAGTGCTGCGATAGAGTGGTAGTGAATAGCGTTTCTTGATCGCGACGTTCAGCCAGCGATGGTGTTTGTGCAGGGAGCGACCCGCTTTGCATAAAGCAAGAGCGATGTTTAGCGCCCAGACAGCCGCAGCAGAAACGAAAGTGAAAGAATTCTCTGTTATGAAGAACGTTCAAATGGTTGCTGCATGGCAGCTACCAGTACTGGCTGTGCAAGCAGGCGCTTCTGTAACTTTGAAACAGCACTGAGGCTTTAGTCTTCGTGTTTTTTATGAGAGAAGCACAGCGATCAGGCGCACATACTTGCTTTTCTTGATGTGTTTCAGGAAATCTGTCATGCTCATTGCTACATGCGTAGTAAAAAGGTAGATTTCGCTTTTCAGGTGAGTGAAACGAGTGTGCGAGGAAGCATATCATATTGAATTTGGCTATTTTGCGCCAGTAGGCCATCACATGCAGCCATTCCAGGCTGTCATTGGGCCTCTTCAATTATCAGTCCCTGACAGTCCCGGACTGCTTGGGACTGCTATCCTGCATTAGACTATCTCAAACAGCTTCGGAAGCTGTGCATTCGTTTTTCATGGACCTGAAGTCGCGGACTGTCCGTGGACTCTCGGAGCTGTCAGCAGATTCTTGCTTGGACAAGTGCCAGCAGCTAAGAGACAACGGCTGTCTTAAAAAGACGCATGCGGCGTTTGACGCCATGTTGTGAAAGATGCCGTGTGCTTCTGCGTACTTTGCGCGTTCCAGACAGCAAATATTGTGCACTCAGCTATCGCTTCTGTTACATCGGTGCTTTGTGTGCCATCATATGAGTTTTTCACAAGTGGTATCTAATTGTTGCAGCTTTAGTCTTCGTGTTTTTTATGAGAGAAGCACAGCGATCAGGCGCACATACTTGCTTTTCTTGATGTGTTTCAGGAAATCTGTCATGCTCATTGCTACATGCGTAGTAAAAAGGTAGATTTCGCTTTTCAGGTGAGTGAAACGAGTGTGCGAGGAAGCATATCATATTGAATTTGGCTATTTTGCGCCAGTAGGTGGGGTGGTATACAATTGGATCTTCGCCGATTGATGTTGCCATACATGTTGAGCACTTCTGTTGCCAAGTTCGAGCGTTTGCTTTCTGACGTGCAGGATTAGTAGACGGTGTGCACGTGCTCTGTCCTAGACATACGTTGGGCCTTTAATTATTAGACGGTCTCACGAGTTTTGAGGATATCGGTGGGTGCTTTCTGCATGAACAGCGATGTGGCACGACTGTGATTTTGCTTATGTCCGTGTGGGAATTCCACTTAAATTTCGCGGACAGTGAGCTAGCTTAAATTGTGAGGTCTCACTCGGGCTCTTGGGACAAAGGGACGACAACACAGTAGTGTGAACAATCAAAAGGGCATTTATTGCACCTTTCATACACTAATACACACTAGCCGAATTGCTACCAATAGAACATTCACATGGGCGCGCAACAAATAAGGTAAGTCCGACTCACCGTGACCGGATAGCGAGCGAGTATGTTCGCCCCATGCTATGACACCAATGCCTAGTCGTTCACGTGTGCAGTCACACGAACGGTGGCGCATTCGAACGATCTGTGTTAGTCCATACCGGTGTTCTGCTCTTAGCCTCGCGAGACGGTCCCGCGAAGCAGGCCGGCGCACGCGCGAATCGTTCGTGCGTGTTGGTCGCCGATCCCAAGCCGAAGAGGAAGCGCCTTCGACCTTTTTCTCCCAAGTCACCCCACCGTTCCGTGGCGTTAGCATCGCAACACTCGCGCCATCTCTCGCAATGCGCCGCAATCACTACTA
Organism: Dermacentor silvarum; assembly: GCF_013339745.2. NCBI lineage: Eukaryota > Metazoa > Arthropoda > Arachnida > Ixodida > Ixodidae > Dermacentor > Dermacentor silvarum. The sequence continues at coordinate 20,695,274 of NC_051154.1, forward strand.
CCTCCGCCGGCGCTTAGTCACGCGGAGAAGCCGGACTACAGGAGATGCAAGCTATGCAGGGGAAAACAACATCAGGGGACGCGTGAGAGTCGCGCATCCCCACAAAATACAGCTGGTTAAGGGGAGCAAGAGCTCAACCCACCGCGGTGGCTCAGTCAGCTAAGGCTTTGCGCTGCTGAGCACGAGATCGCGGGATCGAATCTCAGCCGTGGCTGCCGTATTTTGATGGAGGTGAAATGCAAAAATGCCAGTGTGCTTACGTTGTAGTGTACGTTAAAGAACCCCAGGTGGTCAAAATTAATCCGGAGCCCTCCACTACAGCATGCCTCATAATCAGAACTGGTTTTGGCACGTAAAACCCCAGAAAGAAGGAGCGAGAGCTCGACGTAAACTGTGCTTTGCTAACACATTCTATGTGCTCAGATTGAGATTTCACTATGCAAGCTTTATGGTTGTGTCGGCGACATGGCCTCTGAGACTGCGCCATTTCGGAGGCCACACTAATGAATTCGCTGGCTAGGGGGCCATCTATGAGTAGCTAAGAGCAGACGACGGCAGCCAGGAGAGTGACTTTCAGTCACGGTGCTTTCGAACGAGAATTCCCAATGCAGGTATGACAATTAAAGGATTTTCTTATGAACTTCCAAGAACTCAAGCGTTGTAACCAGCGTGTTGTGTTTCAGATTTTTTAATTTGCAATCATTATAATGGTGCGAAATATACCCACAGATTGTTTGAAGACTGCTTCTGTGTCACCGAAGGCATGTGGTATGCATTCAGGCTCCGAAGCGGGGACCTAACACAGGGACTTAACATCTGCGTAATGCTGCGAATGGACATTTGTGAAATTTATTATGGAGAGACATATTTATCTGGGGCACAAAGTCGACAAATTGTGTAATTAGCATTGCTGAGACCCACATGTCTGAGAATAGTTTTCTTGTTTGTTTTTCTCAATCTCGGATATGTCCTGCAAAGCATTGCATCCTACAGGACTCGATGAATTGATTAATCTCTCCTGTGTGCAGGGACACCCAACGCCTGTGGCGCTCGAGCCCTGTGCCAGTGGCAAGGCAGCTGTGCTGACGCTAATTGTGCGCATGCCAACGGGGGGTCAGGAGCACACAGCCACAGGCCAGTCAGGCCTGGCCATTGCCAGTGCCTTGGTCTCACTGGGGACCCTCTGCAAGAGCGACACCATCAAAGAGGATGGCAAATCGGACTGCTGGAAGCCCTCGTCCCACCCAGGGACCTGCATATAAGTCGTCGGCCACTGTGATAATTGCTCAGTGTGTCACCTTTTGGTGGGTGGCACCACCTTTATATGGGGCACCAGCCAAGCTCCTTTGCCACTGCACGCTCTCGACGTTTCGCCAGCGGCTGCAAGACATGCTGTTGTGAGTCGTGATTGGCCCTGTGCTTTATTGAACTGGCCTCCATGCTTTTCTCCTCCTTGAGCAGTGGCTACTACTATGCCCAGCATGCACGTATTGAGGCTGTTTGTTTTGGCTTGCAGCAACTACATACCAATTGGGGCTGCAGCTGCATGAGAAATGTTCTGGATTTGAAACTGGTATAGAAAAGGATAATTACTTTTTAATCTAACATGGAGAGGTCAGGTGATCGTTAAGAAATATGCAAAATAATATCATTCCTTATTTATGCAGCAGTTGTTGATATTGCAACACTCTTGTTCTGAAGGTGCACAGAGAATCAAGTGATTATCACTGGCCCAGATACACTGCATTCCTTTCGTGTTTGTGTTTGTATGCTTATTTTAAGGGCCTCTAAAGATAATTTGAATAAGTGCAGTGGGTATGTAATAATCAACTTGGCCAAATATGTTACTATCGCAGGAAGTGCATAAATGAATGTGAAGTACAGTGGAACCCTGATTATGTGTCGCCTGTTTATGTGATGACCTGCATTTCATATGAACCAGCTAGGGCCCATTAATTTCATATGAACCAGCTAGGGCCCATTAGCAACCAATGCATCAAAGGTCTATATTGCTTGACCCAGGCCATACGTGACATGCCTCCTATGAAGCCTTGTGGTAATTACTGCAAAACTAAAGTTGCTTGGCAGGCACAGGGGTCGGGCTGCACAGCTCTTCACAAACATCCTGAGGGCAGTGTTCCGAGTAGAATGACAAACAAAAGGAGAGTGTTCAGCAGCGTTGTGTGACAATCGTGGAGCATAGACACATACCTGACAGGGCCCCAGTGGAAAGATATGCTGAGATGTGTGCCCATTTTAAAGCTCATTTTTCCTCAAGACTTCCACCTTGTGTAAGGAGATTTGTTTGTGAGGTACTCTTTGGCTGGCGTATGCTGGAATGCCTAATGTTGCAACAAGTAATAGAACATTGCTGCAGCATGAGTGTCATTATTTCATTTTTGTGCGCACACTGTTAACTTGACATCCATGAAACTTGTTTCTATCTAGATACCAGCTTTGTTGAGTAGTTATAAACGATAGCAACATGGGCACATGTTTCAGCAGCCATAGACACATGTCACGCCTCTGTATGGGGAAACATACTCAGTGTATTCGTTGTGGATTGTGTACAGAATATTGTTTGTGCAATGCATATTTTGGGCACTGTGTAGCTGCACTTGTGTGTGGCCCACATGGCCCATAAATTTTCGTACTAGAGAAGTCTAGTAGTGCAGTCATGCAGTCTACATGGGAATCATGGGTAGTACATGGATTTTTCTATAATTTGGCAAGGATATTGAGAAAGCACATCGGTGCAGCTTCTTTGTTTTTCTTTGTGGTTCAGCTGTGTTGCATGTCGGCCTTAGATTTTTTTTAGAGCAGGAAACAATGAAATCATGAAATATCTATTTTTTACTTGTTATCCTTTTTTCGACATATCATAGCGCACCTGCTGGCAGAAAACTAGCTTGAAACAGCATGTGGAGTCAGAAAACGTTGTATTTATACCTCAAAATTCTCAGTTTTGCCCATGAAAGCACTGAAAATTGCCTATTTTGTGCCATTTGCCATTCCAAAACCACTTATCAGAGCCAGGCCATCTTGGTCTCGTTTGAAAGAGCATCTTTCCAGCTTGCTTTTCTGTCAAAAACGATCCTTCAATGCTGCTTCAGAAGAAAGCTACAAGGCTTTGTAGCTTGAAATGGACAATTTCGCACTCTTAATGGTATCGCATTTTTCTTGAAAAGTTATTTTTCCAAGTCACAAATTTTGGGAGCAGCACTGTTGCTCTACTACTCATTTATTTCTCCTCTTTCATTTTTTTTTTTTTTTTTTTGGCCTCCTTGAAAGCTTCGAGAGTCTTAGAGTGCAGAACCACTCTGATATAGTGTTTTAGGGTATGGCAACATTTTTAAATCTTGTAGAAATTGCCAATAAAAATTCCCACCTGTTGCAACTTTAGAATTTCGTAACTTCGTCTAAAACATAGATACAAACATTAAAATGCCAAGTTGCCCTCTTTGGACATTCAGAAACATACCTGCTTACTTTACCTCTCGCTGCAGTACATTTTTTGCAACCGACCTCCTTAATCGCAATCAAAAATCTTTTAACTAGGGATCGACAAATATTCGGTATTGTCGAATATTCGATAGAATTATTCTATATTCGTTATTCGCTTCGATTCGAATTCAGGTATTCGATATTTTCGAATTATCCGGCGCGCCCGAATAGGCAGCCAGAAGCCACGGACGGCCGGTACACATCTCGAAGGCTATGCTTCACGTCGTGGCTGCCATACATCAACCATAAATCTCGAAGTCTATACATTTTTGTATTAAAGAGCCGGAAATGTGCGATGCAAAAGAGCAGAAATGGCGCTAGAGTACAACTGAAACGAAGCGGCAGATTCTGCATCGCCATAGTCATCAGCGGAAATCGTACGTGAATGACAGCAACGACGGAACGCTTCATGCCTATTTGTGCTTTTATTGCGTTTACCGCCGCGCATAAGAACGCGTTGGCCGCGGGATTTCATATTCGCCATCAATGATCGCGTCGATAGCTGGCGCGGTTCTTCCACAGTGGTTGCGGCAAAAAGAAGTTTTGTTTTGACTCAATACGCATGTCAGCCACGTGCCTAAAATGCTGCATAGTGGCCATCCATGATCGCATAGATAGCGACCGCGATTTCGTCTGCAGTTGTTGCAGCGAACGGTAGTTTCGTTCTGACTCGGTGCGTGCTTCGGCCGCGTGGCTTAAGCACGGCAAAGTCGCCGTTCATAATCGCGTCAATAGCGGCCGCAGTTGCGACAAACAGTTGGTTCGGTTTGACTCGGTGCAAAGCTGTCGAAGATGAAGAGCACCGGCTACGCAGCAGCCGCTGGTAGTGGCAGGCTAAGTCCCAGTTTGACCTTGGCTGAGCTTGAAGGTCAGATTTACAGAACCAGGTGTTTTCTGGGTTTGTACCTGGAGTAGTAAAGCTATCGCTCAAATATTTTCCCCGGAATCCATGTCCCCCCTTAAGTGTTTTACGTTCACAATTTGTTCATTTTATTACTAAACTTGCAGTGCATAAATGACACCACATTTACAAGTGTGCATGTCGCTAGATTCAAATGGTATATATGGTAAATTTTACATTCACCATATGTGATTATTCCTTTCAGTGTCACTGACGTACCGGTGTGTTCCCGCGTTTCTGTCTCGCCACGTTTCCTTTTGACATTCTTTTTGTCAGAAAGGAATGTGAGAACCATACCAAGAGTACATTTGCCATTATGCGTTTCATTTTTTAACTTCTGCACAACCAAAATTGAACCGTTGTGTTCATTTTATAATATCCGAGAAAAAAAAACTATTATTGGGGGTGCATCACCTCCAAAAAAACCTGACACTGAAAGGGTTATTAGGCATAATCAAATAGCAGCATTTCCTAATTGAATTGAATGAGACTATTTGAGAAAAATGACCTTTGAATATAGAATATTCACTATATAAGCAAAGTAAACTATGAAGGAGCGTGGAGTTCGTTTGAAAGGCTTATTTACATTGTTCGATACACATAATGTATACCTGCCAACTCTCCCGATTTGTCCAAGAGACTCTCGGATTCCAACCGATACTCCTGATCGTATGGAGAAGGCCACAAATCTCCCGAAAAAATTGCCCCAATCCCGCCACAAAAAAAAACTTAAGAAAAAAAAATAGTGACGTTTCACTTCGAGAACACAGGTTATGCGCAAAGCTATGAGTGCTGTCCCGGAGTTTCTAAGCTATGCTGTCTTGTCTGACACATCCGCATTGGCGCAAGCTGCCTAGCACGTTCTTCGGGAGTCTCCTGGGTACGCCTAACCCGCGCCTTTGGCCGGTCTTGTTCAGCTTGTGCCCGGCGCTTGCCGACGACTTCGGTTGGGGCCGGTTGACTCGTGCTTGGCCTTGCGCCGCTTGTGTTGCTGCTCCGTCCTTCTCGCTCAGCCTCTCGATCGTCAGATGAACCGGTACATCCATAGCGCGCAGACTCCGTAACAACTGCTATAAGAGGAAAACCAAGCACACCATCTGCCTACTCTCCTCCCCTCCGCCGCGCGCTCCTCCTCTCCACCTCCAGGCGCCCTCCTCCTTGTGCATGTACATAACCTGTCATGCAGCACAGCCGCATCGTAATTGCCAATATGTGATAGGTAGATTCAAATCCAAGCCAATTGTGTTTATGCAGTGTAGGCCTAACTCGGCTTATGATTGAGACGTGTTGAGCAGTATGCGCGAGGCAAAGGTCAAATATGCATTGTATAATGTCCTGTTTCCTTAGGTGAGCTTTGCCGTCATGCAGGCGTGTTGTGCAGTGAAGCATTATAGTAGTAAAAAGGGGTCACTGTGACTTGACATAGTACCGTGTTCCTTAATTATATATGCGCTTACGCACCGTATCCTGTCCCAGTACACACACCGTCACATCTAATAACTGTACTGGCAGCCATCCAAAGCTGTTTCTCACTGGGCTTGTGGCCCAGAAAAAAAGCGACTTGTTTTTATTTGTCCTTTTTTTTTGTTTTTATGTCTCTTTGTTTTTGATGATTAGGCTTAAACATTGTTACGCGACATAGATCCTACTTTTGCCATTCCCATGTCGCTGATGGGCTTGATAGTAGGATGGGAAAGAATGTGTTTTATGTGGACATTGTACCGGGACAACAGATGAAGCAGTACAATGTTTCGCTTGACAGCTGCTTTCCCACAACTGCAGACAGCATTTGTACATGGAAAGGTACGTGTAAACGATGAGGTCTGTCTCAGTTACCCTCCCCTTCATTGCTTTTAGCACGGATCCTCTTTCATGTGCAATGCAAAATGCTCAAAGACTTTGTTAAATGAAAACTACGACTAAGAATTAATTTATTCAATTTCACTAAAATATCTTTGGTCATCAATGTAGCAAAAATTTAAATTATTTTTTATTTGGCTGAGTTGCTAATTGTATTAAATGAGTATATGTTTCAGCAAGATTCAACTTTATTGAACCTTAAATTTTATAGTTATAGTATAATTAAGGTTCCACTGTATCATGTGTGCTTCTTACCATAGCACCCATCTTCTTTCTCATCAACCGTTGGCCAAGTGGCTTAAATTGCCCAGTATAGAAGTGTTTCAGTGAGCACAATTATGTAGAGTCATAGTGCCATAGTATTTTTATGGCACTAACTACTGTGAGGTTGGATAACACATGGCAAAAGCATTTACGGGCCTTTTAACATTCGGGGGTCATGAACGGCTGATACAATGTGCAGAGAACTTGCAGAAATTATTGACTCTCTCATAGAAGCATTACAATACTGCCATCTTGAGCTGCTAGTGTTGCCATTTTCTATCTGTAACAATCAAACACTTTGCATGCATAAAAATGGTTTTGTGCATATGGGTTTGGTGTTCCGTGACCATGTCAATTTGACGTCACTGTGCACAAAACTGCAAAATTGTTTGTGTAACAGCCCAAGATGGCGGTGCCCTTGTCTTTATCTCTTCAGCGCCTTCATACGTGAAACTTTCTTTTGTCAAAAACTGTTGACTTTAGCACAAAAAGTCAACTTGTAGTCCACATCATTGTGTATTTCATATGAAATCACACAGTTGGTCTTTGCCATTGATTTCAGTGTGTCTGGGTCTGGGGCCATTGATTACTATATGTGCACATTTTCCAGACCATGTTATTTGAAATTTGAATTCAGCAACCCTGCACATCAGCAGACCATTGTTTGGGGCAGTTCCTGCAGCCATAACAAACAGCCCAATTTTTTTGCAAATGCCTTCACACACTTGTGACGTACACATTGCGAGATTGTGCGTGTTGTAGCTAGTTTGGCCACTGTAGAGCAGGACACATCACCTTGCTGGGCAGGAGGGCAGCCAGAACAAGCACTCTCTGCTTCCTGCCCAGTGTGTTGGGAAGGTGTTTGAGCATAGATTCTGGCAGGGTGAAGAGATGGACACAGAATGGATCTCTAGGTGCTACTTGCTTTCTAGCCCGGTTTTAGTTTTCGGTTCTCGCCTTCCAGTCTTATTGATTGGCCCTGTCCGCACAATGTTTTATTACAGGGGACATATCAGTGCAACTGTGTCGTCAGGCTAAGGGTTTATAGCAACATGCAATGGTGTGCCACAAGATTTTGACGCTGTAGCTTTGTTCTCATGAATGTGTCATTTTAAAGGAGTTGTGTATTTATTTTGGAGTTTACTTTGCGATATACTAAGAGCCTGCTGTTTATATTTTCTATCTTTACACTCTGTTTTTGATTAGATTTTTTTTTTATCATTGTCTTGATCTGTGTTGTTCTTAATGGCGTTCGCATGCAGAAGGGAGCCTTTTTTGGCACTTTCACCAGCGTCCCGAAAAACGTTGCACTCATCTGTCTTTCCCTTATAACCCTCTCCCCTTGCTCTTTTTTCTTCTTATTTTCAGAACAAACTGCCCTCTTTTTAAAAGGGCCTATTTATTTGTATATCTTGCACAGTGCTTCTGCGTAATGTTGTTGCCTGATGGTGTGCTTGCGCCTCTTATGCCTACATCTGGGTTTAGCTTGGAGATGGGGATGTCAGCATTCGTTAGACAAGTCATGTGAGCTATTTGGTGGGTGAATTGTTGCTGTAGCTGGCCACAACAGCCTTTGTAATGGTTGAGAACTGGCTGAGGAAATCATTACAAGCGAAAAACAGTGTCTTGGAAATAGAATTTGGGATCTCATATATGCAAAATGATCACTTTGCAGTGCTCTTATTTCAGGTGCATGCTTGAAAAAATCTTTCATTTCCTGCACTGACACCATCATAATGTCGTCTTCCTCATCAACTAGACTCTTGTACTATGTACGCAGGCGTTATTGTACTTATGTTCAAAGGAGCATGGTAATATTAAAAATAGCACTTTTATTTCCATGTGTCCCTGTGTGCTTTTTTGTTGTGTTTTTTTTTTTTTTTTAGCCCATTGCTTCCGCTTTGGTTGCTGTTGACCAGAGCCTTGTGAACAATATGTTAATAAATAACCCATGTCTACAATTTGTAGTTGTTAATACTATAGCTTAACAAAAACCACAGGTTACATGCAGATGCTGTAGTCGGTAATCCCTAGAGTGCAGGACATGGTACCTGTGAAGGGAATTGTCATCTTTAGGCAAACCATAAAGTTTGACATGTCAAAAGTGAATTGTGATGCTTCACTTGTCTAATAAAGCCCCGTGATTTCCAAGGTAAACACAAATTCATACCGTACTTGTAGCTTATTGAAGATGAAGAAACTGCTTCAGCACAGGCTATTCACTGAAGTACTACTAGGTCAATTCATAGTATTGGCAAGTCATAGTTTGATTGGCAGAAGTTAAATAGGAGGGATTAGATGAGCGATAAGAAGAGTTTGAAATCAAATACAGAAACTCAAATGATTTGACATCACAATGAGAGGAGATTGAGTTAAGAAGAAGCTTTAGCTTGGGCCCAACTCTGATGCTGCCTATTCAAATGCATGTAAAATGCAGAAACGTTTTTCTGAGATAACCACTGGGCTGATTTCAATTAAATTTGATGCATTTGAGAGAGAAAGCCAAGTTCTTGTGACTGTTGAAACCTGAATTTTGATTTAAGGCCTGAATTTCTTAAAAGAAATTTTCAAAAACTGGTATGTTTGAAAAAATAGAAGCACAAAGTTTACAAATTCATAGCTCTGCACCAAGAACAGATATCGCAGTTCTGTAAACTGCATGTGTTAGGACATTCGAGGTGGACAAACTTGAAATATCAAATTATATCTTACATGAATTTGTTACATTGTTTACAAGAGTTTTGCTTTGTCCTACTTGCATATTAGTTGTGTCTTTGAGAGCCATGTATTGCACATCCGATTTGTCTGCTTTAGATGTACTATTAGATGCAATTTACAGTATTGTCGTATAGTTTTTCATTGCCGAGTTACAGAGTTGTAAACCTCATAGTGTTGTTTACTGAAAATTTGCGGTTTTCAACAAGTTTAGTTGAAAAATTGATGGCCTAGATCAAGAATTCACTACCAACAGTCACTAGAGTTTGACTTTTTCTTTTAAATGCAACAAGCTTCATCAAACTTGGTGCAGCGGTTGCCAAGAAAAACTATTTCTTCTTTTCCATGTATTTAGATGGGAGCCCCCGAACTAAAGCTTCCTATCAAGGTTTAAACTTTAAATAACATAGTGCATGATCTTTTACAAGCGTGATGCACCACCATCTCGCCCAAGCCACCACCCTAGCATGGTTATACAGGGGACTGCGAGGAACGACGATCATATCAGCTACATGTAAAATAGACTTGCCTTCTTATTTATTTTTTTGCACTGATTCAATTTCATAATTGTCATATTGCTTACAAGGACACCAAACAATAAAGGCATATTCAAGCATAGGACGTACGAGTGATATAGAATATAGTGATATAGATATAGAATCTGTTTATAAACAATCCAATAGTTCTGAGAAAAGTTATCGTTATATCAGCTGTTTGTTATACAGAGTGTCCCAGCTAACGGTAGCCGAGCTCTTAAAAATAAAATATATAATATATGAGGACGCAACCAGTGATATTCTGTCAGTAGTGATTTACCGCATCAGGAGAATTTTTTTCATAGTTGAACTATCGATAATTAGATGAATTACCAAACTTTTTAATTACTTAATCGGGGGCACGAATTTCGATAGAAAGGTAATTGTGTTTTAAAACACCTAGTTTAGTTGTTTTCAGTGTGCTATGTCTCGCGTAATTATTTTTTCCGTGTAATAAAGAAAATGTGCGAAATATGAAAATGGCCGCATTATTGCGCGCCACGACACCAGCGGTCCCAAGCATTGCTCAGAATAATTAACTGTGCTCAATGCCTTTGTCCTCCTTCTCAATGCCGTTGTGCACTGCATTGGCTTCGGGCTTCACGCGGAAAAGGCAGCTCGCAGCTCACAGTGACCAAAGCAGATACCGATGCCTAGCGACTTTCACATGGCCACGTGAAACCTGAGTGATTTTTTCCAAGTTACGCCTGGGGACCGCTGGTGTGGGGGCACGCGGATGCATAGTCATATGGCTATTTTTACAATTCATGCGTTTTCTTTATAACCTGGAAAAAATAATTATGCAAGACATACCACACTGAAAACAACTGAATCGGGTGTAATTAGTAAGTTTGTAATTAGTGGTAAGTTTAGTAATTAGTAAGTTTGTTAATTTATATCTAATTATCGATAGTTCAATTATGAAAAAAAAAACATCCTCCTGGTGGTGTACGTCACTGCTGATGGAATACCATTGGTTGCGTCCTCGTATATCCTGTATTTTATTTTTAAGAGCTTGGCTAACGTTAGCTGGGACACCCTGTATGTAGACTTGACCTACAAAACACACAAGATTCAACAGCACCAAAGCTAGTGTTGGCAGTTACAAGTCGACGCCACTTCAGTCCAAAAATGAATTTTCGGTATCTTCATTTTTGTTCCTGACACTTTCCCGCACCTAGCTCCAAATATCCATTAACAATGTTCATCTTAGGACTGAAATGTGTCGTCGTAGCTTTTGGAATGACGCCCGGTTCCAAGCACTGGTCATTTTGAAACTGCAAGCAATCAACGAGACATGAGTGGATTCTGTTTTCAAAAGCGAAGTGGAAACTGAAAGGAAACGAAGGAAACAGAAATTGATGCAACATGCTGCCATTCTGCAAAGGTCTTGCTGTCACAACTGTGCATCAGCCACACGAGGCTGCCAAGAGCCACAGCTATGTTTTCTATGTCATTTCGGCCTCACAGTTTTCATTCTCACATGGTGGGTGCTCTCCTGTCATTATTCTCATCTCATGAGGTCTGGTCTTCTGCCTTCACAAAACCTGCCATCTTAGAGGTGGCATTTTAGTTGTGCAGAGAAGCCTGTGGGTGGAGGTTTGCATAATGTCTATTGGCCATATTGCATATTATTTTCCATCTGAGAAATTACTGCAGGCTTTTCTGCTTTAAGCATTTTTAAGATAAGAATAAGACTACTACTTCACTTCTGAGTGAGAACAAGCAGATCTGAATGGCTTGATTTTTTTTTGCTAGTGACAACCATGCAAAGTGGCGTGAAGCCAGAGAAAGCGTACTGAAAATTGTTTAACTGAAAGGTTGAAATTAAAATATAATAAGGTAAAGGAAAAGTGAAGAAAGGATAACTTGCTGCAGGTGTGAGTTGAACCCACATTACGTGTGTGGTACTTTGCCAATTAAATTATCGCAGCGTCATCCTCTCTTCCACTTTCTTGGGGTTTGTAAAAGTGTACAAGATTAGCCCTGGGAGTGGTAGCCTGTGCTTTTCCAGGCTTAGGCTGTTCCATCTTGCAACCAACCTTTGGCAAGTGCAGGCGACGTGCAGTATGTGAGCTTAAGTGCAGGCAACCGGCCAATAAACCCTCGTATGCTACCTCATTCCATCAAGGCTGCCATCAAGACCATTGTCGCAACAAGGATTTGACAAGGCATAAACACACCAACTGCAGAAGATGCTTCAGGAGCCCTGTTGCAGCTTGAGTCACCACTACTCGTCTGCACATTAAGATGTATGACAAACTTGCACTGCAACAGCTTTTCCTTGGCACAGCACCAATAGATTTTGTTGCGGAGACAAGGATACAATATACGAAATATTTGTGTTACAATGCACAGTTAATAAATGTTGAAAGTACACTGACCATGGTTTGGAACGTGGGACTTGGTGAGCCATGGCAATGCCGTGTTCATGAAATGCATGAATCTCAGTGAAATTAACTATGCACTGCATCAGCATAAGAACTTACATTTGTTGAGGGGACACTTGAGATAAACATTGTATCAGTTGAGACTACCGTTTCGAAATTTTGTGTATTTCTTTGGTTGCAAGTATATTACAAGTGGAAAAGCTAGAAACTACACTTTCATTTTTGATTTCTTGCCTGTGATGTCGATGTGACATCACCAATTCTACAGCATTTTCAAGGACATACTTCTGCAATTTCGTGTAGCATTTTATGCTTTTTGTGAAGGTAAGCTTTCGAAAATTGTTACGTCTAATGTCTTTCCTTACTTATGAATCCAAAGTACTCCTCTGTTGATAAAAACTGTAGCCCCATGCGGACACTATCACGATCCCTAACATTTCGGGGTGGTGATGAGGGAATGTCTATCAAGGTAGTATTGGCATCCACCTTTTGTTTCCATGTCTTTTTTGGTATATTAATCCTCTACTAACAATGAGATTAGCATATTAAAACGTTTAGCTTTCTTTGGGAACTAACCACAATTTTTCGTGTGTAACCGTTTTCGTTGGTCGATCCTAGTGGTCTAACACATCGGTAGAAACCGCACGGTTTCAGCTGCATTCAGCTTTAGCTACAGAAGTTTCTGATTCCATCCCCTCTTTATTTAATATTAGAGTGTGCCTTTAAAACAGATTCCTACAATATAGGCTGTCGCACATAAATTATGCTCAAACGATTGTGTAATAAAACCACGATGAGGAGGAGTCCTTTGCCAAAAAATACATTGTATTTGGCTCAATTGTTGGTTCAATTAAACTTAACTGCCATCTGGTTGTTTGCTTCCTGGTTGTGCTATTTGATGACTGTCATAGTCACTCTGCTGGAGAGACACTTGAGTACAGAAGACAACAAATGCAGAAGATGTACAGAGTTCTTAAACTTATGTCATGGATGTGGCGCCACATCGCAGTGTCTGTTCGTAGTCGCAGACACTCGACCTATGTTACGCTGAGCGCTGTTGCACCTAACTGCATGTACTCCCAATAGTAAAAGTATACAGACTACCTAAGTATTCTATGACAAAGCCGGAGTGAGGAGTGCAGTCCTAACTTGACATTGTAAACTTTCAAGTGCACTTGTCAATTTCTGTTAGTGCGTCTGAATTACGACCAATTCAATTGGCATACTTCACATACTTTTCTTAGGTGTGTACGAACACATGTACCCAGATGCATTAAACATCCAAAAGGACACATCACCAGTGGCTTCCAGGGCTTCTTCAGCTCCTTTGGGTTGGCACAAAGAGATAATTTGTCACACCACTGATATCAAAGTATGTGTTATGTTAGCTTTGGAAAAGACATCAAGACACTGGTGGTGACTGAATTATCGCACAGAGGCAATTCCCCGATGACTGGTTAAACTCTGCACATGTCACTAATAATCCGGATAAGTTTGTGTGCATTATGCAACCTTTTTTTTTCTTTTAGGCTTTTAAGATTGTTGTATAAGTGTGAAAAATGTGCTACTGTGAAGAAGCATTATGCCATAGTATTACATTGGCACTGACTACTTGTCTACTTTTAGTGCTTTCCTGATGATTTGTAAACTTTGTTATCTTTGCAGAGATTACAAACTTTTATCTTATTTCAAACTTTTTGGGACAGGTGGCCACAAACTATCTTTCTGGCACACATTGCTGAGTCCAATCGGGCAGTGAGCTCCCCGATCGAGAATATTATCGAGAATATTATCGATTGTCAGACAAACAGAGCATCTGCATCAGTGGTGGTGAGCAGCAGCATGAGAAAAGTAAAAAAAGAAAAGAAAATGATGGACGCGCCAGTGTACCCAGTAGTGCTTTTTGCCATGGCGCTCCACTTAATGAGCACTAATGCTGTCTTTTCTCCAGTGGCGCACCGACGGGGGGGGATTCGGGGGTTGTAACCCCCCCCTGAGGCCGACTTAACCCCGCCTTTTGTTTAACCCCTTTTCTTTCCTTACGCATTTGAGTACTGCAACTAAGATGTAAGACGCGCAATCGTCTGCACACTCGCAAAAAGCGCATTTTTTTTTTTACAATTTTCCGTGAAGAAATCGAAATTAGTGCTGTTTAGATGGTATTGGCAAACTGTCAACCCCCCCGCCCCCCTGGCAGAGATGCTGGGTGCGCTACTGCTTTTCTCAGTGTTAAGTTGGTACTTGTTTGTACTGTTCAAAACAGCCACTGTCACTCACTTTTGGGCCGGTATTTTGTAGCGATGCGTTATGCTTTATTCTATACTAGTCTTATCATCCACTGCTCACGGCCGGCTGATTCCATTGATAACGCGAGCGGACTGTCGCTTTGACCACTGACCAAGCGCGAAAAGGCATTAGCATCGGAAAGGCATCGCTACAAAATACCAGCCTTGGTTTCAAATGTGGCAATAATGGCACCATAGCCAGTAGAAAAGAGAAACAGCTGCCATATTGTCGGATGGTCACGTTCAGGAATACTGAGGATATAATACCTTCACTTTTGAGAGATTTCACTTGACTAGCTCAAGACTCGTCAGAATCTATGAGCGACAGCATTCTTGGCGCAGTATGCTGTTGCCCGTTGACATGCTGTGCTATACTTTCACGAAATATAATGAAAATGAAAGTATCTTTGAAAGTGATCGTCCTCGAATACGGCCCTTGGCAACAACAAACAGGCAAAATCATGGCATGTGAGCTTCCTGCGAAAAGTTGAAGGCACCAAGATAGGATATATAGATGCAACTTTTCGTGTCCATTCTAGTAACACCCAACGTTTGTCAAAATTATGTCAAAAGGTGACATCGTTGCAGAAAAAGGGCCCCTCAATTGTTACACACTTCAAAGTTCAAACCACCTAGCTAGAGCACACGGCGGAAGCCATCTCTCGTCCTCAGGGCAACGCGCCAGCGTTCCTAGGTGCGCTAGAAATGCGATGCGACGCGTCACTTGTCGCGTTGTGTAGGGGGTAGGTTGATACGCGTAAACGCTGCGCATTTCTCTACGGTTGGCGTATCAAGGATGTTACAGTATGACATCAAAAATGTCACAGTTTCGCCCTAAGGGCGAAGCAATGAATGCGATAGCAACACAGCAATGTCATACAAAGTAAGGTGAGCGGCTTTGGTAGCAATACGAATTGTAGTAAACATGAGCTGATTAAGTAAGCAGGTGTGCTGCGGTGTAAGTAGACCGACATGAAGAGAGACTCAATGACCACGAGAAGGCGCGTGTGAAACGGTGGTGTTGATGAGAAGCGCTTCCCGTGGGCAGCGCGTGCGAAGGGACACACCTGTAGCGCTGCACTGCCGATCCAGGCAGCATTGCATGTGTAGCGTGCGTTGGAAAATGTGGCCCGACTATTACTAACTGAATGAACAAGCGTGGTGTGAGCGCGCACAAACAAACACGAATAGATCACACTGAATGACTGCAGACAATTAACGACTGTCAAAACGCTGGCAGCAAGCGCATACGCCGCAGCGGGCGAAGGTACGTGCGGTCTATCGCTTCAACGGAAACTGAGCGAATGCACAGCGCATAAAGGTCAGAGCCGTGTGGAGATAAGAAACGGTGCGGGCGAGCGACGAGCGCGGTTGTTGGCAGAGTAAAATTGCGCCCCCCCCCCCCCTCCCGCTCTCTCCGGCGCCGGCTTCCCGCTTCCTTGCTTGCGCGTGGGAGATTGAGTGCGTTCGCTCTCCGTGATAACGCGCGTCCCCGTCCCCGCACGCTTCCGCTCGGGCATACGGCGCGCGGCGAAGATTTTATCTATACGGAACCTCACGGCGACGGCAGGAATCCGGTTGAAGTGTCCATATAATTGCTATCGCAATAATAATTTCATGCAGGGACACAGACTTTTGGCTTTTGTAATGCGGTTGCAAACAGCCTGTCAAGAAAAAGGCCGCGATTTTGTAGCGATGCCTCAGCGACGTACTGCCCGCGTTATCAACCGGATCAGCCGGCCGTGGACAGTGGATGACAGGGGCGTAGCCAGAAATTTTATTGCGATAGCAATTACATGGACACTCAAAAGCAGATTTCTGCCGTCGCCGTCGCCGTGAGGTTCCGTATGACGTCAATGGAGATAAAATCGTCGCCGCGCGCCGCCGAACGCTGTATGTGCGAGTGAAAGGGCGCGAGGGGCGCGCGCTTTCACGGGGAGTGAACGCACGGCGGAGAACAAACGCGCGTTCTGCGCCGTGCTCTCTTAAGGGCTGCAGAAGTAGGCGTCTCTTTCCTCCTTTACAATCACCATATATGTAGAGCAAACGCGCCTTCTTCCGACGCGCGAGAGGCCGTGGGGGAGGGGGAGGGAAGGGAGGCGACGTTTAGCTGCGGCACCAAGTGCCTATTTATATCACAGGCTCCGGCAACAGTCACCAACGCCGCACGCATTTTGAGCGAACGCGGGCAAAACGCCGACGGCGTCGACAACAGTTCTGCGTGTTGCCAGTGCTGCTGCATGTCCAAGTTTAAACAGCTGATAAAGCTAATATCATTACTCCGTATAGCTCTCTACAAATTTGCTATCGCAATTGATGCTTCGCCTTTTAGGTGAAACTGCGACAAACTTTTTTTTTTCGGGGGGGGGGGGGGGGGGGGGGGGGGCAAGCTTCCGCTTTTCTCTAGGTCACGTGATCGATAATAAATATCGGTAGTTTAAGCAGACTATATAGGACCGCCCCCCCCCCCCCCCCCCTCGCGTGTGCGTGTGCTTGTGAAGAAATTAAGTAAAAAGTAAAGTAAGCTCAGTAAATACAGTAAGTACGACAGGTAGAGTGGGCGTTTGGAGCAACGGTCTCTCATCGCGCCACTGAATGGACCAGTCTTCGAAAACGCATCATTGAGACGACCCGTGCGATCGGAGAAGACATCATTAATTGTAAATTTCCGTTAAGCATAGATGGCGTCGTCCTCGTCGGGGCGAAGTGCGTTTCACAAGTCAAGGACGGCTATACGCGTGAAAATGCACATGTGACCAGGCTATACCTACTCCCATAGCAATAGCTTGTTCGCTGCGTCTTTGCGCTAGAAAACTTAAATACGCGCAAAAACGCGTAAGGATTTTTTTTTTTTTTTTCGAAGCTTTCATCGCCCTGCTCCCTCATACGAGAGGGTTGCATTTCTTGCGGCAAGTGCATGGGCCGCTGTGTCTTCCGCTGTGTGCAAGCGTGCAGCCGTCATTTGCCTTTACGTCAACAGATTCAGAATTGTACAGAATATTTCACCGCACAGCATAGATATGGCATGTGTACGCATTTTAAGTAGTGCGTGCAACTCATTTCTGCTTCACTTACGCCGGTGCAAACAGGAAGCGGCCTTGTACCTCACAGAATCTCGACTGATTGCTGTACTAGTGATGCAGGAATGAACTCCGGTATTGTTCAGTGCATAGTGCACATAATCAATTTATCAGGACGCGTGAACTCCGACGAGAACTGTCAGCGCCTGCAACAAGAGTTTACTTACGCTGTACTGCGCACAGCAGTAATTCATGCTTGTCAGATGTCTGTTTCGTGCATTCTGTGGCGAGTCGGTGGAATTTCACTGCTGTCATCAACCCCTTCGTGTGTACATTGCTGGTTTGGGATTCCACAACAAAACAGCAACTACCAGCCTTCCGTAATTGCTGGTTTGGGATTCAACAACACAACAGTAATTACCAGCCTTCCGTAGGGGCGCAATCGCAAACAAGAGACGTTTCTCGCGCAGACTAAGCCTACGTTCACACTTGGGAAGCGGCAAGCGGGCGGAAAGGCCAAAGCGGCCGGAAATTTCTTTCCGCGCCTGTCCAAGTTGTTCACATTTGTTTTGCTACCGTCGCGGCCGCCGCTGCCAAACGTTTTCGTCCAGATCCATCTCGTCTGCGTACGTTTGTCGGCGTGGGGGCGCTCATTATCGCATTATTTCGAGCGGTATGTTCATTCTTTGACCCAAGTACCGTCATCAAAAGTGATAATTTTACGCAACTTCGCGTGTCATCTGCGACCTTCGGTAAATTCCTCGTTGGCGTTCCGTAATTCTCCGCACACGGGCGCGGTAGCGCTGAGTCACAGGTTGGTGCCTAGGCGTGATAATATTTCTTTAATAGCTTTTATTTACAAGTTGTAATAACATTTCATCATTTCGTATTGTCGGCGCCGCCTCCAGGACACCAAAGGGGCAACGGGAACACCACAGCTAAAACCCGGGCTGGCCCTTGTGTTGGGGCTCGCCAAAGCATGCGCGTCCTACGTGAGACCTACGCAGTACGCTCCCAATCTATCGTCGCGACGAGAAAAGCACGCCGCGACTTCTGCAACATACCGTACACGTGCGAGGAGAATTATGGAGCGCCAACGAAGAATCTGCCTAACTATTGTCTGCCATGGAAGTGGAAGAAGAAATGGCTTTTATACTTCTACCTACTTGTTTTCTAGAAATGGTCAATGAATAAACGGAAGACGCGGACACCTCGGAAACGGCGGTGATGGGTTCGCCTGGCTTTGCAAAAGCGCGAGAAGTTGGGTCACGCCAAGGCTTCGTTGCCGCCCCACCGGTCGCGCGACGTTGAATACAATCGCGAGTATTGCTGACAGTACGTTTTAGTACCACTCTTGTCGTAGAGCAAGGGCTGGTTCTTGATCGCGTCGATCAGCATTACAGCCTACACTTTTGGTGCCATGTTCAATTTTACGACCGGTTGGTTGTTTGCATGCTAGTGTAGCTTCCAGTGAAGCAGAACGACTTTCCGCAGCGTTTCCGCTTTGCCATGGCGAAAAAATCATCTAAAATGCGGCTGCCGCATTTGTTGCGCATTTGTTGCTTCAGAATGCGGCCGTCACATTTTAGCCCAAAACTTCACAGAGTGTCAAAGCCTTGACAAACACCGTGACAGTTTTTTCCACATGCAGACATGATTCGCTGTAAATTACCAACCCAAACGAAAGCGCCCAGGAATGAAATTGTGGTAGTAGCACCGGTTTCCTGAATTATGTCAGCGCGAAGCGACGAAAACAAAGGTTGTGTAAGTGGGGTCCCCCCCCCTGGCTACGCTCCTGGTGGATGATAAGAGTGGCACAGACACTGATCTCCACTATAATTACTATAGTACACTATAGTAATTATAGTAAACTATAGTACAGATCAGTGGGCACAGAATCCAGCTAAAGGCATCGCTACAAAATGGCGGTCATGATGCCACTGGTCCTTTTGGCCACTTTTGGCCATGGACGATTGTTTTTGAGACCGCAGTTCGACAAAAGCACGGCCTTCAGGGGCGCACGAGGACATCGCTGGAGGATGTCAGCTTTGTTGTGAAGTTGAGCCATTTGCGTAGTACGCAGCTGCTGATGGCATTTTGTTAAGCCAATTTAGCACACGTTGCCTGGTGTCGAGTATGGATACAGGTGAGAAAGGTTGATAGGTGGCGGAAAGATGCGGAATGCAAGTCATTGCTGGTGCCGCACCGCTCCAAGACACCCTCCAAGGGAGCTCTCTACAACAACAGCAGTGAAAGTAGCGTGCTCCGCACCAGGGTTTTTTAGAGCGAAGTACTCGCCAGAGTTGGACTCCAGCTGCCCTAGGTGTGGCAGTGAAGAAGATATTCTGCAGCACGTTGTCAGAACAACGTTGTGCTCCACTGTGCCCACATCGGCCTAACCTAAGCATAAAGAAAGCGCGAGCGCACCTCAGACGGAGTCAGCCCACCCAAGGAGGTTTAAAAAAAAGTTTGTTTAAAAAAAAGTTTTTTTAACACCTTTTTGAGACCACCGCGCCGACATTCTAGTTGAGCTGTTGGCGATGGCACTGGGGCTGACAAAGACGCAAAGAGCAGTCGGGGCGGCTGAAACAACGAAGCGACGTCTGGACGTCTGGAGCAATGGTAGCGGGACAAACTCATATTGGCAGAAGGGACAGTGATTTAGACAGTGTGCGACCGTTTTTTCGGAGAACTTCGACTTTTCTGACTTTTTTCTTTCTTATCGTGCGATCGCTCCCTTCAACGGGCAGCGGTAACATCATCATCATGAAATATGGATATGGATGCGATTCTATGCCAGAGCCAGAGATTCTATGCCAGCTGGTTAATGCTCTACTGCAGTACACTGTGTGTTTTGTGTCGTCCCCCTCCGGTTGCCTAGGTAGTTTTAAAATGAGCGCGACGTCTCTTGTTAGTAAACGTCTGATAGCGAAAGACACTAGAAAGATTTTGCGTGCGGTATTCCCTGTGCTGAAGGAGAAGGGTGAAGATTTAAAGGACATTACTGAGAAGCTGCAGCTGGTGTTCAACCATGGTACTGAACATAAATCAGTTGTGTGAGGAACTGCGTAGTTGAAAACTTGTGTGAACAGCCACGGCGGCAAACTACCGCAAAAGTTGGTGCGTGGTAGTTCTACTGAATGGTGGTTAATGAGTAGCTAGTTATTGAATAAATCAAAGTTGCTGTTATTAAAACGAAAGTGCTGAGAAAATATGAATTTTTAGTTTCAGTAATGAAGCATATGAAAGTAACTAAAATAATCCAAAAGAAGCTAACAGTTAGAACCCAGCATACTTGCACCTCTGTTTTGTGAAGATTAAAGATCTCAAGAACACTCCTCCTCTGCGAAAGACTGTTACCCTTTGCTTGCCTTTACCATGTGACTGTTGACCTTTTATTAATGTGCTGCTACTTTTGTGCCTCTTGCAAAGGTATAGAATTTAGTGTTTCTGTAATTACTGCATATGTTAGTTGCCCTCATGCAGGCATAAATCAGATTAAGGGCGGTGGGTATTTGAGCTCAAAATTTCACGGTTGTAAGGAACGCTTGAGCTGTTTCCGTAATTAATGAGGAATATGTTAAAAAGGAAAAAAAAAAGGTTCACTTGCTGGTGGTCTTGATTTTGGTCAAATTTTACAGTAAGATCATATTTTTAAATTCGTATAGTTCAATGAAACACTACATTTTTGCTTACTCAGTCTGCCCTGAAAAAACTTTTTTTTCATAAAATTTTTTTTTAAATTCCACCTTTGTATGCACACCTCGCATTCAGAGGAGCAAGCTATTGGAGAGAAGTGGACTGGTTTTGCTGCCTGTAAGTAATTAACAATCCGGAGAAACTAGGCAAACAATAGTCCCAAGTGCTTTAACGATGCAGCCCAAGAATTTTAATTTTTTTTCTAAAATTTGACCTAGAATAAAGCAGTTGCAAGTGCAATCTTGTCTGCTAAATGTGATCTTAGAATAAGAAGGCAGGTTGTACACTGGCTGGTGCACAAAGCATCAATTTGTGGAGCTATGTTTGTCTCCTGTGTTGCCTGCATCTCTGCATATGTCGCCTTGAAGAAGACAAGTCCACTTGTCGAAACGTTGGCTCCTGCTCTCACCTTGTTCTCGTGTTACTCATCTGCATCTCTATAGCACTTTATTGCCCTTTTAGTAGTTCTTGGTACTTGGTGCACTTGCTGAAAAGATGGTGTAAGCTTACTGTAGGAGGTGCTGGGCGCATGCTTGAGCACAATGATGGCAGAAAACTGGCAGGATACTAATTTATGTAGTTTATTAGTTTATGTCGTGTAGGATTAATCAAATGTACATGTTATTGCAGCGACTGCCAACCTTAGTTGAAGTACCTGCAGTCATGTTTGGTGTTTAAGGCAGTATCTTGTTAATGATCATGTGTTAGGAGCTCAAGCACACGTTCCATTTCTTTTTAGAGTTGGACATTCGACTTCAGACCTATGGCATTAACGTTGCTCCGATTGGGCATTTGGAGGCTTCTGCAAGAGGTGTGATTGGTGAGTGTCTTTGATACACGTGTAACCGCAGTAATCCTGTCCAAATATGAATAGGGCCACTCACTCGCAGAAACCTCTGGTTTTCAGTGCCTTGTGTCATGATCAGTTACAAATTCTTTTTTTACTCGGTACCATTGCATTGAAGTGCTGCACATTTTTCATCACTGTACATCATCTGCTTTTGCTGATAGGCACTCAGATCACATTTTGCTGGTGACCTACGTATTGCTTTTGTGCTCTATGGCCGTCATAGTCTTTGGCACGCCATAAACACCATTTATCATTATGATACGCACATTCATGCCCCTGGAGAGTTTTGTAGTGCCCGTTGCGATTTTTGTGTCTGTATGTGGTACACAATAATACGATAACAGTATTCTCCATGAAAGGTTGAAAACTTCATTATGGAGAATGTTGAGCGCAGTTGAATCAGCATGATGGATAACAGACACAACTAAGTGCTCTTTTATCTGTGCATGTTTGTGTAGGTCAGTCTGCACTTGGTAATAAAGCTCACCACCTAGCCTGACATCATGTCACACAGACTGTTAAAATTTTATGAAGCAAAATAAAGTTGGGTACGTCTGATTCTAGGTTACTCTGTGGGATCAAGCAAAACTGTATTACGGTGGCTGCGACTTTCCAACAGGGTGAGTGTATCGTGCTCAGTAGTGAATGTAAATTGTAAGCGAATTGTCATCTTTGCATTCTATAAATAATTGCACAGTTGTCAATTTTTTTCTTTTTTTGCTCATCATATGCCATAATATGCTTTATTCTGTGGTCATGCTCTCATTTGTAATACATTATGTAATTGGTATTTGCTTCTGTTTGGAGGATACATGTTGTAACAGTTTCGCGTCCTTGCGTTGCAAAGCTTAAAGGCCCAACTACAACAGAATTTCAGTTTTGCTAAATTGGTCGTAAATGAGTAGTATATACTATTGAAGCAATCTTGTCAGAGCTGTAGGGCTGGTAATAGTTTAATTTTCTTATTAAGAAACTTTAACTAGCACTAAGCAGATGGTGCATCTGATGGTTAAGGGATGAGACAAAACCCAGCACATTGGTTTCGAGATTTCCAGCTTGCCGCAGGTGCCGCATAATCATGGACATTATGCAGAGGAGCTGTAGTGGTTCTCAACATTTTAGATTGTGATTTATTTTTGGTTTGGGGGTAATGGCGGCATTTTTCACATTTTCAGTGTCAAACGTTTTTGGAAACATTTCGTGACTCATCCATTCATATTTCAAACATGGAGGCTAGTTTATGTCTACACTATCTGAAATGAGACCTTTTATGTAGTCTAGAATTTTATTGCATTTGGTCTTTAAAAAGAGTGTGACACTGGAAAGAGGGAATGGTGGCTTGGTCTAAGACATGCGGTAGGTAGAAGAAATTTTAAGCTAAACTGAGATCTCATTCAATATCATGCATTTGGCCGGATAACACTAAAGAAGAAATTACATTGATATTTTTTGCCTGGTTTATTCTGTAAAAAAAAAAAAAAAAATGTCATTTTCATTGTAGTCCTGCATAAATGTTCTTTCTGTAAATAAAATCATTTGAAAGTCAGCGCTGTCTGTATCCATATACACAGCGATGACTCATATTGCCAAACATCGGGAGAAGTAGACTGCCATCTGTTTCACATAGAGATAGCATTTTTCATTTGAAGTTTTTGACCAGTTGATTAATTGTCCCTATAACGCTGGTACTTCATGTGTTGTTGCTTATTCCCTAGAACACAAAAATGGAACGCCATGCTCATAACGGCATTGATCTTAAATAGTATCTTGAAATATATTTATTTTCTCCTGGAATTGTTTAGCTCTTTGATGGACGGTGGGACATATTGGTCCCATCTTTCAGAGCAAGTTCACTGTGCTGTAGCAATGAAATATAATGACTATGACTGTGGCTACGTTTCTGTACTCTTTTTTTGTTAAATTTTATATTCACCTAAAAGGCAGAGCACTTGCATAGACTGTTTTGTTCCTTTTCCATGGTGTTTTGTTATTTCAAGTCACGACAAAAATAAGTGAAGTCTTTCTTGAGCAAAATTTATTTCTTGCACTGGAGTAATGGTAAAAGCAAAGTTGAAGCCTATCTTCTCCTATATCTGTTCATTTAAAATACTTGGACATTCATGACAGCTGTGTACTTTCTTAATTTTTTGTGGCCTTAGTCATCGCAATTTGCCATAACCGTTCCTAGCGATAGCAGATTAACCATTTATTAGCCTCACCCACACATCACAGTGCTGTGACGTGTTCTTTTTTTTTTTTTGATAACTTTTATGATAATGAGCAGCTCTGAATGACAATGTTGGTACATAGGGTGCTTAATAAACTAAATAGAAGCATTTGACAATGCATTTATTGCTTCTATAATGTACTACTGTCACTGGCAGATCCAGAGGTGCCCCCACCCTCTTCAGGCTACCCTTGATCTGCCCCTGACTAGTGTACGCAGGCTGCTTCTAATAATTTTACACGCTGCCATGATGAGCTAGAAGTGGGCAACAATGAAAAACTTGTCCCACTTGAGGAAAATATAGTAAAACACATAAGTCCCACTTTTTTTCTCCTATACAACATGTCCCTCAGCAGCAAACGGCACCAGAGAACACGAGGACCAAGAAAGGAGACCGAGACGATCACAAGGCGGCACTAGAATTATTATAGAATGCTCGATATTCAATGGCTTTCACTTTAACCACTGTTTAAATGGGAAGGGGTTTACTTCAAAGGACTTTCGTTCACCCGTGTGTCAGGGGCATATTATTTAAATTTTGTGTGCTAGTCCGTCAGCACCCTTCAGCTTGTAATAACACTGCTTCCCACATTCTCTGGCTCATGTTATGTACAGTCATATGCAACAAGAAATGTTCATCTGTGTTGGTTGTTTGCAAAGATATCACTTGTGCACTACACGAGGTACTAGCATACTTCCTGCCAGCCAGCAGTAATACTGACGTGAATCACTGACCTAGAAGGCAGAGAACATGTCAAGAAAGAAACTTGTCTAGGCACAAGACTTTGATGCCTGTCTTGAAGTTAGTGGCATACTGTATAGTGTATATCATTGTGGCCAAATTCAACTTTTGGCTTATGTTCATTGTTTCAATTTTCAGAAGTTTGTCATGAAGGGATGCTTTGGTATTGAAACGAGCACTTATAATTCTCTGGGAGATGTTGTTGGGACAGCTCCATATGGTAAGAAATTGTTTGGTGTTGTTTCTCATGTAGAACAAATTGTCATGATGAATATAATGTGTATGAAATGGGACACAATACTGAAACATTTTCAACAACCAAGCTGATGACCCTTACACTTTGGGCTTTCTATCTCTACAGAGATGGTATATCCTCCTCAGACCCCCTGAAACCCGATGATACAATATTGTTATGGTCAGTTCTTATGCTCAGCAGATCTGTTAGAAACCTAAAATGTTTCATCGAACGGCGCAGGTACATGTACAGAGCAGCATGTCCGTGTATGTGTACGTAGTGACTATCAGATTTGTTAATGTAAAAACCTTCTTTGTTTACTTAAACACACAGTTAAAGGTTTAACATCATGTGGCAGTTTGTTTTGTTGATTTTCCAACCTGCATTGCATCATAATCATGTGGCATTTGCACTGCACTTCACTGGTGTTGTAGAATCATTTTCTTGAAAACTGGTGGCATCAATATGACCTAACTGTTAATAATGTGGTGCTGCAAGTACCTCACATAAATTTAAGGCAGAATGTTTTTGCTTGTTGCTCTTAGTCTAACATCAGAAGGATAAAAGCCAATGTCCAAAAGCATATACGCATGGTCTGAAAAGAAAACGCAGTTTCCTTTTCAGGAAGTTGATTCTTTGCGGCTTGGATGTCTGCTTTTCTAGCGGTATAGCATTGCTGTTACATGTTGCAACTAATTTATTCCTACAAATAGAAGGTTACCTAGCTTTCGTAAGGGGCCTTGCAACACTTTCTGAACATGGTAAAAAAATTTCTTTCGTCACTAGTCAATACATTAAGAGGAAGCTTTAGCTTGGAGGCTCCTATCTCAACTCAAAGAAACGAAGAAATATTTTCTCAGCAACCACTGCACTGGATTTCATGATGTTTGTTAGATTTGGAAGAAAAAGTTAAAGTATAGTGACTGTAGGGAGCAGACTTCTTATTTAGGCCATTGATGTTCTTATAAAAGTTGTTGAAAATTGCTAAATTTCATAAAACATAATTAACATGTTTACAACTCTGTCATTCATTAATGAAAAAAAATCATGAGCTATTCCACTCTGTGAAGGTGGATGACCAGCGAAGCTGTTTAGTACGTAGGCACGTTGCTCTTTGGGAGTCCCGACTATAAGTGGCCACCCCATTACGACAACAGAAGAGAAGTGAAATTCAAAATGGAGAATGTCAACTTTTCTGTTTTTTTTTTAATGTATACATTCGCGTGGGCGACGGGACCGCCGCCTCGAGGAGCCGGAGGAAACTAGACACGCGTGACGTTTCGACAGCACCGCCATCATGGGAGAGTGGAAGAAAAGGATACTAGATACACAAGCGCTTGGAACGCCGACAAAGAGAGGGCGGTGCAAATCTAGACATGGCTGACGTGAGTTGCACAGTGGAAAATCTTTGAGAAACCTTTATTATCTATCTGGGAGTCTACTGATCTTGAAAAGAGTGCCTATTGATAACTAATTTACACAAAATGCATATCTGAGAGACGCCGACGAGCCAGCTGTGGAAGACGACGAACGCGTGAGCAGTGGCACGTGCGCGTTCGCACGGGACCTGAGTATTTGTTGACACAGAAGAAAAATGCACTGAACCTAGCCATAAACAGCTTCGCTGTAAAAATTCACCAACGATTGCGATGCTCCCTAATGCAAAATTTGAGCGTAGCTGTATACGTGTTTTCGTTTCGCGATATATTGGCTGGTGCAGAGAATCTGTCTTGTGCGGCACGTTGCAAACGGAGCGAAGTGTGGCGCGACTGCCTCGCTAATCTGGAAATCGCGAGAGCCAGCATGAGGGTGATGCGTGGGCACGATTCACAGCAGCCGCCGCTGACAAATCTACTAGGCGATGCACGCTACTCTAGCTGGTGCCATCTTATAGCCATCATTGCCGCACTGCGCATTTCTTCTCGCGCTTTCGCCATAGCCTCCTTCACTTTCCGCCTCATGGTTCTGCTGCACCCTCCTCTTCGCTTTCTTCCTCGCGTCTTTCATTCCCCGACGCTGCTATCCGCGTTCGCTTTCATCTTTCACTGTGCTCATTCACTCGATTACGCCCCCGATGCTCGCCGCAGGAACGGGCGCCTAAGATCTGCGCTGCAAAATTATATCACAATTCTGTAAACTGCACCTAATAATACATCTAAACTGGACAATATTAATATACTATAAACTGCTCTCAAATATGCCCACTAATATGCGAGTAGGACTTTTACAGAATTCATGTTTATTTTGCTTGCTTTAGATACTCTAATGAATGCAGTTTACAGAACTGCAATATCTGTTCTTGGTGTAGAGTTACGGATTTGTAAACTTGGTGCTTCTATTTTTTTTTTACTTACTGATCTTTGGAAATTATTGTGCAAAATGTTAAGGCCTAAATCAAAATTCTGTTTCCTGCAGTCACTAGAATTTAACTT
The DNA here is from genome assembly GCF_013339745.2 of Dermacentor silvarum. Taxonomy (NCBI): domain Eukaryota; kingdom Metazoa; phylum Arthropoda; class Arachnida; order Ixodida; family Ixodidae; genus Dermacentor; species Dermacentor silvarum. The sequence continues at coordinate 20,722,934 of NC_051154.1, forward strand.
TCTCTCTCAATGTAGCAAATTTCATTCAAACCAGTCCACGGGTTGCTTCAAAAATGCATTTCTGCATTTTACATCTATTTCAGTAGGTGGATTGAAGTTGGCCCCGAGCTAAAGCTTCCTCTTATTCTGAGCCAAATATTACTGTGTGTGCAGTTGGGTGCCCACAGTTTTGCTTGAGAAGGTGTCTTCAACTTTTCAAACCCTTGGCACTTTCTTCTTTTAATCTTGTGCCCATGGGCATTTTATAGCTATTTTAGCTGCTTTATGTCATTCCCTAGCAAATGCCCTAGCAAAAGCAATTGCTAGCAAAAGCCCTAGCAAATGCACATTGATAGCATTGGCTTTCATTGCAAGTGCTGGGCATTGGTGGGAAAACTTGCACAGGCTGTACCTATGGCACGAAAATTAAACATAGCCTAACAGCATTTGTTTGCTATCTAGCAGAACGGAAGTGGGATGTGCTTATGTGAAATGGTGGCACTTCTACTGTTGCATGCAAACAGGTTGCGGTTCCTGGCTTGCATACCACACATTCACCCTCTGTTCACTTTTGTGCCACCTGTGCACATGTGCGTAGATGTGTTTTGCGTACATGTGTATTGCAGTGAATGTCATGGGAATGTGCCTCTTGAGTTACATTTGAATGTTGCTGCTAAAACTCTGTTACAGATCACATCACAGAAGAAAGGTTGATGCAGATGTTCCCACAGTTCCTTGGCCAAATCAAACAGGCAGTCAGCCCTTATGATGGGCCTTTGCTTCAGTCAGCAAAAGAGGCCGGACGAAACCATGTTGCCATCATGGAACATCTGGCCATTTGTCATAGCATCAGCTGTTCTGCACTCAGTCTGCCTCACTTTTCACTAGGTAATTCTTTCATGCATTCCTCAGCGCATGTGAAACAAATAAGCATGGAGCTGCGGCACCATATTATTAATGTAAACAGGAAGCAGGGTATGGCGTCAAGCGAGGATATGAAAACAGCACTTGAAAAGATATGTAAACCGGAGTGGATTCATGTGTGAGCTCATACACTTTTGGGATGTTGTAACATTCCCATGGCTGAGCAAAATTTTTGAAGGCTGTTGCCATCCTTTTATAATGGAGTACTTACAAAGCACCTAAAGCCAAGAACTACTAAAGAAAGGCTTTATGCTGGCCTAATTTGGCAAGGATCATTGCAGGTGTATCCGTAATTGAAACTAATAAAACTAGGCTTCAGTATTTTTATAGCTAGAACTTTTCAGCTAGAACCTAAAAGCAACGTAAGTAATGTGCTGATTTCTCGTTATTTTTTTTTTTAATTCAGCTTTAACAGAAAGTAATGTCAGTATTGCTAGTCAAATTGGAACAGGAAAGAACAAAGAGGTACAGTTAAACCTGCTTATAACGAACCTCCATATAACGAATTCCTGGATATAACGAAGTTTTTCAATTCCCCGCCGTTACTCCATAGAAGCACATGTATTTGAGACCTCTACGTAACGAAGTGGCAGCGGGAGACCCCCTCGATATAACGAATTTCCCCCTCCGACCACCTAGAGATTTCGCCCCAAATTTTGTCATTTTTTCGCGAGCAGCAACCGGAAGCACCTTCTCCGCCGCGATGGAATGCGAAGCGAGCGCACGTGTGCGTGTGTGCGAGGCGGGCCTGCATCCCTCGACCCGGCGATCTTGCCGCCGCGGGCGTGACCTTTCCCCTCCCTTCATTCAAACCTGATCCTGCCGCTTGCTGCAGCTGGCCTACCCCGCCAAGCGGCACTCTCTCCTTTTCCAGCTGATGTTGCCGACGCGCTGGTACACGCTGTGGCACATCAGACTCGATGAGCGCGGACGCGCGTTGTCAAACGCTGGCAGCGTGTGAAAGCGCCGCTGGAGAAGCGAGCGAAGTGACCTTCGTGCTGTTGTCTATCGCTTCAACGCAAACTGAGCGTTGAGAACACACAGCACGCAGAAAGCTACGAGCCGCCGACGCACCTACACTGCTAGACTCTGCCCCAACGCAGATCGCTTTCAAGATACGGCCTGCGCGACCGCGCGCCGCCCCGCTATCCCTCCCCCCTCCCCCTCGCTCCCTCGCCGGTGCCTCGAGCGCAACGGAAGAAGGCGCGCTTCCTCCCTGCTTTTCTTGCGCGCGCGAGATTTAGACGCGGTCGTCGGCTCCCCTCGCACGTTTTCACTCGCACATTAGGGTACGGCCACGCTGGCCACTCTAGCGGCAAAAACACGCAGCAAAAACGCGCGTCAGAAACGCGCGGCAACGCGTCATGCCGCGCGCGGCAATAGCGGCAGGAATCGGGGGTCTTGCGGCGTGCCGCGCGAAATGGGTTCTGCGGCAAATGCCGCGTGCCGCGAGATGAAGAACCAATCAAGAGCGACGAGGGTGACGTCACGGAGCCATCACAACCGGAACGCCGCCGGTCCGCGCCGGGTTTGCAATCGACGATCGTCGTCTCACGCATGAAACAACGAGCGCTCGCGGTGTTGCTCGCACGTTCGGAGAGCGCGGGAGATATTATCGCGCTGCCGCGCGGCGAGACGCGCGTGCCACGGTGGCCTTGCGGCAAGGCGCTGACGCGCGGCAACTTGCCGCTCGCTGCATGACGCGCGCGTTTTTCGCCGCTAGCGTGGCCGTACCCTTATATACGGAATATCTATGAGCCAAAACCAATTTTAGGGCCACAACGCGTCATGGACCTGGTGACATTCCGAGGATGAGTGCTTCGACGAAAACGGAAAACGGGTGCGCGTTACAATTGAGGGCGCGTTAGAATCGAGTAAATACGGTAAACGTTTATTTTTCGAATTTTCGTGCCGAACCTGCATATAACGAAATCCTCTTTTAACGAAGTTTTTCGGGAATTTGTCAATTTCGTTATATCCAGGTTTAACTGTAGATGATCACAGTGGGAAGTCTTGTAAGCTCAATGTTGTTTAATACATGAGGAGTACAAATTCAGCACAGAAATGAGTGATTTCACGAAGTTGCATGGCCAGCACTCTTACAGTTGCATATCTGTCATGATCGCAGTACTTCAACCTTATCTTCGTGACCTTTTAAGCACAGCAGAAATACTACACTAATAAAAGAATTCAAACAGGGCCTATAACACATCACCTAGCTAAAGATACCACGAAAATTACTCGACGCTGAAGTAAATGATAGCCACGAGTAATTCACACTTTTTTATTTGGAGAAAATAGTCCATGGAAAAAAATGACAAGCTTTGATTTAAAAAACACATTCATCGAACAAGAGAAAGTGAGAAATTGTGTTAATTTTTGAAATCTTAAAACTTTGACACTGAACATGAGTCATTCTTAAAGTTTGGGTTAATTTGACATATTTATAGAAGAAACTTGTGATATTGCAGTGACAAAGGCATGCAGAAGACATGTACTACTATTGCCAACATTGATTGAATAGTTTGATGCCAGCTTGTGTGTGACTGCAATAACACATGCATGGGGAACATATTGTCAAAATGCTCTAAACAGCAATCGAGAAGGTAATTTATCTATGATGCAAAAATATATTGGTCTCACTCTTAGACATGTTTTTCTCATTTCTAAATTTTTCCATTTCCTACGTTGCTTTCTTATTGCTACTTCCAAGTGCATTCATTGTCTTTAGCTGTTCCATATGCCAAAATTTATGTGATGTTACTTAGCCTGATGTAGAATAAAATGCCATGTGAGAATAAAATTAGAATTTTTACGCTAATCAGTCTTGCATAAACGACTGCATTGTTTTGTCACATCACCTGTTACTTTAGTTCTTGCACATTTCGAGAATATTCTTGCAAGTTTGTTAGGAACAGAAAACAGAGTTGCAACACTGTTTTCTTGCTGCCTTTTAAGATTATGCAATGCTTTATGTAGGTGAAACATGGCCTTATTTACATAATTAGTGTATCATTATCATTAGTGCCGTAAAGTATGCTGCAGTACAAAAAAAAAAAAAAACACACATTGCGGTGTTCAGAGGCTATGATGTTGCTATAGTGAACATGAGGTTTGGTCCCTGTCTCGGCGACCGCATCCCGATAAGGACAGAATGCAAGAATGCTTGTGAACTATTTTGCATAGGGTGCACATTAAATAACTCTAGGTGGTCAAAATTAATCCAGAGTCCCCCACTACAGCATGCCCCATAATCAGAGTGTTTCTTGCATGTGAAATGCCAGAATTTCATTTTTAAATCGGAAAAAAAAAATTCCTCCATTGTACCCCTGCCATGTGGTAGCCTTGTCCTCCCTGCAAAAGTACATTAATTTGAGGCAGCAACACAAGAAAAAATAACCTCATTTGATAAACAATGCTTGAGGCTTATACCGTATAAAACCAATTTATTGTAAACGTAAAATTACAGATGCAAAAAGCATTCATACTTTATAATGCAATACTTCAAATGTGCAATGTTCAGTGCATTGGATTTATCAGAATGTTAGATTTGCTATTTGTCAAATTAATAAGTTTGATCAAGAAAGTTATCAGATGTTGTGCGAATCATGTCTTTGTATCTTTTACAACATTGCATTCCATTATTACATAACTGTTGTGGAATAAAAAGGTTTAAAGCAGAGTGTTTAACCAAAATATTTTTCTTCCAGTTCAGTGAAAACTGTTTAGTTTTGGTTCAACTCCAAAGTGGTGAAATAATGGTCCGAACTGGTTTTAATATGTTTATATTTGCTTGCATAACCCAAGAGTAATTAAAGGAAAGTGGCATAAATTTATTTCATACAACACATCTGTGGTTCTCTTTGTGTATACTCAATGGTGCAAGTTGGTTTGCACTTACAAATGATGTAGCATAGTTGAGTGACACGTGCAGTTAGTGCACGGATGAAAAGTTCTTGAGAAGGTGGTTGAAGTGAACCGAAACTTTTTTTTTGTAAGTTTCATTCCAGAGAATGGAATGGAATAGAATGGAAAAACTTTATTGAGGTCCTTCGGAAGGTGCACTAGCCCGTAGCGGGCCGTTCCCATGTCGGGACAGAAAGGCCTAGCCTCTCCGCCACGTCGCAGGCCCGTTGGACTGCCCATAGTTGTGCTTCAAAATCCGGACTGCATAGAGCAGCCTTCCACTTAGACGACGTAACGTCTTCGTCACCCCGTAAAGCGGGGCACCACCAGAGCATGTGTTCTAAGTTGGCAAAGTCTGAGCAAAGTGTGCAAGTGCGCTTTGCTCATTCCAGAGAAGAAAAAAAAATTATGTTCTGGTTCTGTCCTAGTTCACTATTTTTTTTTCTTCAGTTTTCTGTTTATTTTATTTGTATTTATTAGTAAAATACCTTACAAGGCATGAGGCATTGAGTAAGGGGGGCATAGAACTTAGTACACAGACACATGAAGTGACAAACTCGCAACAACATCAAGGTCGAAAAACAACTGCAGCCAGGTGCACAGCTTAAAAATAAGAAAAATTTTAACATGCAGCTGTGTATTATAACAATAGAAACAGCTCGATAAGTTTGTAAACAATTGTACGACAATGAACGAAAATAGTAGGAAAAGAAGACCAAACAGTGAGTATGATTAATAAGGGATAAGTGAGTGGAGCGAGTGTTCGAATTTATCGCGGTCAATTTCCTCAACAATGTTATTGGGGAGGCTGTTCCAGAGACGAATCGCGCATGGAATTGCACACGAGTTGAATGCTTCAGTTTTACCGTAGATGTGTGTGAAGCTAAGATGATTGTGTAATCGGTGTGACGTGTGAGATGAAGTTTCCAGGCGTAGGGAGCATTTGTTAGTGTGGTAGGCATGCTTATGAAATAATGACAACAGGGGCTATGTCACGGCATTTCTTAGCAGCTGAAGTAAAAGATGAAGCTTTATTTCAGTTACACTAGAATGGTAGTCATAATTCCGGGAAATGAACCGTGCGGCTCTATCTTGGACTGATTCCAGCATGTTAATTGCCGGAATCTAATTTTGATGTGGAGACCAGACCGGAGGAGCGAACTCAAGCCGTGGACGAATGAAAGTTTGAAATGCCAGTTTACAGATAAGTGTAGGGGAGCTTAGAAGGGGGGGGGGGGGGGGTTCCGGCACAGGTAACCCAGTGATCGAGAAGCACTGGCGCAGACGGTGGTAATGCGAGAAGCCCAGGAGAGGTTTGCTGACAGATTTACGGCCTAGATATTTTAATGGTGAGGCCCGAGATAATCTGACATTTTTAATCCAGTAAGAATAGTCTGAGTTTGATCATTTGCGGCTGAAGGACATTACATTTAGATGAATTTAGAGTCATTAGCCAGGTGTCACACCAATTAGCGATTTGGTTAAGATCATTTTGGAGGATTTGGTGGTCATCATAGCTGTTAATGGCACGATAGATAATGCAATCGTCAGCAAATATGCGCATGCATGATGATAAGACATTGGGTATGTCATTAATGTAGATTAGGAAGAGTAAGGGACCAAGAACGCTTCCTTGTGGTACACCGGAAGAAACATCAGAAAGGGGCGAGGGAGAAGCTGTTAGTGAAAGTGAACTGCTGCCAGTTTGAAAGAAAATTTCGAAGCCAGGATAAAGTTAGTGAGTCAAGTTTTAATGATGATAGTTTCAAAAACAGGTGATAATGGGTTACATGGTCAAAGGCTTTAGAAAAATCTAGAAAGACGCAGTCAGTTTGAAGGTTTGAGTCCGTGTTAAAATGTAGATCTGTCTTAAATTCAAGCAATTGCGTTTCGCACGACAAACCTCTCCTGAAACCATGCTGATTATGAAAAAAGAAGGTGTTTGATTCTAGGTGATGGTAAACAGGAGATGCAATAATGTGTTCCAGCATTTTACAACATATGCACGTCAGCGATATCGGTCGGAAGTTTTCAGCCAAGTTTTTGTTATCGTCTTCGAATATGGGTATGACTGGCGATTTTCTAATCTTCGGGAATCTGGCCGGTCATTAAAGATTGATGGAAAATATGGAATAAAAACTTAATAGATACTGAGACTGTGTTCTTTAGTAACTTAGAATTAATATTGTCCATACCTGCTGAGGACGAAACTTTCAAGTTATTTATGAGCTGAGCAATACCATCACTAGTAATGTCAATAGATTCCATGTATCGGTAATCTAGGTCTGTAACAATGGGCGAAATAGTGATATTTTCTTTCGTGAATACGGACGAAAAGAAGTTATTGAAAACTTGTGCACACTCACTGTTAGGAATAGGGGTGTTTTCATTGTGTAACTGAATGTCATTAGTATGGCGTTCAGGAGATAGAATTTTCCAGAACTTTCTAAGATTAGACTGGAGTAGTGAAGGAAGGTCATGGGAAAATGGGAATTTCTGGCTAAACTTAAAGCGGAGCAGTAGGAGTTTACACTGTTGAGATAGATACCTTTCCCAAGTTGACGTGGTGCCAGTTCGTTTTGCAGTTCTGTATGAACGTTTCTTTTTGTTTCTGAGTAGGTGAAGGGACTTAGTGAACCACGGTTTGTTTTTATCTTTTGTTATTGGGTGATTAGAGGAATGTGCTGGTCAACCAATGCGCATAATATATCTCTGAACACGGCCCAGTTATCATGAATAGGCCTGGTGTGGAACGACGGTAGAAATTGATGTTTAAAAAAAAATGATTCTAGCTCTTCGTTGATTACTTCATAATTTGGTTACTTCATGATGATTACTTCATGATGATTACTTCATAATTTGGTAATTTTGGTTTGATACTCTGGCTTCAAGGTACTTTGCCAGCTGTGTTAGTGTGAAAACTGTGTGCATATCAGTAGTTGAGCATTTCCTCACCAAGAAATACCTGAATTATTTGTATATTGATGTTTCAAGAACCTTTAAGTGTTGGCCATTTCTTTTCTCCTTTAAAGACTTCAAAGATTTTAAAAGCTTTCTGCTGAACTGTTGATATACATAAAAATTGGGGGCGCATCTATCTTTGAAATGATTGGCGATTAGCAACCTATCTGTGATTATCAACCTATCTTATGATGGGTGTGCAATTGGTGGTATGTTTTATATGTTGTGCCGATTAATATGAAGAGCTGCACATACCGACTGGGCAACACATCCAGTGATCCAAGTTGGTGTGAAAGAGGTTCATTGAAGAGCGGCATATGCCCAGTGTCACATGCCTAGTGACACAGGTGGATCCCACAGTTGGTTTAGAACTTGGTTCCCCGAGCACAGCAGCATGATGCTCTACCCATTATACCAAGGGCTACCCGGTGACCCAAGTTGGCGTGAAAGAAGTATAGCCGAGGACAGACACAGACAGACAGACAGACATACCACAAACTGGGTGAAGTTCCCAAAGAATGCCAATCGCATTAAAATGTAAAGTGACACTCAGTCACGAACGCAGCACTGTAAATGTTTTAACTGCTGCCACATGGGTAGCTAGAGCATTGCCCAAGCTGCAAAAGAGTGGCATTCTCCTTCAAGCACTAATGTTCGCTGCATTTTAAGTACTGTTGTAGATAAATCATGGCTGGTAAATGCAGTTCATCGCGATCTGGGCATTTGGCCAGCTCACTAACTCATTTTAAGACCTGCTGCACGTGCTGCTTTCTTGTGATGTGAAACACCTCGATAAATGGCACCGCACTGCAATAGCAAGAGTAATAGCGATAGCAAGAGTCGCCTCTCTGAATGAGAGGCGACAGGTTCTGTGTCATTGCTGGTAGTAGACATTAAGTTGACAACTCGATTTCTGCCGTGGGGATTTTCGAGCTTGCGAGACCTGTATGGTGCCCTTCAAAAGTCTGATCTGTCCAACGCACATTTTGTGGTGCAAAATTGGTGCAGATGTTTCTGAAACATCCCAACAGTTCCTTGATAGTTTTAGGCGACTTTACTTGCACCTGCCTCTGAAGTTACTTGGTTAAGCCACGAAAAAACAGTGGCACTACTGCAGACTCCAGTAGTTATGCATTTGCCGTGTGAAGAAGCCGCCTTTTCTCGTAAAAATATTCTTGGAGCTTTCCAGAGCGATATAAAAATAGCTCGGTCCCTCATTTCAACAGTGTTTTCGTCAAAAACTGCCAAAAAGCTCGTTCTCCACTGTTTTCATATATCCGTCATATGTCCAGAGTAATGGATGTCATACCACTTCTTGGCAAGTCCGCTAAGAAACTGATGCATGTTCCTGATGCGATCGCAGGGTTTGTCCCAGGAGTTCTCCTCACTCGCTTGTTCGTAGAACTGTATCCAAGCCTCTGGGCTTGAGCTCTCTCCATCAAAGATGTCGGGCTTTACCATCTGCTTGTTTTGTTGTTGTTGGGCTTGAATAACAGTCGGAAGATTTTCCATGAGTTGCTGCTGTCGCTCGGCGTGTTGCTGCTGCAGGCGAAGCATTTCTAGCAGGCATGAGTCCATGGAAGAGTCGGTCTTGCTCGGTGAAGTTCTTGCCGTCAGCTGCACCAGAGGCATCATGATGTGTTCTTGAAATTCGGAATGGTTCATTCTTACCTTCACTGATGCTTGAACATCAGTCTCCTGCAGCGTCTTCCCAGCCTTTTGGGCGACAAACTCACGAAGCTTGGGAGTCGTGATGCTTTCGGGTAAATTATACTTGATGTCTTCATCCACTTGACAAGTTGAAAAATACGACTGACGGTGTGCGTCTCTGGCTATACTCACCGTTAATCACATAATAGAGGCTTCTGTCATAGGCTGTGCCAATCTAACATTCCATGACAAGCGTGCACAGAACCAAAGCACAATCTCTTTTTTCTACTTCTTCTTGCTCCCCCCCGTTCCCACTAGATCTGTCCTTTGTCATCTTGGCCAACTACAATTGATAAAAAAGCCAATTTTTTTAAGCAACAGAAAATTTGCTATTGTGAACACAAGATTCCAGCATAATTTGGCTTAATTTGATAACTAATTATTATGTTGCCTATTTAATAACATTTTAATAAATAATTTTACGCCAATTGGAAGTTGTAAAGTTTAAGACAGCCAATATTCAAGGCATCATTTTTTTCTTGGTAAGACTAAACACAAGTCTGGAGATACCCATCCCTAAATTGAGCAGTGTGATATGTTATAATATCACATAATTTTTTTCCCAAATGTCTTCCTCATGTTCTACTTCAGCATGGTGCAATGCAGGATGCTAGTGTGTTTTTGATGAATAAACATCTTGAAACTGGCACTAGTACCAAGATTCATAGTAAATGAACATGCCTTGAGTGGTGGGGCTTCAATTCCACAACTAGAATTTTAGCCATAAACTTGCCAATTAGATAAGTGACTTAGCTACTAATTTGTACGTACGTGCACTTACTGACAGCTTCTGCCGCTGATGGTGTGTTGCTAAAAGCCACCACCTGTTGTCTCTTGTGTTTTATGTTCAAGAATGTTTTTACATCTTGGCTGAAATAGGTTGCAGGGCAGTTAATCCTGCTGATTACAAACTATGCTTATTTCAAGCGTACCATTTAAGTGTCCAACAATTTCTTAGCTACTTCAGTAGTAGCATTCATATTGCTGAAATATGTGCGTAAACGTGATTGCTTGAAAAAGTAAATTTTTTCATGTATCTCACTACTCTCTTCCTCCCTCTCTCTTTTCCAGAAATAGTCTGTGGGCCGGGCTTTTCACCTCGAGTATTTGTGCACAACTTGGGAAAAGGTGTGTGCTCTGCATTCTCTTTATACAGTTGAGCCTCCTTGTGATAAAACACAATATAACTAAATATAAATAATGAATATAATGAACAAAATGTAATTCCTCTCTGAAGCCCTATAGGAATACATCAATACGTTTTCTTGTATTTGAGCTGTTCTAGCACATAAAAAAGTTCTATAGACATCATAGGTTAAGTCACTGGTTTCTTTAGACTTCAATATAATCCGTATGTGCCTATAAAAACTTAGCTAAATTGTAGATGATATGAAAAATGTGACGTTGCAAGAAGGTGGTGCAGGAACTTGAAGGGGGCATTGTCACTCATCTTTCTTTTCTGTGTATTTTCTGGCCTAGCCTCCACGCACAATAATGTAGTGAGATTTTCTGTATTCTAGAAATGAAGCTTACTAATACAGCTTATCTTAACATCCATGTCTGTTTAAATCTGAATGTAGAGGGTTAATGCTTTTTTTTATTGCGTTAGCAATTACATGGACGCACCAGGCGAATTTTCGCCATCGTCATTGGCGTCGCTGTGAGGTTCCGTATGAAGTCCAAGTGCGATAACATCGCAGCCACACGCTGTATGCTGTAGGTGTGAGAGAAAACTTGCGAGGGCTGTTTCACATGCAGCGACACGAGTGAAAAAATTTGTTGCTGCCGTGCACGTCGCTGAGCGATTTTTGCTGCAAGCTTTCACAAGCGTCGGCGACAGCACGGTTTACGTCAGAGCGACGCCCAAAATTGAATTTAGCTCTCAATCTATTCACGCCTCTACTGTTACAATAAAATAATATGGAAACACGTTTGAATGTTGTTACTTACTTAAAAATAAAATAAGCTGTATACTTTGTTGTTGTTAATAGCGTTCTACATTTACAATTGCTTAGTTTTCAACTTTGGAGATGCCGGCGCAACATGTCGTAAAATAAAAATCAGCAGAAAAGCCCAATTTTGATAAAATCAGGCCAATTGCTGCAACTCCGCGACGGTGTGACCAGCTTGGCAGAACCCAATCGCGGAGAGCTACAACGATTGTGGCAGTCGCGGAGCGGTGGAAATCGTTGTGTCGCTGAGTGAAAATCGCACCATGTGAAACAGCCTTTAGCCAAGAAAAATGGTGGCTTGATGCGCGCGCTACTAGGGGGCGAGTGAGTGCACATCTCCTGTTTAAAGGAAAAATTGACATCCACTCGTATGTAGCACGAAGCTACAAAGGAAACCCACATGGGTTTCTCAGAAACAAAGCTTCATAGTTCAAGAAAAATTCGTCCTGGTCCAGAATGCGCCGCTGCCCGCACCCTGTCTTGGAGGCAATCTGCGATGGGTTCAAAGGCTAGGTGGCCTGAGATGGCTTCGTGTGCACTGTGTTCTTGCGCGCGTAGTTCTTATTGAAGTGAGAGACAGCATGAAAGGGAATTCGCTCGCCACTGCTGACGCTCTTCATCACGCTAGTGTTCTGACAGCGAGTGCCCGCGTCATCAATTGAGATGTTTTCGGGTTTGCCTCTGCGTGCGTGACAGCTTGCTTGTTAATTTAGTTAGTAAGCGAATTTTTTCAGCAGTTTATGCTCCTGATAAAACTACTAACCTTACTTTGTATAGCTGTCAATTTGCTATTGCAATCAATGCTTCGCCTGTCGTGCGAAAATGGGACTTTTGTTTTTTCTTATTGTCTGCTGTTTACAGCATTGGGTAGCTGTGCGCATGTGACACACATGGAGCTGACACAGTATGGTCCCTTCACGCTTGAGCATGCACTGCCAAGCTACAGATGGTCATGGGAAGAAGCCAGAGTGACATCCGAGAAGCTGCGCAGCCTTTGGTCTGCCCATGTTGAAGATGTTCGAAGGGAAATGCAGGACAAAGTTGACCACTTCAAGAATGTCGCGAGGTACTATTAACACAAATAGGAAATGCACACGTTTACAATAAATTATGTTACATCGATTTGTCTTTGGCATATATTTGCTCTTTGTTTCCTTCATTAGCCTTCAAAAAGAAGGGAGAGGGAAGAACGAGTATGAACACAATTCACATTTTAAGTTGAACAAGAGATTTTGTATCTTTCTTTACGAAGAAAATTGTGCTAACAATGCAGAGTTTGCAATCCACTACTAACTCATATTTTGCATGTTATATACACTGCGAAATGATCCTCAAAAATGTGAATTTCTTTTAAGAGTGCAAGATAGGTTCCACAAAATGTGTCTAGTCGCCATTTTTATTTGCTTGAAATCTTTTTTATGTCATTGCCTCATAACTGGGATGAACAGATATAGATGCTCAAGCATTTTTGTGCCAAAGAAAAAAAATTGTAAAGTTTAATAAGTTGTACACTTACATGCATAGTGTGAATAATTTTGCACACTGCTATGTTGCTCAGATTTGATAGCAAGTACAGTGGACTCTCGTTAATAATCTTAATACAGTGGACTCTCTTTAAACAGAACCTCAAGGGACCAGGGAAATTGGTTTATCAGTAGTTCCATTTACTGAGAGACAAAGCTGAATAGTGAACACAAAACCAACCAACCATGAAAATGGCATTTTGTTTAAGCGGCAGTTCCATTTAAGGATTTCCGTTTATTGAGATTCTGCTGTATTTCTTTCTAGCAAGCATCGAAAAATATTTAGCGCCAAACTATGAGCACATTGGAGTGGACTGTAGTGTTTACTGGGATTTCCAAGTTTCACACTACTATTTATTTACTAAAACATTCTAAAATTATTGCAGAAAACATCTTCTTTGGCAGACTTAGTATTTCTACAACAGTATGTTCAGCGCATGAAGGCGTATCGCGTAATTTGATGATCTTTACTCGCATGGAAAGCATAACGCATAGGTTGAGCTGGTTAAGCTAGGCCAGCAGCCAGCATAGGACGATGTGATCTTAATGTTTGAAAAATCTATCGTCATAAAATGCAGTCAATTGTGTCATTGCTGGTCGTGTTTTGTGGACAGACACAGAAACCTGTTAAACTCATGCTTTTTCAAAAGTGTTCACACAAGCCAAAAGACGTCAGCAATGCACTGATGGGGAGTTCAGAAGCAGTACTCTATGGGCATTGGTACCAAAGTATTGCTAGACAAGCAAGGTGCTAAACGGTGTGACAGTGGTGTTGCTGTCATTAATAAGGTTGTGCCTTAGTGGCAGCTTCTGTGCTTTGCATGGTTGCTTTTTGAACTACATGAGTGCGCTCTGTGAATGGAAGTGCGAGCACTGCATGGGGAAACAAATGATGCAAAAGAAATCAAGAAGGCTAACAGTTTTACACCATTTTTTTTAGGTTTGTCTCTTGGCAGCTTAATCAGTTTGCTGCTAGAAAGATGTTCCACCGTTTTGTTCCAAGCATCAAAAATAAAGCGATGTAGAATCAAGTGTGAGCTTCTATGTTCCGTGTCCTGTAGCTGCACTTTTAGCTTGTGATGCCATGTAAGCATCAGGTGTTATGCCAGCTGCCACTTGTGAGTTAAGTAAAAAATTAACCTGCAGTGCTACAAAAGGAGTACAGGATTTTTTAAGACAAAGGCATGACTAACAGAAGATGCAGAATTGAACTTCTGTGGAATGGCCACATATGCTTTCCTTGGCAAGTTCGAGAAGTGTGCAAAAAAAAAAAAAAAACATTCTGACATTGCAAACTCTTGCTGTTGTATCAAAGGAGTAATCGCTGCTTAGGAATCGGGGAAGCTTACTGTATTAAGAAAAAGATGGCTGCAGTGTTTCTTAAGCGAGGAGCTTCAAAGCACTTCCATGAAATTTATAATCCCCTTTGACATTGGACATGTCAGCTGCAGTGGAATATGTGAAACGTCTTAATTGTGTGTGCTGTTGATGGTCCATGGGCACTAGGGTACAGAAATGGCATAACCAAGTACACAAGTTACATTTACTTGCGCATTAGAAAGCTTACATGCTTAATTTATGTTACAGCTAGTGGGGGTCTTAAGGTCCAATTTTGCAAACGTACTCGCACCCTGTTCTTAATTCATTCGTAATTACCTGTTCATTTTGCAGAGGGTGTTGAGGCACTAGGGTAGAAAAATGCCCCCCCCCCCCCCTCCCACTGGTAGTGCCCGAGACTGTCCTGCACCGCTTGAGCCCTCCTCACTCGTAGATGGTTGAGGCTCCGTTCCCCCATCGTCAAAGGGGTTGGATATTCATCTGTCTTGCCACCAGAGTCTCTTCACGTCATTTTTCAATCATACGTGTCAAACTAAGGGGGACCATAGCCGAGCAAGCGTGAAATTTCTGCAACACATTGCACACTTGTAGGCTTTGTAGGCTCGCGAGCACCAGTTTCAGTTATACCTGTCATGGCATAGTGAGCTCTCTGAAACGTGACCATTCCTGCTTAGATGAACGCCTCTTTGAACACCGTGCGCAAGGCTAAATTTATCTCCGTTTTGGTCAACATACGTGGCGCGACGACGGCGTCATCTGCACAAGCGACACAAACATGATGGAGTAATGGCTTCTTTCCTCTACACAACGATACCAAAGTAAAGCACATGACAACTATTCACGCATTAGAAAGCTTGTGAACCTTAATGCATTAGAAACTTGTTACTCTGCACAGGCACGCAGGTGCAGACGATGAGGTGCGATTCAAACGAGATGCGCAATGAACGCGATCCTGAGCATGCCACTAGGCCCCCCACTAGGGTGCATCGATGCCAGCGCCGCCTCCCGCCGTACAGGGTGGTGACACCCATTGATAAGGCCCGCGCCGCACCACTGCCATATTGTGTCGGAGCTGTTGAAGAGACCGTACATGTGCGTGCATTAGCCAGTGCGGTGCTGTCGTTTTGCCTGGTGTTTGTAATTTCCACGGTGCTGCTGACGTGTTCGCTAAGTTTGCTTTTCGGGCTCGCGACATACGATGAAAAGTGCGTGACAGTTTTATATAACGGTGAGTCGGCCTAGTTGGAACATGTTCATTTTTAAAAATTTTTGAGCGCAAACAAACAGGGACAAAGAAAAGGAGAACACAAGGACGAGCGCTTTCACAGACCGCGATAATAGGTACCAGAACTGCTGGGTTGTTTAAGCCATAGTTCGGACAAGTAGAAAGAGGGCCGAAAGAATACCCTGTTCTCGCTCTTCGTCCTGCTCTTCCCACTCTTCGTCCCTGTTTGTTTGCGGTCAAAAATTTTTCAAATGAACATGTTCCAACTAGGCCGACTCGTCGTTATGCTTCAGTTCATTTCTAGTTTTTCCGCCCCTCTTTCTACTTGTCCGAACTATGGCTTAAACAACCCAGCAGTTCGGGTACCTATTATCGCGGTCTGTGAGAGCGCTCGTTCTTGTGTTCTCCTTTTCTTCGTCCCTGTTTGTTTGCACTCAAAAATTTTTAAAACAGTTTTATAGTTCAAAAACACTCTATCATGCCCGTTTGCTGCACACCTTCATGCGCTAGCTAAATGGAAAAACGACACCTATGACTTAATTTACCTGCGACCGAGAATGCAGGAAAACGTCTGCAAAAAGCTTGTTCTGCTAAGCCATTTTGCTTAAATTTGTGACTTCGTGTGAAGCAGTCTTCAGGAAATAGTCCTAGTCATGTAATCAAGGCGATGAGAAGCCTGCTCGAACCCTATGTGTAATTTCCAACAATCGCATGCACTGGAGAGTTTTATGTTGCGGCTTAGCATTTATACTTGCACTGATTGTACCAGTCAGATGTAACGAGGGGGATGGAATAGGGAAGTAAAACCGCCGCAGGTGTAATCTTTGACTGATTGGTTTTCATGTTCGTAAGAAGCATATAACATGAACTTTGTTTTGTCAATGCTCCCAAGTTTGTGCATGGCCTCCTTGGGCTTCAGGCAGGTGAGCGTGTTGGTGAGCTGCCTTGAACCACATCTCAGTTACTTAGAAGCTGTCCTCCTCTTGTTTTACTCAAGTGACCGCTATATATTTTAGCAATGAACTTTCCCTTTCGTTTAGTGTTATGTGTCACTACGTATACATTGCTCTTTCTCATGTTGCTGTGCTCATCTATGGTTTGTTGCATAACGCAATGTAAGGCATATTTGTTTTCTAGCAACACATTTAGTCTTTACACTAATAAAGGCAGGAAATATACTATACCTGTCACAAAAGAGCGCGTAGTCGGGGCGCGCACCGCGACAGCTTCAACAGAGAGGGAGAGTGCATACGCCTCAAACAGCCAACATAGCCAACGGAGTCTAGACGTCTAAAAGCATAGACGAGGCGACGGTAACCAGAGAGAGAGAGAGAGAGCGCGGGCGCCGAGACACCTTCTCACCCGGCGAGTCGTGACAGACTACTACAGCGTGAGCGTGCGCCAACAGGATGACTCAACACCCCCCTCGACGACGCTCCAACGACGGCGGTCGAACATGGGAGAATTGACTAGAATATTCCCAAGCTTTGGCCATGCTACGGGATCACGACTCCGATAGGAAGGTTCGAGAACCCCGGCGGAGAGTATAAAACCGCCGTGCGAAAAGAGGATCAGACCGCGCCGGTGAAGAAATGTAACGTGAAGACTGACCGTCTGCGGGAAGAAGGGGATTCCCTGACAAGCTAGTCGACGAGTTCATCGAGCATCTGCATTTCCGGAAGAAGTTCTTTCTTCGAGATTTGCCTTGAGCTACGCCGAGATCGTCCGGCTCAAGACCAGCACGGGTGAATACGATTGGACACTTGGTGTTCCTATTCATTTTGTACTTTACGTGTTACCCATCTGAATTGTGTTGTGCCTAGCCTAAGTGTGCAAGTGTGTGTTTGTAACTGCCTTGTGTGAAGAATATATTTTGTTGTGTTTTGACAACTCTGGGCTCGGACTCGGTTTTTGGACAGCAACCGGCGTTCGCTGGTGCACCTGAGGGCCCACTACTAATTGTCCTTGCTTTTGTGGGATTGTTTTCTTAACCGGATAAGTCGGCTTTGGAATTTGGTCCGGCGTTGGCGCCTCGTTCACGGGGTCTGTGACAATACCACAGGCATAAAATATTCACAAGCTGAATGCATGGACATTAGGCTAGATGTCTGCAACGACGGTGTTCATTTATCAGTGTTTATAGGTCGTACGACTGAGATCGCGTGCCTTGCTTTTGCTTTTCACTTAGGAACATACTAAATTTTGTGGTTTTACGTGCCAAAACCACGATCTAATTATTGAGTGTAGTGGGGGACTTCGAAATAATTTTGATCAGCTGGGGTTCTTTAAAGAGCTTCTAAATCTACGTACACGAGCCTTCTTGCAGTTTGCCATCATTGAATTTCGGCAGCCGGGGCCGTGATCGAAACCGCGACCTCGAGCTTTGTTTTAGGAGCGAAGCTCCTTATAGCGGCACCCGTTCCGTCCCCGTCGTCGTAGTAGTAGTGTGTAACCAGTCTGAGAAAAATGAGAAAAAAAAATTCCGAAGTTGTGTCCGTAGCGCGGAATCAAACCAGGGACCCCTCGCTTACGAGCGCGCGGCGTTAGCCCACTACGCCACGAAGCGCACATAAACACACGCACCACGATGGCAATAAATACCCAACATTAACGAAAGGCCGCGTTTCTAGCGCGTTTCTAACGCGTTTGTGCTATTGCGTTACGGCCCGTGTAAGAAGCTGGTGTAAGACGCTGTGGCCTCTCCGCCTTACCTTCAACGCGTTTCGAACCCGCTGCCCAAGGCGGTGGCAAGTCAAGTTCAAGTCGAGGAGCGTTTATGAATACGGGGGGTATACTCTCTCAGCAGTCATGTGATGGCGTCGGCAAACGCGGTGCACGTTCCGGCATGTGTAAATGGCTGCGTAAGACGCTGTGGCCGCTCCCCCTTACTGGAGAGTACTGCACGTTTCTAACGCGTTTGTGCTAGCGTCCCCTTAAGCGGGAGATCCGATGATTCCCTCCGGAGCTTCGCCCACTCATCATCATTCACCCCGTGGATATGCTGCGATTTTTTTTTGACACTTTGCTAGTGTAAGATTGTTTTCGGCCACGTGCTCTTTATCATTCTTACCTTTTACTTGCATGACTTGTATCTCGATAATTACAGTACCTTCAGTTAGTGGCAACACTGCCGTGTTTATTCACCTCGTTTTGTCCTAAACCTTTGCATGACATTACTCAGCCATAGTTTTAGCCAAAGTTACGTTAGCATTTTGAAGGACAACCTTTAAATATACACCATATGCGTCAACGTTGTTTTCTAAACAAATTCGTGAGTGTAAGCGAAAGCGTGGAAAAAATGACCAGCTATCTGCTGGGCTCAGTGGCATAGTAACCAGGGGGGGGGGGGGGGGCCCGGGTGATAGTTGGGGTGAGGGGGTGTCATATATGTCTGAAGACCCCCCGCCCTTATTTCCGCCGGCTTGACAGGGCGTAAATGGTAAAGAATGCTCCGGTAACCAGCAGCCCGAGCTCATTACCAGATGTGTAATGCCGCAGCATTATCGGCTGCTTTATCAACATCCTACGTAATAATTGCACGAATGTGCGGGCTAAAACTTTATTTGTTTAGCTCGCATTTAATTTAGCTGGCGTCGCTAAACAGACAGTCCGGCGATATGTGGCTCTTGGGTCCCTCTTCCGTTCAGTCCCCGCTGCGAAGACGGAACAGCAGCGGATATTTATAAAAAAGGTGTCAGGATATTTCCCGACCGATATACTATCAGGTTATGCGTCCTTGTGACCACTATAGGAACTCAGTATCGTGCAAAATATGGCCGATAATTAATAAGGATATCTTAAATAGCTGCTTGGTATGCAAGGCAGCTGTGCTGGTGCTGAAACATCACCCCCCCCCCCCCCTCCCCAGAAATTTTCGATATCCTCGCCTCCATGACTACACACGGGGCGGGGGAGTGACAGTAGAGAATGGGTCCCGGGTGCCAGACGACCTATCTACGCCACTGGCTGGGCTCGAGCGTTCTCCCTCTGCTTTTCAGGCGAGATGTAAGTATTGCAATGCACTTGAATGTTCAAACTGCGAAAATTTCAAATTTTGCTCTGTAACCCAAATTCCCGCGCGCCTTTACGTGTTCCGACCCATAATGGCGGCGCAAGCGGACGTGTCACCCATGGAGGAAGGAAAAAAGATAGGAGGGAGCGTACCGCAACGCGATTGACGCCGAGTGTGGTGGCCCAACACGTGGTGAAAACGTCAGAGCACGCGGTAGGTTTTCGTACTCCCGGTTGATAAATTTTTCTTCAATACCCATTGAAACCATTTGAAACTCTTCAAATAAACAAAATCAAAAAAAAAAGCGGGCAAGTTTGCACGACCTTAGACACAGCGAAAGTGTCAATCATCAAGTCTTACTGGCTGCTACTGCTAGGTAGTAACTTGGTTGCTGCTAGGTCTTAACTTGGTTTAACTTAACTACGCATGTAGGGAAGGTATTCTCGAGCGATCATTTTCGGAGGTACCTTCCCTTTCGCGACATTTCACGTGACTAGCGCTGGACGCGTCGGCGCCTACGAGCGACAGCGTTCCTGGCATGCCACAAACGCAGGCAGGCAGGAGCCGTGTCTATGTCGGGCGAAGCGAGCGTGCACCCGCGCCGGCGGCTACTAGGCAACGCGAAGTGACGTCATCGCTACTGCTTCGGCGCATGCGCGGCTAGGCAACGCGGGCAGCGTCGTCAGCAGCTCTGCGCGTTGCCTCGTTGGTGCTGCTACAATTTCTTTCTCTATCTCGCTTTCATTTTCTCTTTCCCTCTCCCGAACATTGCGCGCGCCGCGCGCATGCTCTCCTTCCCTCTCCTTGACGTCCCATGTCAAGGCAACATGTGCACAGCACGGAGAGGAGGCGAGGCACACGCCGCTCCGCGAGGTGGTTGCTAGGCGACGCAGTGACATCATCAGCTCGGCGAGTTTTTGCGACAGCAGTCGCCACATTTTACGGTTAGCTAGAACAGCTTCGCTGTTAAAAAAATCTTTTTCCTTACTCCATGTGAGCAGCTCCCGGCCGAGCGCACACCGAATAAAACACCGGCAACCAAACGTCTCGGCATATTTCGATTTTCCGTGATCTCGACGCAAGAAGTCCCGTGTCGGGCCACCACTGCTGGCTACACGGAGCGTTCGCTTGCCAAGGCTGGCTGCGTGACGTAATGCTCCCTCCTATATTTTTCCTTCCTCCATGGTGTCACCACCCTGTACGGAGAAGCGTGGTATCGAGGCACCCTACCTCCCACAGTATGGTGGTGCCATCTAGTTCAGGTGCCTGCAAACGCATCCTTTCACGCACTGGAAATTTCGCATCAAAATTTTATAAATAGCCATCGTACCTTTCCAAAAAATAAATGCAATGAACTTTACGCATAGTCCTTACCTACGCGCTACATGTAAATGCTTGTTTTTGCGTCATATTTTGAATATTTTTAGCGTTACAAAACTGAGAGGTAGCAACATGGGGGCACCTTTGCGATCGCCACTTCTTTCGCCCAGCTTTTCATCTGGCATCCCTCTAGTCTTGCTGCCCGAGTTCTTTCACGCCATTTCCGGACCCTACATGTGGAACGCGGGGCTGCCATAACTGAGCAAGTGTGAAACTTCTACAAAAAATTGCGCACTTGTAGACCTTATAACTCATGATAAGCACAGATTGAATTTGATAAATTATACGTTATAATCCATCAAATAAAATCGGGTTTTAACCGAAAACGAACAACCGTAGGTATAATTTATACGGTACGGTATAATTTATAACTCTCAAACGTGATGGAGCTCTCTCAAACTTGACCACTCCCGCTCAGATCGAGAAACGTATTGCTGAGCTACGGCTCTCTGAACGCTGAGCGAAAGGCTAAATTTTGCCCCGAAGGTGTCATGCATGGTATATGTACGCATGGTAGCGAAGCTTCCATAGAAGCCCCCTACGTCCTACAATATGGCGGCTTGTGGAGGCACGGCAGCGCCATGTACATTTCGCGTTGCCAACATTTAGGGGGAAAAAATAATGTTTGCCGTTCGGTCGACCGAGTGTCGGTCGACACTCGGTCGAAAAAGGTCGACCAAGTGTCGATGTCGACAATGACGAAGACAATGTCGACGTACATTGTGGCTCACGTGATTCTATGATTAAATGTTGATTATATCTCTCTGTTCTGTCGCTGTCTGTCTCTTCTCCATGGTTATTATTCACTCATTTTATATCATATTCATATCCTCTTTCACGCGCAATGACGTCGACATTGTCTCCATCAGCGTCGAAACTTTGTTGCCTTTTTTTTTTTTAACCAAGAGGCAAGCGGGGCTCATCCCGGAGATGTGGCTAATTTCCGACTGTATTAGCGCTAATTATGCCCATACAATTAATTTTACCTTCTTTGGGACTAATTCTCGCTTCTTGTGGGCACTGGCAAAGCCGCCTTCCCGACACCATTGCCTCGCGCGAGCCCTACTTAGTCCAAGCGAACTCGCTCCATTTCCCAAAAAGTGTGCCGTGCGGTGGCTTTGCCTCAACATGTCTGTATCTACGGCGGTGCAACCTTTACAGGGGCATAGTGCTATGTAGTCAATTTTCGGCTATAGTGACGCTTATTATGCCCGTACCGTTAGCTTTACCTGCTCTGAGACTAATTCTCACTTTTTGTCTCGTTCAGACTTACATTTTGATACCGTGTGCGACTCGCTACGCCTGCTCTAGAGAGGGGAGAGGGCCGTTTTTTTTTTCTGGAAGTGGTTACAAGATCGCCAAACCCGTATGAAGTGAGCTAAGACATTGTCTTAAAAAAAAATTGGCATTTTCACTTGTGTTGTATGATTGACATAGCTGATGCAGAGCTACATTGTTGCTAGCGGTGACCTGTGACATGATTCAGCACTTGCCTGCTTGGCTATTGTGGAGATCAATTTGCACGAGGCGTACCCTACGAGCGACGGTCAGGAAAGGACATGATGCTCCTCCACTCTGCAAAACACAATGGGCGCTACGCAGGGTTCGTAGACTCTCCAACACGGCGCAGAAAAGGCTTCCAGAGTCAGATCGTCAACAAACACGAGTTTATTAACCCAAGGTACACCACAGTGTGACAGTAACGCCTTGCATGCAAAGGCTCGCCGCAAGAGAGATAGAGTACGCGTGCCTGCTGCGCTAGGCTAACCGGGTTCACCAAGCGCAAGAACGAGAAGTCGTGGAGCACAGGATGCATGTAACCAACTCGTTGCGGGCCTGTTAGCATGTGCCGCATCGAGTGAGAGAGAGTGATTGTGGAGAGGAAGAGGCGTCCCGGTGACATGTGCTCGCATGGTGACGACGCCGTGAGTGAGAAGCATGGTTTGCGCGGAAAAGCAGCTCCCGCCGTAGAGTTCATACAACCAACTCTAGAGCCAAAGTTCCCCATAGCGCCCATACATTGAAATCAGTAACCGCAAGGGCGCCGCCATGTTGCTACGCTGGGCAGGCGCAGACGACGAGGTGCGATTCAGACTAGACGCGCGATCAACGCGATCCCAAGCCTCCCCCAGTATCGTATGGTGGGGCCATTAGTTCAGGCGCCCTCAAGCGCACCCTTTTACGCACCGTAAATTTTTCGTAAAATTTAATAAATTGCCATTAGATATTTCTGAAAAATGTACGGAACAAGCTTTACACATTGTCCTTACATACGTGCTATGTGTAAATGCTTGTTTTTGCGTCATATTTTGGTTGTCTTTTGC
Source organism: Dermacentor silvarum (assembly GCF_013339745.2). Classification (NCBI taxonomy): domain Eukaryota; kingdom Metazoa; phylum Arthropoda; class Arachnida; order Ixodida; family Ixodidae; genus Dermacentor; species Dermacentor silvarum. Next base: position 20,746,168 of record NC_051154.1, read on the forward strand.
GTTACAAAATTGAGGTAGTAACATGGCGGCATCTTCGCGGTTGCCACTTTTTTAGCCCAGCTTTTCCTCTAGAGTATAACTATATGGCTCCGGCGCGCTAGACGCAAGGAGGTTATACTGACGTATCCGCCATGTTGCCAGTGGGGCGGCGGTACCCGGAGACCGATCTCAGAAAATTACCGTTACCACGCGCAAAAAAAATTAAATTATGGGGTTTTACGTGCCGAAACCACCATCTGATTATGAGGCACGCCGTAGTGGGGGGCTCCGGATTAATTTTGACCGCCTGGGGTTCTTTAACGTGCACCTAAATCTAAGTACACGGGTGTTTTCTGCATTTCGCCCCCATCGAAATGCGGCCGCCGTGGCCCACCACGCGCGAGCTGGGGGATGAGGTGCGGGAAGGCACCTTGATCCCCACACTATATATATATATATATATATATATATATATATATATATATATATATATATATATATATATGTCTCAGTTTCGTCCCAAAGGCGAATTCGCATTGATAGCGATAGGAAAGTATTAAACAACTACACGACGTAAGGTTCGAAGTTTTATATCGGCCGTGTAAATTGCAATAAACATTCGCTTACTAATTAAATTAACAAGCATGGCGTCACGCGCGCCGAGGAATACATGAACAGATCTCACTCGATGATCGCGAACACTCGCTGTCACAACGCTGGCGTGATGAAAAGCGACGGCAGCGAGGAGCGAACGCTTCATGCTGCCTCTCGTTTCACCGCTTCTCTGAATGTTGACATTACGCGATCTGCAACACTTAGCACGCGAGACCACAGCGCACACAAACTTCCAGCCATCTCGGCTCCCCACAGCTTTGCTCCCGCCACATATTAGCTCCAAGATACGGCGCGCGGGCTGCGGACAGCCATGCGCAATCACAGCCGGCCTGCAAGAGGAGACGCGCGCTCACTTGCCCTTGTCATGCGCCTTTGGTGGGAAAGAATCCATTACGCAAACATGCATGTGTCGCATGCGCAGATGGCGCCGTTGTCGCGGCACGCATGACGCAATCTGAGCTAAATTTAGCCTCGCCCGCGGCGTTCAGAGATGCTTAGCTCGGCAGCACGTTTGTCGATCAAAGCAGGAGTGATCGTGTTTCAGAGAGCTCACTGTGTCATGGTAGCTCACCGGCTACTTCGTTCACTGTAAACACATGGAGCTTGTGCTGCGCCTAGCCATTTGTTGCCTCAAGTCAAGCCGCGTAGCCCTCGCGGTGGTTTTTCACCGGCTAGTTCGTTCACTATAAACACATGGAGCTTGTGCATGCGCCTAGCCATTTGTTTCCTCAAGTCCAGCCGCGTAGCCCCCGCGGTGGTTTAATTCCCGGTCGCGGCTCGCGCTTTCCGAGTGTTGGAATGCAAAAACACTCCGATACGTAGCTTTAGGAGCACACTAGGGACCACCAGATGGTCGAAATGAATCCGGAGCCCCAACCATACAGCGTCCCTGAAATCCCAATATGCAGTCTCAGAATGCTAAACTCCACATTTTTTTAATGCTGCTCATCAGCATTATCATCCTATATTTATGTCCACTGCAGGACGAAGGCCTCTCCCTGTGATCTCCAATTACCCCTGTCTTGCGCTAGCTGATTCCAACTTGCGCCTGCAAATTTCTTAACTTCATCACCCCACCTAGTTTTCTGCCGTCCTCGACTGCGCTTCCCTTCTCTTGGTATCCATTCTGTAACCCTAATGGTCCACCGGTTATCCATCCTACGCATTACATGGCCTACCCAGCTCTACTTTTTCTGCTTAATGTCAACTAGAATATCGGCTATCCCCGTTTGTTCTCTGATCCACACCGTTCTCTTCCTGTCTCTTAACGTTAGACTGCTAAATATGCTGCACGTTTATACAGGTGAGCAAGGCTGCTTCCTAGTTAATGGACTGACAACTGTGGCATTTTCACACGGATGTTTGTACTAAAAGCTGATTAGCTCGCAGTGTTTTGTGTTCACAATGGCGAAGCATCGAAAAAATATGTTTCACTGGTTAATTGCGTTCTGTTAATTCTGCTTCACTGTAGCTGCTGCCCACACAAGTTTTCTTCGTACTTGTTTCTTTGCGCCACAACCACGGAATAAAATGTCAAACCGTCATCTAACCCAAACCAATGTCTTGCTGTGGCAAAACAATTTTCCGATTATCTTTATCAAAGGCAAAGTTACCAGACAAATGGGATAGCCATATAGCACCGCAAACTGCAATGAATGAATGAATCAATCAATTTTATTTCCTTTGATAAGGAGGCATGCAGGACTTTAAGCTTGAATAGCTTGACGAGGTCCTGACCCATTACAAGTTGGGAATACAGCAAAATGACGACCAGTCATGCTCGAAGAATTATACAATATATGGGTGGCATTACAGAGTATCGAGTAATAAAGAATAAAAGTGACAAATACGGCTAAACAAGCAAAATTTGGCATGTGGCATAAACATGAACAGCTGAGTTTAACATGAATAGAGACAAGATAGGTGGCTTATACTAGTCCTGGAAATAACAGTGGTGGAAAAAACCTTTATGATTTAGTTTGGGTTAAAGGAAGGATCAAGGTCTTCGCGATTTAACAAGTTTAGTTGCGAAGGTAGGATGACAGACATATATTGTTCGTAATAAGAAGTTGTATATGGTGGGTACAAATCACATTTCTTTATGTCTAGTTTGACGAACACTAGTATTTCCTTGTAGTTTTGCAAGGTGAATATGTAACCAATACCAATTTTAACGAAAGCTTCGTAACGCGATGTCAACTATAATTCTGAGAAAAAAAAAAAAACACGGGAAAATTTTTATATTTTGAAAAAGAGGTTTTGTTGGGTTATATTAAGTTAGGTTAACGATAACGTACATCAGCTATATAAAGTACAACCCTCTTCTGTTGCAAATGTAACTTGCACGGTACACGGGCATTTTTGCATTTCGCCCCCATCGAAGTGCGGCCGCCGCGCCCACGGGCTTTGAAGCGCAATTGACGCCACTACGCCGCCATGGTGGGTCACCAATTAGTGGTCTACATATGTTACGTAAGAATGTCCGAAGCTCAACGTTTCGTCTCGAACCACAACATAAACGAGTAACAAACGATATTACGTATATTATGTAAGCTACTACCAAACTTCAAAACATGAATGTTTCACATAAAGCCCTTCAAAGCTATTGCAGGACTGATAACATTAACAAAACCTCATAGGGGAGAGTCGGGAGGTATGGTATGTTTGGAGGAGTGGGACAGTTCATATATTTCTAATACCACCCCACCCGAGGTACTCAGTTAAAGAAACCCGTCACTGTTGTAATCTGTGGTCGCTTCGTTGTACATATATATGCGAGTGTTTAAAAAAATCTCCTTTTCGACTGCAAAAAGTGAGCAACTGGCTGTTTTGTTGTTGCCACTCTGAGGAGAAGGAAACAAGTGGAGAAGGCAGGGGATATTTTAACCAGTAGAGCGCCTGGTTCCTACGCTGGGGGAGCGTAGGAACCAGAGAGAAAATAAAAGAGAGAGAGAGAGGAAGGAAAGACGCAGTGAGTTCGCGCACGCTCTCAGAGGGGGGAGGGCTGGCGCTGAGCAGTGCTCTAGCCGTGCTCCCTCAAGGGCTGCTGAAGATAGCGCCAACCTTTCCTTTTCCCATAACGAACCACTTAGTAGTCTCAGAGGGCACCGCTAAGGCAAAGGCGCTCACACAGACCAGCCACCCTGAAAAAAAAAAAAAAAACTGGGTTGCACGTGCCAAAAACCATGATTTGATTATGAGGCGCGCCGTAGTGAGGGACTCTGGTATAATTTTGTTCACCTGGGGTTCTTAACGTGCACCCAATGCACGGTAAAACTTTATCGAACGCATTGCGACGACTTGACGATCGACCGTTGTCCGTGCAGGTGCTCCTTGAAGACCGTCCCCATCGCTCGTCAGCCCACAAAGCTGTGAAGGCACTGTTGTCTTACTTGAGGACGACTGGCCTATGTGAACGCCTTTGAATTGCTCAGGCCCTCCGCGTGCGTGCGCGAGCTCACCGTGTCCTTCCTCCCCCGCCCCCCTCCTCTCTCGATCTCATCTTTCTATTCCCTCTTTCCCGTCCCCCCCCCCCCCCCCCCGCAAGTAGGGTAGCCAACCAGACGCATTTCTGGTTAACATCCCTGCCTTCTCTTTCTCTCCTCCTCCTCCTCCTCCTCCTCCAATGCATGGTACACGAGCGTTCTTGAATTTCTTGCCCATCGAAATGTGGCCACCGCGTCCAGTCATCCTCGAGAAACACAAAAGTGCCTTCATAGCGCTGTCGGCCGATGATCGCGATGGGGATGGTGTTCAAGTAGCACCTGCACGGACAGCGGCTGATTGTCCAGTCATCGCAATGCGTTGGAAAGTTTTAGAGCGCAGCTCTTAAGGCCCAACCGGGCCCAACTGGTCGGCGTCGGCGCCAACCGGCGGCATGGAGAACAATGCGCTGCCGGTTCACGCTCACTCGGCGCCCCAAGACAACAGACCTAGAACCGAAGACCGAGCATGCCAGACTGCAGCACCGACGGCGGAAGCGGCGGGAGAAGCAAGAGGCAAATAAACTATGGCCTCCAAGACGGCGCGACGCGCCATGTGAGCGAGCTCGGAGGCCATTTACAAAGCGAGCTTCCGGCGTGGCCGTCCGCGAGTGCCTCGTCCGCGTCCTAAGCAGCCGATGGCTCGCACCGTACGTACTGTACATCGGCCATGGCAAATGGTGCAGCTGTGTACGCGGTATCAGAGATAATGATGTACTCGTTTCCTGACAGGGACATGCAAGGAATGTCGAACACTAGCGAGCACGGCTGCTGCTGGTGATGCTATACCACTGGTGCTATGTGTTTCAGTACAGACAACAAGCAAAATACTGTATATATTTGCGTTAGAGCTACCGACAATGCTTTTCAAGTTTTAAAACTGCAAGAACTCCTTATGAAGTAAAAACAATTGTTCTGTTAGCTCAACATTTTGCAAAACTGGCCAGCTAAATTCGGGGCCATTAAGAAGGGAGGATCTGGCCACATTGCTCCACGCTTGAAATACGTCGAAGTCGAGAGTCTCCTGTGGTTGACAGCCGTCAATAAACCTCGTTGAGCGTCGACGCCGCGTGCCACGCAGGCCGGCGACGCCGAAAATTCGAAAATCGGTTCCTTGTGGTTGGGTCTTTAGGCACCCGTTCTTGCGTTGAGCATCGGCGTCCCTCGGCGTAACCGAGCGAACGAGCACAGCGAAGGATGTAAGAGCGAACGCGGAGCGCAGCGGGGGAGGAAAGACGTCGAGAGCGAAGAGAGCGCGAGGAGGAAAGCGGAGGAAGAGAGGGTGCCTCGGACCCACTGCGCATGCGCTACTTCGCCCGCGTCGCCGCCGCTAAAGAACGCGCTCCGCGCGAGCCACACGTTGCCGTGTTCACGTTTTCTTTCTGAAGAATGAGTGACGCAACCGGTGGAAATGCTTCGTCTGCCGCTGCTGCTAAACGAGCTGCCCGAGCAGAGGCTCAGCGCCGCCGCCGATTAGACCCTGTCGTTCAGAATCAAATTCTTTGCCACAATATATCGCGAATTCAAAACACCTAAACAGCTGCGCTAAAAATTCGCATTAGGGAGTATCGTAATCGTCGGTGAAATTTTTCCTTTGTGACTGAAATTATGGACTGTGGCACAATAAATGCTCCATGTTCTCTTCGCTGCCGCAGATATCCTACGCAGCACTGTCGGTCGATCATTATAGTCAATGTATATAGTATAAGCCTTCGCGAAAGCCACTCCTAGCCACAGTCGGCCGAGAAGCGATACCTCACCTTGACGAAACTCGGAGGGAGGTCGGAGCTGCAACGCACAGTCGGCCGAGAAGCGATACCTCACCTTGACGAAACTCGGAGGGAGGTCGGAGCTGCAACGAAGGATTTAGTTCGTGTAGCCTGGTGCGCTTTATATTTGGCATATTCCACTCTGCTAACGAGAGTGTGCATGCCAGGCGGCGAAGCTGCCTCGCAGCGTCTGTCCTGAATAGAGGAATGGAAACACTTTGGTCTTCTTGATGTGACGCTCGAGCAGCTTTGTCTGTGAGATCATTTCCACCGATCCCGCAATGGCCAGGTAACCACTGGATCGAAATTTCGTAGCCTTTTTGTTTGACGTCTTGGTGTAGTTTGACGATTTCGTACGTCAGAAGTTCGTGTGATCCACGTCGGAGAACTGACTGCACACACTGTAAGACCGGTTTCGAGTCAGAAAACAGGGCCCGTATACCAGGACTCTCTTTACCAATAAATTGAAGTCCACTGCGGAGAGCCGTGAATTCTGCTGCCGTAGACGTCGTAACATATGAGACGTCTTGAATCGCATTGTTACTGCTCTTGTCGGTATAACCACAGCGCCGCCTGAACTGGTTGATGTAGTCGATCTGTTAGTATAGATGTGCTTGTTGTTGCTGTAATTCTCGTACAACTGGAGTAAGCTGAGTTGTTTCAGTGCAGGCGGTTGTAGGTCTGACTTTTTCTGAAGCCCTGGAATCGTGAGGTGTGCTTGAGGTGGCACAAACGACATGGAGGAACAGCTACCTGGTCGCAGGTGCGTACCCCTATGTTAGCGAGGCACGATATGTACAGACAGATAGCAGTTGCACTAACTGTCGTGCGCGGCCTTTCTACGGTGAGGCTGGTGAAGTGGTGGAAAGAGGTCCGGGCCAAGTGCCATTCTGAAGCAAAACAGCAGGGTATGTGCGCTGATGAAATAGTCTTCAAAACGTGCATCGATGAAGTCTTTTCCGCCACTGTACTCTGAAGACTAATCAGCGGCTGTTCAACGTGAAAAATTGTTTTGCTCTGTCCCGCGCCCTTGGGAGGAATGGGACGCTGTCCCACTCACGCCTAACTCTTCTCCATGCGTTTGACATTACTTTAATAGCGTATTTATTCCCTATAATTAGTTGTTTATTCTTGCATATTACCTTACTATTCAATCCTTTTTAGAACGCAATGACATCTAAGCACGTCTACTGTAGGATAAAAAAATTGCTGAAAATTCATGACAATGAAAGGCGGGACAAAGAAACGTTCAGAAGACAGCTAGCACAACGAGTGAAAAAGACAATTTTCTTGACGTCGGAAGAACCCGAACTGAATCCTGATTTAACCTCCTGTGACAATGACGCCAGCCGCAGAACCCAGCAATCAACTTTCAAGGGGCCTAAGGGGAGGTTAAGAAACATATTTAAGGATAAGATCAGTCGTAGTTTTTAAATACAAGGTCAAGAGAGAGAGAGAAAAAGGTAAAGGAAAGACAGGGAGGTTAACCAGAGGTTATCTCCGGTTGGCTACCCTGTACCGGGGGAGGGGTAAAGGGATGCGAAAGGAGAGAGAGAGAAAAATAAGTGAAAATAAAGAATAAACAAAAAGGAAGGAAACAAGAAAATCACACACGCACACAAAACAGAACTGTTTCTGTGGGCACTGTCATGAAGTCCGCGAAGGCGTTCTCGTGTTGCATTGTCTGAACGTTCCGTCCTAAGTAACACAATGCAGAGTCACAATTTGTCACTGAGTCCGGTGTCTTTCAAGTAACGCAGCAGTGCCTTCAGGGCGGCTCGCGCCGTTGTTTGTGTAGGCCAGTTTCCAAGGATGTTCTTTTCTGTTATTGGGCGTTTGTCCAGTTGATCTATTGTCGCTGAGAGAGCTGCTCTCTGCGGGTTGAAACGAGGGCACTCACAAAGAAGGTGTGCGATTGTTTCGTTGCACCCGCAGGATTCACAAAGTGGGCTATTGGCCATTCCGATACGAAAGGAGTACGCATTTGAAAATGCTACTCCAAGCCATAGACGGATTAGAAGTGTGCAGTCCCGTCGTGGAAGGTCGAATGGAATACGAAGCTGTAAATTAGGGTCCAGGGCATGAAGGCGTGCACTTGTGAAATCGGAGGAATTCCATTGCATCAATGTTAGTTCACGCGCAAGCGCGGAAAGTTTTTTCGCTGCGTCGGCTCTCGAAAGAGGAATGGCAACGCAGTTGACACCGTCATGAGCAGATCGGGCCGCTGCGTCCGCTCGATCATTGCCATGTATGCCACAGTGACTAGGCAACCACTGATATATTATATTGTGCCCTTCATCAATTATGCGATGGTGTACTTGTCTTATCTCTGCGACGAGCTGCTCATGTGATCCATGGCGCAGTACTGAGAGTAAACTCTGTAGGGCTGCCTTGGAGTCACAGAAGATTGACCATGGATGGGGTGGTTCCTCCAGAATGAAATGAAGAGCCGCACGGAGGGCTACCAGTTCAGCAGCTGTTGTTGATGAGACATGTGACGTCTTTAGCTGCATCTTGACGGATCTTGCTGGAATCACCACTGCGGCAGCTGAACTTGTAGGTGTGACTGAGCCATCGACATAAACATGTACGCGGGCACTGTGAACCTCATGTAAAAGTCCTAACGTGGCCTGTTTCAGGGCAGATGACGGCATGTGAGCTTTCTTTGTGATTCCTGGGATGGTGAGGCGTATGTCAGGTTTGTGCAGGCACCATAACGGTGAGGATGGTCTTGCTGCAGGCATGTAGTTTGATGGCAACGAGGTATGATTGGCTGCAATTATACGACTGAAAGTTGTGTGTGGCCTTTCTGTAAGTAAAGATGCAAGATGGTGGGAAGGTAGTCGGGCAACGTGCCGAATATGCGCCCTGAGGGCGTCGGTGGCTAAGTACGTTGTTATTGGGTGGTCTCGCGCAATGACAATCGTTGCCGCCGTAGACGCACACTTCGGAAGACCGAGACACGTCCTTAGGGCTTGAGCTTGTAGTCCCTGGAGTACACGCAGGTTTGTTTTGCAGGTGTTGCCTAGCACCGGGAGGCTGTATCTTGCGAAACCGAGGAATAAGGCACAATAAAGCTGCAGCATTGACCGCACCGATGTGCCCCATGATTTTCCACCGAGGAATTTAAGGAGGTGTGTTATGGTCGTTAACCTCTTCTTTAGGTATGAAACGTGCGGGCTCCATGAAAGGTCGCGGTCGATAATTACCCCTAAAAAGCGGTGTTTCCGTGCGTTTGCAATTGTTTGCCCATTGACACTTACAGAGTAAGGCCTCATTGCCTTCCGAGTGAATGTAACAAGGCAGCATTTCTCTGAAGACAGCTCCAAGTTCTGTTTTCGTAAGTACAGTGATGTTAACGTAGCTGCCTTTTGTAGCCTTGCTCGTACCTGCAGTCGTGTTACAGCAGACGCCCAGATGCAGATATCGTCAGCATAGATTGATATTCCAACGGTGTTGGGCAAGCATCTGACTAGGCCAACGAGCACTAAGTTGAATAGTGTCGGGCTCAACACCCCACCTTGTGGTACTCCACGGAATGTTTGGTAGTGAGTCGTGGCGCCATCCTCGGTCATCACGAAGAAATGTCTGTCGGTCAGATAGCTGCATAGCCACTGAAAAGTGCGGCCACCAATTCCGGCTTCAATCAGAGCCTCTATAATGGCATAATGTGCTACGTTATCGTAGGCGCCTTTTATGTCAAGGAACAATGCCGCAGTGAGTCGTTTCAGACGTTTTTGATGTTGAACAAATGTGACCAAATCGATGACATTGTCTATAGATGAGCGCCCACGCCGGAAGCCAGCCATAGCATCTGGGTACACATTGTATTTCTCCAGGTACCATTCCAGGCGCGTCAAAACCATTCTTTCCATTATTTTTCCGATGCAGCTGGCCAGAGCGATGGGGCGGTACGATGACAAATCTAACGGTGATTTACCTGGTTTGAGAAGTGGTACCAAGCGGCTGCATTTCCATTCACGTGGAACCACACCATTGCGCCAAGACTCGTTGTAATGGTTTAGCAGCACGAGTTGCGCCTTCTGGCCAAGATTGCCGAGCGCCGTATAGGTAACGCCGTCTGGCCCAGGTGACGAAGAGCGCCTGCAAGTCGCCAGGGCCGCATCAAGCTCCTCCATCGAAAACATGACATCCATACGGGAGTCCCGGGACGCAGGAGTGACACATGGTGTAAGTGCACATTGGGGCTGCAAGCCAGCAAGTCTTGAACAAAATTCTTCAGCAATCTGAATCTCTCTGCAACCTTGGTGCAAAGCGAGAGATTTGAAAGGAACACGCTGTTGCGGTGATACGCGAAGTCCACGCACGGTCCTCCATATCTGAGATAAGCGCTGACGTGGATCCAACGACTCACAGAATCGTTTCCATTTTTGAGATTGGAGCGCATCGATGCGCCGCTGAATCTTCTTTTGTATTCGCCTTGCCTCTCTGAGATCGTGGATGGATTTTGTTCTCCTGTATCTTCTTTCCGCCCGCCGGCGAATCGCTCGTAGTCGCTGCAATTCGGCTTCAAATTCTTCATATTTCGGGAACGGCTGAAAACCGCGCGTAGTCTCTTTCATGGCTGTTTGAATTTCGTGTTCCAGACTAGAATGGTTTCCTTCCTGACATACTTCCTCCATGTGTGACCGAAACGCTGGCCAGTCAATTCGTTGGAGAGTCGTGGAGGAGTATTTCAATAGTCCCTTGATCTTCAGATACGTGGGAATATGGTCGCTGCCATGTGATTCGATATCTGAGAACCATTGCACTTTTCGTTCAAGACGCCGAGAGACCAGGGTCAAATCTAGGCAGCTGCTGTATGTAATCCCTCGTAAATATGTTGGACTACCATCGTTGAGGCAATAAAGGTCGTGCTGTGTTGCAAAAGATACAAGCCTCTTTCCCCTAGAGTCCATCTTCAAACTCCCCCAAAGCGGATGGTGAGCATTAAAATCTCCAGTGAGGATCGTAGGGCCGGGTGTCGTGGATAACACGTCGTGCAGTCGTTTAGAGTCGAAGCGACTTGAAGGAGCAATGTAGGCAGCGACGAGAGTGAACGTAAGTTTCTTCGTCTTTACGATTAAACAAACGTACTGGTTGGTGTCGTGAGGTGGGATTAGGTGCAACACGTACGTCAGTTCACATCTTATATATACAATCACCTTGCTCACATCACCACAGGTAGAGGACATGAATGCTTCATATCCAGAAATGCGGATGGCATTTTGAACGTTCGGTTCACAAATTACGAGGATGGGAAAACGGTTTTCGAAGACAAAGTGTCTAAAATCTGAAATTCTTGATTTGAGGCCCCGGGCATTCCACTGCAACAGAGAGGCTTTCTTGACTTCCTTGTGGAATGGCAGCGAGGAGTGGGCCATAGTGCTATACGAAGCTTTCAAGCACTGGAGTCAACGTGTCCAGTACTTGCAGAGCGCTACGAGCAGCCGGAGTATCCATGTTTGTCAGTAGTAGACGCATGACATTCGTGAGCGACTTCAGCATAGCAATCACTTGCAAATCCTTGTCTCGTATGTGGTCAACTGCAGCGACGTTGGACTGCAAGTGGCGAGTCATATGCTGTGGCTCTGGTGTTTGGCATGTCTTCGGCAGCGCTGGCCACTCCTCACTTGAAGAGGTGTCAACACCATGGTTGCTTTTTTCGCTGACATTCGTGCTCTTATTGGAGACAGATGGAGCAGGAGGCGGCACTGCAGGACGAGTCATCTCCCTCGAACCTGAAGAGGATTTCGTGGACTTTCCTTTTCGGGAGCGATGTCGCCTTATTGCAGCAGAAGCATCTCTGTGTGATGATCCGTCTCTGGCCATTTTCCTCAAGATTTTCTGCTCTTTCTTTAGACGTGGACAGTCTTTTGAGGATGCAGCGTGCGATCCTTGACAATTTGTGCACTTGAGCTCAGTTGCACGGCAGGTGTCAGCGTCGTGTTGTTCGGAACATCGTGGGCATACCGTTGAATTTCGGCAGACAGCACTCACGTGTCCAAGTCTTTGACATCTTCTGCACTGAAGTGGTTTTGGTACGAAAGGCCGTACCACATGACGAAAGTGTCCGACCTTTACGTGCGATGGTAGGCAGTCACCTTTAAAGTCGAGCTTTACACAGCTCGAGTTGCCAAGGCGCCGAGCTTGCAGTAAGGCAATACCATCTGTCGCAGGTTTGATTAAAATTGGCAGGTCGCTGTCGCTAATCGATGTATCAATATCGTAGACCACACCAGCCGTGGTTTCGTAGTCCTGCGGCACGAGGTAGTGGACATTAATGTTGCCCAGGAGCTTTACGGCCATCAAAGCATTGATTGCGCTTCGGTTGCGAACATCAATAGCCAGGACATTCTTTCGATTATTAATCCTGATATCTTTAATCTCTCCTGGGACAAGAGCCTCCAGAGTAACGGAAACCGCTTGTCGATTAAGGCGGTTGAGGTTGTCCACAGGCCTGTCAGGCATAAAGAGAAGTGTGTGCGCCGACGGCCTTCGCTGTGGCAGGACAGTTGACTTACTTGACGAAGACCGTTCGCTGATGTTTCTTCTCTTGGCCTTCCGGTGTACCACTCTCTCGAAGCCTTCATCATCTGAGGCGTCATCGCTTGAGCAGGAGTACAACACAGTGTCCTCACTGCCGGCTTGACTTGGAGGGCAGTTTCTCTTCCTCGGGCCGGTTCCTGACGTGGTAGTAACGTCCCGTCGGCGTTCTGTTGACTCCACTTCCATTGCCGTAGCAATGGGATCAGTGTTCCTTCGCGCTGCAGTATTTTTGGTTATTACCCGTGGTTTAAATACAAGGTCAAGATCACCAATGACATGCATATAGTTGTGACGGTCATAAAAGCAAGAGGCCATTCTTCGTTCCTGCCCATCCGGACGAATGTGCACTGTGTGTCAAACAATGACACCGTGCCAAAGCATGCCATTCGCGGACCAGTACAATCTTTGAACCGTAAATTGTTGAGGTGATCGAGTGGCCGGGGTATTGTGCTCTTATTTCGAACGTTGAAGCTGTGTCCAAGTCCGAGAGACGCTATCGAATGATTCCATTGTGTGCAATGCGATCGGTCCCGTGAGGAGACGACTATATGAGAAGGCTACCGGAAGCCTTTGATTGTGCTACGGGATATTTCGGATGGACTATATGCTTCCTTGAAACATAGCGCCGCCGCATTGTTAACGCGCTGTCAGATCAGCAGGAGAGGAGGAGGGAAAACTTTATTTTCGTCAGATGCAGAGTTATATGAATTACTGGGTTTCTTCTGCTAGGCGGCGTAAGCCCTTGACTTTCGGCGACCTCCAAAGCCAAGATGACGGTCCGCAGCTGGACCGCGGGATCCGAGCTGGACTACCGCTACCTCCAACTCCTAAGTGTTAAGTTGGAGTTTTGCCCTAGGTTTGAGCCCGGGGCAGTCGCTCAATATATGTGTCAGGTCCGCTTTATAGGCGTCACAGTTCTTGCATTTAGGTGAGAAGCAGCGCGGATATCTTAGCGAATACTTGTAAGGGTTGGCAAATGAGCCAGTCTGCAACTGTCTCCAGGTCACCTGTTGCAGTTTATCCAATGATGTATTTTTGTCTACCTTCGCGGTAGTGCATCGTAATGTCGTGGAAAGTCACCATGCGATCTCTCGCTGAACCCAGGTTGAGGCCTCCCACCGCCCGGCTGATGAAACCTCGGGCATAATTGTGGGCAGCCTCATTTCCTGGGTGCGAGGAATGTGCCGGCACCCAGATGATTTGAATCTGGCGATCAGGTGGTGGATATTTCTATAGAATTTGCATGGCTGGTTTGTGGATTTTGCCACTGGCAAAGTTTCTAACTGTGGTTTTGGAATGGCTAAAAATGATTTCCGCGGTGGTGCCACGTTTATAGCCAGAGCTATAGCTGCCTGTTCTGCTCCCTCTGCATGCATGCAACTAATTGTTGCTGCGGAGTGGGCCTTACCTTGATTGTTGACTATGCCTATAGAGAATGCATCTCGACTTGGGTTTTCCGCAACGTCGACGTGGACTATATCCTGCAGACCCGAGTAGTATTTATGTAGAGCTTTAGGTCTTGCTCTCCTTCTGTCCTTGTGATATTCAGGATGCATGTTTTTTTGTTTTTTTTGGTATCGGGTCTATCCTTAAATTTCTGTGGTATATTAGGGGAAGTTTACATATTGAGGTGTGTGTGGATCCACATCGGATCCCCAGATCCTCCAGTATGTGTCTTCCTACTTGAGTTTTGGATAGCCTCTCCAGCTGGGCTAGGCTGTGTGCCTCGACCAGCTCCTCTAGGGTATTGTGAATTCCCAATTCAAGAACATTCTCAATAGCCGTGTATCTAGGGAGGTGAAGGGCTGATTTGTATGATTGTCTGATTAAGCAATCGATTTTCTTCTTTTCAGCCGGTTAGAGGTGCAGGTATGGAAGGAAATATACTATGCGGCTCAGGACAAAGGCTTGGACAAGTTGCCCGAGATCCGCTTCCTTCATGCCTTTATGCCTGTTTGCTATTCGCTTAATTAGCCTGTTTGTTTGGCTAACGCATCCTATAATTTTGCTCAGGGTGAATGCGTTCTTTCAGTTGTTTTGTACGTGCATCGCCAGGATTCTAAGGATCTGCACCTCTTGTACGTACGTGCCATCTACCATCATCTTGATGTCCGGGTGAGGTGTCCTTTGCTCGTGGTTGAGCCCTTATAATCAGAAGTTTTGACTTTTGGGGGGAGCATGGCAGACCTATTTGATTCGCATGACATGACACTCGGTCTGCTCCTGCTTGTAGTGTTTCCTCTATCTCACTATCACTTCCGGTATTAGTCCAGAGGGTGATATCGTCAGCGTATGGTGAGTCTCTCAAACCAGGGATTGTGCTAAGTGCAGTATCTAGCGGTATAAGAGAGATGTTAAATAGGAAAGGGGATAGTACTGATCCCTGTGGAGTTCCTTTGCTGCCAAGTTGCAATATGGAAGATGCGACAGAGCCTAGCCGGAGTTCGGCAGTCCTGTCGAAGAGGAAGGCTTTGATATAGTTGTATGTTTTGTGCCCGACATTGAGTTTCTACAATGCAAGCATGATTGCCTCATGCTTAATGTTGTCAAAGGCTTTTGTTAGATCTAGGGCTAAGACAGCTCTAGTTCTTTTCCTGTGAATAGGGTGTAAGACCTCACATCAGCAAGTTAAGGCGCAGGTCGCAAGCGTTCAGTACTGTAAACGTTTTGACGAGATTGGCGACTGGATATGGGCAAAGGTGTGGAGTAGCGCACACTTCGTGGTGATGAAGTGAAAAAAGACGCAGTTTCGCCCGAAAGGCGAAGCATCGATTGCATTAGCAAACTAGTGGACAGCTATACGAAATAAGGATAGTAGTTCTAATCGGCCGTGTAAGCTTGTAAACATAGGCATACTAACTAAATTAACAAGCATGGTGTCACACGCGCACAAGCAAACATGAACGCATCTCACTCGATGACAGCGAAAACTCGCTGTCAAAACGCTGTAGTGAGTAAGCGCGGTAGCAGCAGCGAGCGAATTGACTTTCGTCGCACTGCTCGCATCAATGCGAACTAAGCCGCGAAAACACAGCGCAGGGAGGAAGGACTCTGTTCCCGCCACAGATGGCTGTGGCGCTACCGCCACCTCTGTGCTGACGTTGATCCTCACAGTACCTTGTTCAAGCAGTATTGCCTCGTGTATGCTTGCATTCGAAGCGACCCAACTGAGCAGCTCCGTCGTAACACAGTCGGCACCCAGCTTGACGGCCTCTCCTTTGTCTCATCTTGAAATAAACCAGCACGCAAAAACGGGGACGGATAGAAGAAGCGACACATACCACAAGCGCAGTCTGTAGTAAAGATAATAAACAGCGCTTCTGGTGTGTGCCGCTTGTTCTATCCGTTCTCGTTTTTGCGCGCTGTTTTATTTCAAAATGAAGCATTACCAACTCGCCCAATTCGCAGCTCTCCTTTGTCGCACTGGTAGGTTTGGACTAAGCACGGCCATCTTCTCGTCTTCCGGTGGTTATTAGAATCTGTATCTCCCACAGGTTGAAGCGGTTGCACCAAAAAATGCAGAAGACAAGCATGAGTTGATGGCTATTCCACTTGTTTGCTTGCTTGCTTCTCATTTCATGGCGCTTACATACTACGGGGGATTGGACAAGAAGCCTGCGGTTGGGAAGGGGGGGGTGAGAAAGTAAGGTAAACATTTTTGACAAGTAGGAAACTGACGTTTCTGACAGAGTCTGTGAATTTAAAAAAATGTTTATAATTATATACAAACAGCAAATTTGATGGTATCAGAATAATTTCGAATAGAGGATCAGCGAGTTGATTAATTACACAATTTGATTCAGTATAATAAACGTGGTATCCTCCTTGTGGTCACAGAGATAATCACAAATGACCATGCAGGTGTTCCTGTGGCTAAAGCCCAATAAAGGAGCTCCGGTCGACGGAGATAATATTTTGAGCATTTAAAGAAATGCTTAATTTTCCGAATGCAAGTTCGAATCTTTCCTTTGATTTGTAAATCTAAGGCAGGCTAGTGAAACATGATCAACATTTTCAGGTTCCTGGCAGGTATGCTATAGAGGAAACGGTTCCAGACCGGACATGTACAGGTAAACATTTAATGGTGGGATGTGTCAGTACAATTTTGTGAGGGAAACTTCCAATTTACGTGTGGGAAACCATTTTATTGTCTCATGAAAAAAGCAAATGGTTAAATTCAAGTGTTGGGATTTTCAGTTTTGTAGAATCTTGGAATAGAGAAAATTCCCTAACCTAGCCGCAGTGACCTAAGCCGAATCAGGCATAACTGACATAACTTGTCCATCAAGATATATCCGCGCGAGTGTGACAGCCATTTCGTTTAAAAATATACCATGATGGCCTGGAACACACAATCACATCAGTCGTAAGTTTGATGGGATTTAAAGGTATGCACTACAGTAGTGTCTAAAGATGAAGTGAGCAATGTGCATACTGACAGGGATTCAGATGAAAATCGGTCAATATAAAAGCTAGCTGTTGAATAATTTAAAGGAAGTTTTCGAATAGCTAAATAATACCTAATAGTTCAGCCTGAAATATAGGTGTAAAGTCCGGATGGCGTTATGTATATGATCAGGATAATGCCTCAGGGAAAATACCCACACCCGCTTTCTCCTCATTCATTGACGTATCAGTCGCGATTACATGCACATTGTCTATTTCCAATTGCTTTAAGTGATCTTTACCATGCCATTTAAACAGGTAGTGGAGAGGAGTTTTGCATTAGATGGCAATATATAATCAAATTCAATCTTTATATTAGGCAAGGGCTTGTCTGGGCAAATAATCTCGCGTGCATTAACTTTTACTGGCTTTAGCTCAGCTTGCACACACAAAACCTGAGGTCTATATAAACAGGACCATGGCTCATCCAAAAATGCTTTCGTTTCACTAAAAAATACTAACTGTGATCGTCTCAATGAAGATTCATAAATGTTTAAATATGTTTTTTTTTTCTATTAAAATGCGGAATCTGCAGGCTAGAGTAGGCAATCGTGCTTCTTGATATAAAACATTATTTGCAACAAAGTTTGGTAAACCAAGACAATACCGAGCACGAGTGGGTTAATATTGTATGCTGGCCCACCAGAGAATAGGATGCACCCAAATTACAGTATCGGTCGAACGCACTTGCGATAAATCATTATGAGTGTGTCCGTGCGTAGCCGAGTTTGCTTATCGTGCCAACAGCGCGCGCTGCCCTACTGGTTTAACGTGATCAATATTATTTCGCCATTTCAGCTTTGCATCAGATATTACGCCTAGATATTTGATAAAGGCAACTTGCGGAATTATTTCCTGACGGTATTGGAGAGAGATATTAACCACCATTTTATTATTCTTCACGCTTCTTCCTCCTCTTCCACTCTTCTTTCCTCCTAGTCGCCCCTTCGTCGTCCGCTGTGTGGCGATTCTATTCCTCTTGTAGTGGACACTTCACAAACATTGTGGGGACAACCATGAGATGAGTTGTGTGACGAGACCTCAAGATGTTCCCCTGCAGGTTCCAGAGGAGACGTGGACTGACGGAGGTGCAGAGAAAGGGAAGACGGGGAAAATTCCGGCTGCTGTTGGCGCGGGCCGCGAAGGGAGAGCACTTGGAAACTGCCCGTCACAACACTGAGAACTCTCGTGTGGTTGCTCTGACGTCAGGACTTGTAGATGGAGCCTTTCGGACAGTTTCCGAAACCCACATCCACTATCTGTCATGGTTTTGGCTGCAGGGGTACCTCCGCAGGCCAGACTCCTCTTGTTTTTGTGACAAAATGCGCAGCTTAAAGGGGTAACAGCGCACACAGACGGGGACAGAGTGAATAAACAAAAGGACACATCACTAGTTGTTTCTTCACTCTGTCCCCGTCTGTGTGCGCTGTTACCCCATTCAGATGCTTTACCAACTATAGCCCACCAAGCCATCCTTGGGAAAACGCGCAATTGACAGATACCCTAAAAAAAGTTGGAGGACGCTTAAGCTTGGCTTTTAAGAGTGGAACGCGATAGCATTCAAAGATCCCTGACTGCTTCTCACGCTTCCCGACAACTGCAGCTTAAGCAACCGTAATGCTTACCGGGAAACACTGGCGGCGAACGCTATGCACGAAGGCGAGCTTTCTGGTAGAAACGCGGCCTCTGGCGTGGGGCGATCCCGGAGATATTGCACAGCCGCGCCTAAAAATTGAATAATTTTCAGGTTTCCGTTTTTGTTCCGTACTTTTAATATTGCAGTCTGAGAAGATTTAACATAAAAGGCATGCGCTGTGGGTGTTTTTTTTTTTTTTTCATGACATTTGTTTGTGGATTGTCATTATGAAAATTCCGAGGAATAGCTTTGCCAAGAATGCAAGACAAGGTATGAGCAACTTTAGTGATAGAATGGTGTGGCAATATAACCCGCATATACCGCATGTTATATAAGAAGGCGTGACATATACATGTACCTAAATATATTCCGAGGGCCTGCGTGGTTGGGGATGATTTTCTACGCCACCCGCCGACATCGCACGCCGACGCCGGTTGCCGACGCCGGATTTTCTGCGACACGGGGCCCTTAACGCTGTCGCGTTAAGATTCTATAGAACCTCGTTTACTGCCCTGGTCCCAGTCCCACTTGAGCGAGCAGTCTTCGACTTTGCAGGAGAACGGCGCCTCAGCATACAACTTGAAGAAGAGCCAGCAGTGGTTTCGCGCTCACATGCCTGACTTCATTCCAGCTGAAGAGTAGCCGGCAAACTCGCGTGACTAAAACCCAATGAACTTCTTTGTGTGGGCTATTCTGGAAGAGAATACCTACGCCCATCAGCACACTAGCGTGGTGACCCTGAAATCATCGCTCGAGTGTGGAGAGTTTTCCCAGGAGACCCAGCGGGCCGCGATTGAAGCGTAACCAAAACGTTTAAATGCCGTGATCAAGGCCAAGGGCGGGCATATATCGAATAAAATGTTCTGTGTTGCATTCCTAATATTTCCAGGTAAATGATCTACCAAAAATTTCAGTTTTTTTATTATACCCAAAATATTAGGCATACACGTCGTGACAGCATTTATGACGCGCTCTATTGCCTCAGGTGTCGCAATTTTGCAAAGGGAAGGGTGCTCGCTAAGACGCAGCGTCGCGCGAGCGCATTAGTGCTCTTCTGCTCGCCTTATAGCTACCGCCACCGCTGTCGTTCTGGACTTTAGGCTATAGGTGCGCATGCGCAGTCAGTGCGTAGGAGTTTAACGTTAACGTAGTGTGGTAAGGTTACGCTAAAGGTCGTACCGACAGAGACGCGAACTTGTTAACGGCGGAAAAGAACTTTTAATAACACATACCTCTCCTATTCACGATGCGCAAAGAGAACGTTTAATGCGTGATTTAATGGCATTGGGCTGCAGGCGCTTTAGCTTCATGAAGATCCAAGGGCCATGGCCAACATATTCACTGCAAAGGCGAGTATTATTGGAGCTCCAGGAATTTCTGGAAGTGAGCGCGTTTCTCGAAAAATATTGAGCAGAATATTTAGCATTTATTGTAAGCTCCCTGGTGTGTGTTTTGTTTAACCAGACTTTGTTGCATTCTGTGCCTGACTTCATGTGGCTTCCTGTGAACATATTCCGTCTTTTCTCCTGTACCCTGACTTTAGAGCAGTTAGGTGACGGGACGTTTATAGACTGAATGTGTTTCACTTATTTATATGGCTTGATTTATTTATGAGTTGACTAAGCTTTATGCGATTTTTTTATGAGTTAGTATTCCGTGGTTACTTCGCGCACTTTCCGGGGGCTATGTATCTATCTATGTACCTATGTATCTATATAGCTAACCGCTTTCCCACCTGACTGGGTCACATGGGTTGTCCGTGGTCGAATGGTTATAGCGCATCGGACTGCTGTGCTAGGCTGACAGGATTAGAAAGCAACTGTCGGACGAACTTGGGCCACGGAGCTTTGCCAGTGCGTACATACGTGCCGCTTTTCAACGAACCTGCTTCACGCCGACATGAGTTACTGCAGATGCGGGACTGGGTAGGCACCGCTGTTTCTAGAAACTCTTTTACGAGGACTTGGAGCCCTCGGCATGTGCTACTCGGTTTGTGCTGGTCTTCAATTACGTCTTTGACGCCATCTTGGGTAACTAGGTATGGACCACTTGCAATTTGCCGCTCTATACAATGACGAAAAAGATCGCATAAATTTCTCCGATGCTGAGCGGACTCGAATTCATGTCACAAGGGTTCTTCAAGAAAAGCAACCCGACGCATTAGTAGGCTGCGCCGCGATCGCGCTGAGTGCGTGCCGCTTTCAATGCACACCTTTCACGCGAACGCTTTCGCGAGCTGCGCCATGTGCACATGTATACCCATGTGCCACTGGGTATGCGCGGCTCTTGAATGAACCTCTGGCCAACTTGGGTCACCGAGTGTGTGCCACTGAGTGTGCGGCCAGCGAGGGAACAATTATCAGCGTTCGCAGGCACCGGCGCCCCACGCGTCTTGTCTGGGAGGCCACGCGCGAACTTCTCGGCAGTGACACTATAGATGGCGCAGCCTGTCAACAAGTAAGCGCGAGAAAGGAGCCCGGTTGCTGCATGACGCATTTCTCAGCGTTCGCACGCACAGGCGCGCCACACATTTCGGAGGCCGCGCGCAGGCTTCCCGGCGACGGCACTAGATGGCGCCGAGTGTTCTTAAGGAAACGCGAAAGAGGAATCCCGCTGATGTACACGCCTCATACGTAACTCGTTTCGATGGCGGCAATACCCTGTATCGCTATATTCATTCAATACTAACGCATTACCGCCGAGAGTCATCGTGAGATGGGTTCTGCCGCAATATATTTCTTACCTGCGACTTTGCTTATTTGCATTTCCATATGAAAAGGAGTAACCGGCGCCAATTAAATTCGCCAGCTCCTAAACATCATATCCTTTAAAAATATATCCCTGCGTTCTCCGTGCGCCGCAGTGTCAGTCGACTGAAATGAAAAGGTCCAGCTCGCTGCTGCTGCTTCAGTAATGACAGCGTTCCGCGTTTCGACGTTTGCGTGCCGCCATTGGCACGCGCGTTCACCCGAACAGCTCGATTTTTTTTTTAATCTGCTGGCTTATTTATACCTGCCCGTCCCGCCGTGTATTGATATAGCCGAGACGGTGCCTTGTGTGGGACCCGTGGGAGGCCTACGTGCGGGGGCGACGCCGAGTGAAATATGGGACGGCGGCGCGAAAGAAAGGATTGGTGGTGACGCAACGACGCATTTTCCAAATGGCTTCCGAGGACGACGCGCCAGGTCGCCGCGATATCCATTCGTCGAAGGCGGCGGGAGGCGAGGGGTCAGCAGCAATTTCTTCGGCGTTTGAGCGAAATCAAGAGCCGTGCTGCATAATGCATTCGACGCACTGAAGACAATTGGGCGGCGAATTAAAGATGAAAGCAGGAACGGAATAGAATGAATGGGAAGAAAAAAGAAATTCTGATAGGATTTTAAGACGTGCAGTCTAGGAGACATATAGGCGTAAAGGGAATTCGCGGCAGGAGTCGGCTGTCGCCATGAAACGAAGCTGTTAGGCAACTTTTTGGGAGTATTGATTCTTTTCATTTCTTTCTTCACTCTATCAGTTCATTGTCATTCTGGACCGCTTGGTTATGGTGTATGTGTGGGTTGCATGCCGAACGGTGCGCATAAACTCTCCGAAGAGAAAGAATGTTTAGAACAAAATAGCCCCATCACGAGACGCGAAAGGAACAAGTGCGGTGCCTACACCACTAGTCAAAGTATTCACCTCATTTTAAGAACACTGTAGTAATAGCATTCATTACAATATACTACTCGCCGTTCGATGCACGTAATTTTACTATTCCAGTCACTGCTTTTCTGACACGATTCCTCCAAGCCTCCCACTTTAACACTTTACAAGATAATAAGTCGGAATACTAGGTATCTGCGCAAGCGGTCCACCAGCATAGAATCGCGCGCCGCCGTGTAGCATTCTCCAGTAAATACATTCCATAAAAGAATACTTCTATCACCCATGTACCCGTGCTGTTCTTCAAGCCTTTTCAAAAAGCACGGTAGCCGGTTGCCTAATTTCGTACATTATCAACATAAGCACGTGTACTTCATCCCTGTGAGTGTTGATTATCCTCAGAAACTAACTGTACTCGTGGCACATGTATTAGCATCAGAGGTGGGCAAATGCCGTTATTTTTTGTTTTCCTCCATCATCCTCACGACGCAAGTATCGTCCTCACCTAACCGTCACGTTGAAAGAACGTGACCGCCCTCCCTCACCATCGTCCTCACCTATAAAGTATTATGCATCCTCCCTCACAATACGGTATAGGAGCTTCTCCTATACCGCCCCACAATACGTGGACGCCCCGCCCCCCACGGGGCTCCACGAATAAACTCCATTACGAGGCGATCCAACTCCACCTGAGGGATGGCAGACCCATACCCGTGGTTCCTTGCATCCGCGTTCTTATTTTTTATTTATTTATTTATCAATACTGTAGGTCTTCTGCAGACCCATACAGGGAGCGGGCTTACATCATCATATGCATGTAATAAGATACAATAAGATACAAAAAGACAACAGGACAACGTGAAGTAATCAGAACACTTTTCAACAGCAAGTGCATCAATATTATATTACCTACATGGTTACACTTCGCGTACACGAGAAGAAAAAATGTAGCATAATACATCGTATGCTATACATGAGAAAAGAAATGTACAAACAATAACAATCCAACACTACAAAATACTTTCTGCAATTTTACAGCAGAAAAAAGCAGTTATACAGGGTCCATAAGCTGTTCCACAAGTGAACAAAACTGATCCAAATTTGGATTATTTACAGCTTCGCTTGGTAGCGCATTCCAAGCGTTCACAGCGCGAGGGAAATAGGAATACTTAAACGTATTGCAATGCGTATTAAATGGCCGGATGCACTTATCGTGGTTTCTCCTACTAGACCGACGGCCAGGCGCGTGGATATAATCGTCTTTTCTGATTTTAATGTGTCCGTAAAAGAGGAGATAAAAAAACTTCATAGATGCAACATGACGCCGGCAAGAAAGAGTTGCCAAATGCGCTTGATTGCGCATGTCAGTTGCACTGTCGTGCCAAGAATACTTTGAATAGATAAACCTAAGAGCCCTATTCTGTAATCTTTCAAGTTTATCACGAAGGTACTTTTGATGAGGGTCCCACACTATGCTTCCGTACTCTAGAATAGGTCTGACCAGAGTTTTATAGGCAGTTCGTTTAACGGCTTGAGGTGCTTTGTTCAATCTTCTGCGCAGAAACCCTAGTTGCTTGAATGCCTTGGTGCATGTATCGGTAATGTGCTTATCCCATTTTAAGTCTTGCGAGAACTTGCGAGAATGTGACACCCAAGTATTTTACTTTGTCAACTTGTGTAATATTCAAGCCTTCAAGATTGTACGTAAATGATGAAGGTCGTTTTTTCTTCGTTAGTCTGATGAACGCTGTTTTAGAGCCATTTATTTCCATCCCCCACGTATTGCACCATTGGGCAATGTTTTGTAAAGAAGAATTAAGCTTCAGTTGGTCATCTGTACTGCGGATTGCAGTATAAATGACACAGTCATCTGCGAAAAGTCGCAATGTTACACCTGGTTCTGCACAAGAAGACATGTCGTTAACGTATATAAGAAACAATGTTGGCCCTAAAACAGACCCTTGGGGTACACCGGATAAAACGCTTAGGCAATCAGAATCTACATTGTTTAAACTTACATACTGGGTACGATTTGTTAGGTAAGCCGAGATCCATCCTATTACTTTGCTATTAATGTCAATCGATTCAAGCTTCGCTATTAATTTAGAATGAGGTACGCGATCGAATGCTTTCGCAAAGTCTATGAGTATTGCGTCAGCTTGAAGTTTAGAATGCCAGCGAAGTCATGTGTTATTTCCGCAAGCTGCGTTACCGTGTATGACCATAGAAGTTACCGTGTTACCGTTGGTATGACCATAGAAGACAACGGCGCCAACTCTACGGCTATCTCCAAGATCCTTCGACAGACGGCTAATACATACAGACTGCTGAAACGAGTGGCCAACCGACGAAGGGGTATGAAGGAAGAAAGCCTCATCCGCCTTGTCCAATCTTTTATCATTTGTCACATTACTTACGTTGCGCCCTTTCTCAACTGGTACAAAGCTGAAAAGACTAAACTGGACGTCATCATAAGAGGAGCCTATAAGCAAGCCTTAGTACTACCCAACCACACCAGCACGGAACTTCTACTACAATTAGGTATCCACAACACCCTAGACGAGTTAATTGAAGCGCAACGTCGATCGCAACTGGAGCGGCTTACTCTCACGGAAACAGGCCGCAGCATTCTAACCAAGCTTGATATCACCTACCATCGCCAACATGGAGACAAACACCCAATACCACGCGACATTCACCAATGGATACACGCAGATCCTATTCCCCAAAACATGCACCCAGACCACAACAAAGAACGCGGCAAGGCACGAGGATAGGATAGGAATAAACTTTATTTGTCCAGCGGTTAAGGCTGTTGGTGCCCGGGGCTAGGCTGCCAGGGGTCCATCGCCGGAGAAAAATCTTTCGAGATCCTCGGCAATGGCCCTGGCCCGCTGGACGGCCCACTCCTGGTCCTCGGGTGCCTCGCTGAGGAGGGCTGCTTGCCATCTCTCAGCGAGGCGCCCCGCTTCAGAAGGTCCTGCTGTTATCTTCCCCCTTCCTCTTGGTCCTTCTTCTTCAGGGCGTTGACATTCCCAAAGTATATGGGCCATATCAGCCCGTTCGTGCTCGCACCACGGGCAGCCGGGCGACGGGTGCAGCGCGGGCCACAGGCGGTGCAGGTGATAGGGGTTGGTGAAAGTGCCCGTCTGCAACCGCCTCAGGTCGACTGCCTGGGACCTGTCCAGCCGCCCGTGGGGTTGTGGATATGTCATACGTTCTTTCCTATAGTGTGCAAGAACCTCTCGGTACGAGGCCGGAAACTCCTCGATATCACAGTCGGCGTCCCCGTGGCCCCCAGCTCTGACCGCCGCGATTTGGGTTGTGTTGATAATTCCTCCGGCAAGGCACGAGCTACCTGCCTTATCAAAGCTTATGCCAACACCGCGGGCGTCACCTTCGTCGACGCAGCTGAATGCCAAGATGGACGTCGCTTTGCGGCGGTCACCACAGCAGGCGGCGTACTCCAACATGCTGCCAGCATCGTTACCCAAAATGCCGAGACGGCCGAGGAAGTGGCCATCGCCCTGGCCAGTCTTGACCCAGCCTGTCACACCATAGTGAGCGATTCTCGCCCGGCAATCAACAACTACATCAAGGGTCGTATTCCTCAACAATCACTCCGTATCTTAGATCAAGCCCCGCATTCATCTGAAAATCAAATCACCCTCGTCTGGATCCCAACACACGCCGGCGATGTCCACCCGCACCTCACCAACCTCAACGAGGTTACACACTCCGTAGCACGAGAACTATCCAACCGCGCCGGAGACGGTGCATGTGCACCCGCAGGACGCGACCGCCTTACAAGATACAAAGACCTTATGAAGTCATTTTACCTCGCAAGAAGAATCTTCCCCACCCCTCACGGCAAGTTAAACAGAGCACAGGCAACCACCCTTCGCCTGTTACAGACCAATACATACCACTCCCTCACACGATATCACATCATATACCCCGACATCTACACAAGCCACACGTGCAAGATCTGTAAAACTCAACCAACAACACTCCCCACATGCTATGGCAGTGCAAACATCAATACCCAGACCCTAATCCCGTGACCCTCTCGTCGAGATGGCACGCCGCCCTGCACAGCTCCCATCTCGACGACCTACTCTGGGCTACCCAGCAGGCCTACGAAGCGGCGAAGAGGCAAGACCTCGACGCCTAGGCCCAGCCGACTAAACTGCTGGTTCTCAATAAAGTTCACTCTCTCTCTCCTCCCTCACCCTCGGCACGAAAAGCTTTACCCGCCCTCTCTCACCCTCACCCTCACTCTGAAAAGGCTACTATCCTTCTCTTACCTTCCGTTTTCTACAACTTTAAACCATTTGCTCGACCCACGAGCTTAGTTTACCACACTGATTGTCTAGTGCCATTCCTATTGTCAAAGCGTGCCACACTGCTTTGCTTTGAGGCGCTTGACCACAGGTCGGCAAAATAAACGGAGCTCACTCAGACTCACCCACAAATTATATTTATTGCTTAGAGCTCTCCAAAATTCTACTCATCCGGGTTCACTCGGGCTCACACTAACGAAAATACTACTCAGCCTGGATGACTCGGACTCAAACTCACCAGAGTTATACTCAGCCGGAATGACTCGGAGAGTTATACTCAGCCGGGATGACTCGGGACTCAAACTCAGCAAAATTCTACTCAGCCGGGTTCACTCGAACTCACACAATCAGTCCCAGAAATGTCTTCTTGGCCCACAGATATCACGAATTCAGACTTTCTTTTGAATTGAACATATTGTCGCAACGTCAAAAACAGAGGTCGCACAGCACTGATCAAGAGTAAAGGCAGCAGGTCGCCTTTTTAATTTGGTTTGGTTTGGTGCCTATAGAAATAGCACAACCCACCACGGGGGATTGGCCATGAATCGTACTGCGCGCTACCGCGACTTCTTCTTCTTCGCCGCGCCTTAATAAAAGCGCTCATGCCTGCTCGCATAGTCCTCCTCTTCATCGGAGTACAGGCGCGGCATTTGCGTCCCTCCGGAGGAAGCATAGTCCCGATGCGCAACTTAAGCATATGAGGCGGTGTACAAAGGTACAGAGTAACACAAGCAAAACAAAACAACAAAAAACAACAGAAAAGAACAAAACGAAACTTAGTTCGACAGATAAGGCTTCATCCGCACCACATGCACCACTTCGGGTAAGTGCTTGCGGCGACTGGAGCTACTGTCACTGTCAGGAACGACCTCGTAGGTCACGTCGCTCCGGCGTCGAATCACTCTGTACGGCCCAAAGTACCGTCTTAGAAGTTTTTCAGAAAGTCCACGACGGCGTATGGGTATCCAAACCCATACTTTATCACCGGGAGTGTAGAGAACGGACCTGTGTCGAAGATCGTACCGTTTTGCATCTTGGCCTTGCTGATAGCAGATGGGTACGCGGGCAAGCTGTCTGGCTTCTTCGGCGCGCTGAGTAAATTCGTCAGCGTCGGTAGGTATGTCGTCACAATATCTATGACAAAAAGGACTTCAAACTAGGCTAATATATAGGGAATGCAGGGGCATTGCAAACGCTAATAATTTAAAAAAGAGTATGCACCAGAGTCTTTAACATACAAGAGTATGCACGAGAGTCTTTAATATACATGAAATTTCCTTATTTCTTGTTGATCACGTTGTCTTTTAAGAACTAAATAAGTATCACGCTCGACCTTGACAGTGCTGGATTTATTTTGCCGAAAGATAAAATGTGCGAAAGGAATCTTGAAACAGTATTTTTACTTGTTTGCGCGTGCGTGCGTGCATGCGTGCGTGCGGTGCGCACACGCTTTTGTTTCTGTGGCGCATGTGCATTTTTGGCAGTTCGGGATAGAACACAGTCCTGCCTTTCTAGCACTGTATTAAATGAAGGCTCGCCACGTAAACAAAAGCTTTCCCTGCTGGAACAGTGCTCAGAGAAGCTTGACTATACGTACTGCCACTTATCGACGATTTACTATAGAACTGCAGGCGGTCCAGCTCGCTGGAATGCTTTTTCAGGTGTCGGACATAACGCTAGGCATTGAGAATTTATTGTTTGGTCCACCAAATCAATCCCAGTTTCGTCTATGACACGATCTATATATGTACCAACAACAGTACTTAAGTGCAGATGCGCAATTCCAGAGTGACACTGCTGACAACCATATTTGCTGTGAATTGCGCTGAACGCGAGCATCAATCGCGGTGGTTGCTCAGTGGCTATGGTGTTGGGCTGCTGAGTACGAGGTCGCGGGATCGAATCCCGGCCACGGCGCCCGCATTTCGATGGGGAAGAAATGCGAAAACACCCGTGTACTTAGATTTAGGTGCACGTTAAAGAACCCCAGGTGGTCCAAATTTCCGGAGTCCCCCACTACGGCGTGCCTCATAATGAGATACTGGTTTTGGCACGTAAAACCCCATAATTTAATTTTAATCAAGCACGGAGGGCTGTAAAATAGTCTAAGAGGGAGCGTCACGTGATCATCTTGAAGCATAATCTTAAAAATATTATAAAAAAAGGCTCATAGGGAAATAGGCCCTCGCCACGTGATGCGAAAGCAATAATTTTTGTCCGCTGAGAGCGTGGAATGGGAGAGCCGGCGACGGATCGAAAGCGACACTAAAACCTACCGTGTACTATACAGTGTATGAAAAAGCTCAATAACCGTGTAGGGCCTACTCCTGTAGACTCATGGCACAGATTGGCTCTGGAGAGAACGTGTCGTGGGGTGGCATCACAGGAGGCTGGCTTGCCGAGGCCAACTGCTCGGCGTCATGCTCCCTGCTATTTGCAGTTTTCTGTCCGTCAAGGCGCCAAGTGTGCGCGAAAGCTACATCGGCGACGTTCGATCGAACAACGATTCACGAGAGCAATGCTGAAAGTGCGCCTCACCTCGTTCTTCTCGAAGGTTGCGTTGGACACTGAGAATTCCGAGCGACCGATCGCTGCACGGAGGCAACAGTAGTATACCACTCGTCATAGGCAATGCCACAAGCGTAGTTTAGCAGCACGACCAGCGATTGAGCAGCGCCATGGTGTCAAGTCACGCTGAACGACAGCCACCACTGCTTCAGCACGAAGGCTCAAGCAATCAAGCAAAACAGGGGAGGGTTCGAACGAACGCTGAATGGGAGTGGTAACTACGCTGACGGAACCTACTAAACTGGAGAAACGCCGACAGCGTCGAACTTGCTCACCTCTCGCAACAACGCAGCCGACAGAGCGCCTTGTTTGACCTTGGCTGCAAGAGAAAAATCACCGCCCAAGCACTCCGTACAGATGGTTAACCAGCGAAGCTGAAACGTGCGGCCCCGCTGTTTATCACTGGGTTAATCCCGACGGTACATTAAAGTCTTTCTGAATTATTGGTTACGTCTTTGTGTTTCTTAATGAGGTTACGCACACGTTCGGTTGCGACGGAGAAAACGACATCACTGACGGTATGCCGGCAGTCCGCCGTTGCATTGCCGCTTGCGTTTCTTCAAAATTAAATTGCTTCAAAATTAAATCTGTCCATCACGTAAGACAATGGATAGCTCGTACCCCCTTAAGCAATGGCTCATACCCACGTAAACGCGGCCTTCCCATTACGACGACAGAAGACAAGTGAAATTCTACGCCGGAATGATGAGCGGCAACGGAGCCAGTTGTGGAAGAAGACGACGACGAACGCGGGAGCATTGGAACGAGCGCGTTCGCGCGGTTGCGCCGAGAAGCGCCAACGAGCCAGCTGTGGAAAATAGACGACGACGAACGAGCCATTGCTTGTGGTTGATAGTTCTCGGTGTACAGGCGACAGACAGACGAATTGGCTAGCCATATGCAGCTTCGCTGTAAAAGGGAATGCTTACGCGGCATGCACTATATATATACTCACAAATGCCCGGATGCTTCGCGATTTACAGCGATCCTTCCCCCACTTCCCTTCCAAGCCTGTGTAATGCCAAGCAGAGGAAATACATGGAGGGGGTGGAAGGGCGCCGACTTTCGCTACCGGTGCGAAAGACGCAGGTAAAAGTGGATGCGCGCGTTCGTGAAGGGGAGGGGGAAATCGCTGTTGCGGCGCAGAGCCACGTATACCCGTGCTTAATCTTTCTTTATGCACTCGTGTGATGTATCCAGTATGATATTACCGTCTCCGACCCCGCCGCAGCGAATTCAGCTGTTTTTCTTTGTGTTTAGGCCGGTAAAATAAACAGAACTCACTCAGACTCGCTCACGAGAAACAAAACGTCGCTTTATGCATTGAAGCACAAAAGTAACTGGAACGCCAATGTATTTCTCCACAAGTTCGGGAATTAATATCTCGAAACTGGTGTCATCCTGAGAATTCGTTCCAAGTGGATCCGCCACGCGAACACCATGGCTAGAATTTGTAAATTGCAATATGGCCCATATTGCAAGGTAATTAGTTAAAATCTTAATTAGTGATTTTTTGTTAATTAGTCGATTATATCAAGTTTTTGTGCAAGTAATGTCCGCCTCTTAGAGTAGACGAACTCATTAACTAGAATTGTGTTATCTGCGACAGGCAACCTTTAAAGATTTTTGAAAGTGTTCGCTGAAACACCCGGTGTACTAAGCAACTACGTGTTAACCTATTCAACTATTCTGCTGTGCTTATTTTTGAGAATCTGGAGCAGCTCGATGTTGTGGAGGTTGAGCTAAAACACTTAAGCTGAATGTTTACTGTAAGTAAAGTCTCTCGACTGTCGTTGCCATGCGCGAGCTTAAGAATAAAACACACAAGTGTTGGTTGTATTGTAGATGAGATCTAGCTATATCGCCGACATGTTTTTTCTTTATCTTGATGTTTTCTTTAGTTCATATGTCAACAATAGCAATCAGCACCCGAAAATTCTCCAACTCAAATTTCTGTACATTTATTTAGAGCAAGAGAAGGTAATTTCGATGGTGTTTACTTCAGATAAAGGAGTGTACTGACCGGTGGTGATCAGTGAAAAACAATATATTCTCGAAATGACGCCAAAAAGTAGCCGTCACCCCTCCCGCTTTCGTTGCCCCTTTTAGTGGCTGCAACTTTCAATAGGTTTAGCTACAGCTAACATCAACAGCCATTTATGACTTTAGTGAGTTAAAAGCAGGCTTCGACGTACATACGCGCTAGAGAGACTTCCTGCCAGCGCACTTCGAAACTTTAGACATTAAAGCCACCACGCCTAGAGTCTGACTGTCTGAGTGACTTTTCTGTACTTCAACAATATGAGTCGCTTTTTCCTCATTTAACCTCACATCGTCACTGCACCCTCCCTCACCCTCCCTCACCTCACCGTCACCTCACCACGTGAGGGTGAGGGCAGATGAGGGTGAGGAAGGCCCTCGTGAGGGTGCCCATTTCTGATTAGCAGTGCGTACAATGCATAGAATACCTTTTCTTCAGTTCACTTTCGTTTCAGAACGAATTACTCATTAGGTTGTAAGACATTTCCCTTGTGAAAGTTCCCTAATGGCAGTATTGCGTTCGCGGCTCGACGCTTAGCGAGCTTCGTGAAGTACAAACCCGTGGTGGCTTTTACCAACCTCCTCAATATTCGCCCTTAATTCGCCCTTCTTCGCAGCGATATATTTAACGCGCGCACTACGGTCAGAGATTCGCTCAGGCTTCTCGCTCTCTTATTCCCAAGCCACGAGGCATGCCTTGTGCGCGAACAAAAGGCTGAAAACTTGAAGGGCACGGCGGTGCATTGCAGTCGAGCTGCGTATAGGGCGCGGGCTCGTCGTCAGAGGCCAGTGCAAGGGTAAAAGCGCGTTGCGTCACTGCGTGTTCTCTATGCCGCCGTCGGACTTTCTATTGCCCCGCTCATCTCACGTGAAACTCGACCGGTGCCTTTGAAAGTCGAGAGGAATTGATGATGCTTAATGGAACTGCGGTACAGCGCTCATGACTGTCTACTGTTACTAGGCGGTAGTGTGTCTCAGCTATTGTCTTGCACGTTACTTCGTGTATTATTGCTCGGGATTAGTCATTCGCTTCACAGTGCTGCACTTAAGCAGGGTTTGCGTTAATGCCATAATTACACCATGCCATTTATCACGTCAATTTACATTTACCTATAGCAGCGAGAAGGAGAAAAAAAAAAAAAAAAAGAAGCCTGGAGTTTTTGTTACTGGTAAGGACGTGTTCTTGGGCTAGTTGGTTGAAAGAACATAAGTACACCACAACAAAGACAATATCAGGACATCTAGGTATTCATTGTAGGGACTGCGGCTGCGCTGCTTTAATGGAAAATACCAGCATCATGTTCAAATCAGCAGACAGACTAACAAGGGAGATTGTTGAAGCCCTAGAAATAAAAAGGCTGGATGAGTCCTGTGTTAGCATGCCTTCCGTCATATGCTCGGATAAGGATATCAGATTC
The DNA here is from genome assembly GCF_013339745.2 of Dermacentor silvarum. Classification (NCBI taxonomy): domain Eukaryota; kingdom Metazoa; phylum Arthropoda; class Arachnida; order Ixodida; family Ixodidae; genus Dermacentor; species Dermacentor silvarum. The sequence continues at coordinate 20,778,655 of NC_051154.1, forward strand.
CTTACTAGATCCCCATTTCGCGCGCAGTAGGCTTGGCCATGTGATGCAAGTGACAGTTTCCATTTTTGTGTTTATTCATGTTCAGCCAGTATACATATTCTGCGCTTTTTGTGAATAAACCTTCAGTTGTTAGTGCGCCCTGTGTCTGTCTCGTTACTCGTCGTTTGGTCCTGTGCATATTATGGCGCTGTCTATTACTTGATGAGTTTTTGTTGTTGTTGTTGATGATGATGCTGATGTTCTTGTTGCTTGTATTTTCACCTGTCCCTAGGCACTGCACATTTTTTACATTGTTGTGTCTGGTTGTCTGAAATAAACCTCAAACGTTTGTTTTCTTATGGCGTGGTTTAATCTTGTAGTCTAGTAACAAATTAATAATATGAGTAATTCTTATTAAGTTCCTCTTTTGTTGCAGCCAACTTCACTTTTTTTTTTTTCATCACAATGCGGTAAAGAAGGATCAGCCTGCAACGGGTTCTGCGCACTTCACGAATACTTTGTAGTATAGCAACGAATGAGCTTATGCTATTCGGTACTTGCAGCACCATACCGTGGAGGGCTTTGGGGGTGGAGAACACATTTCGGAGGAACAATAGAAGGTCTGGCGGGGAAAATCACCAACGCTGAGGGTCAAGTTGGGTTCATCAACCGTACATACCCTCAATTTACTGAATTATGACAAGCTTCTGCAGATTTCTACTAACAAGAAAAGACGCGCAATGAAGCGTGGTTACTTGCAGTTGTCACGTCTGTACGCTATCGGCCCGGGACGAAAAGGGGGACGAATAGAGTGAGGACACCGCTTATGTGTGTGTTTGAAGTTGCGATGCGGCATACAGCGGTAAACCCCAACATCCGATTAGCAATTGCGTGAGTGCCGCACACATGTTACGTATGTGAAAACCAAGGTACGCGCTCTACTTTCTTCTTTATTGTGATGGCGATTATATCGACACATCAGGCGCATTTCCGCCACCGGCGTCGGCGTCGCCGTGATGTTCCATATTAAGTCGAAGTGCGATAACATCGTGACCGTGCGCCTAATGCTGTAGGTGCGAGTGACAGCGTTTGAGGGTGAGCCGAGGATGGTGGCTCGATCTCGCGCGCGCATGGCAGGCAGGCGGGGAAGAAGCGCGCCGTCTTCCATCACGTGCTAGGCACCTGGAGGGGGGGGGGTTCTACTTCGACTGCGGCGCGGCTGAGCGCGGCCGCGCGGACCCTATCTTGAAAGCGATATGCGATGGGTGCAGAGTTTAGGCGCGTCGTGGGCTGATGGCTTCGTGTGCGATGTGTTCTCGCCGCTTAGTTCGTCTTGAAGCGAGATGCAGCACGAATTCAGGTCAATTCGCTCGCTGCTGCGCCCGCTCTTCCTCACGCCAGCGTTTTGACAGCGAGTGTCCGAGGTCATCGAGTGAGATGTGTTCATGTTGGCCTATGCGCGGGTGACACCATGCTTGTTAGTAAGAGCATGTTCGCAAGTATATATACGGCCGATAAAACTACTATCCTGACATCGTATTGCTGTCTAATAATTTTCTATCGCAATTGATGCTTCGCCTTTCTAGCGAAACTGCGACTATTTTTCTCTCGTTCGCTTTTACTGGCCAGCTATTGAAATTATTCGACTTTTTTGCGGTGACCAATACAACAAAAAGTTCACACTGCCTTCCGTATCGGCCCATATTGCATTGCGCCCGAGAGGGGCCCATCAAGGAACACTATGCAGCGTAATGTAGTATAATTATTAAAGATGATAGTCCTTCTTGGGCTACCTAAACGCGAGAAACATTGTCTGTCTGTCTGTCTGTCTGTCTGTCTGTCTGTCTGTCTGTCTGTCTGTCTGTCTGTCTGTCTGTCTGTCTGTCTGTCTGTCTGTCTGTCTGTCTGTCTGTCTGTCTGTCTGTCTGTCCGTCCGTCCGTCCGTCCGTCTGTCTGTCTGTCTGTCTGTCTGTCTGTCTGTCTGTCTGTCTGTCTGTCTGTCTGTCTGTCTGTCTGTCTGTCTGTCCTGTTTGTCCTGTCTGTCTGTCTGTCTGTCTGTCTGTCTGTCCTGTCTGTCTGTCTGTCTGTCTGTCTGTCTGTCTGTCTGTCTGTCTGTCTGTCTGTCTGTTTGTCTGTATGTCTGTCAACCGCCCGGCCAAGCCCGATTCAACTGCCCGGCCAAAACCAACCGAACTACTAGCACTGGTGGCACGCGGTCATACACGTCAACATTATACTGCGCAAGGGAAACCTCAGGCCTACTTGAGGCAAAATATATGTACATAACCGTAATCCGCAGCGTAATTTAATTAAGAATACCCATTGGGCTGGTTCTTACGTTAGTAAATGAAAAATCATTGCGTTAGAAATGATGTCGAAGAGACGCTACGCGTTAAAAACAAGCCGACTGCAGCGGCTCTGTAGCCGGCTTTAAGCCAACAGTAATAAAAGGTCCCAACAGATGGCGCGAGAGCATGGCGAACGCGGGAAATTTGAATTGAATTCAGCAAGACCTCCATTGCATCCATCACGGGAGGAGTGAGAGGGGATGGGAAGAGCGTGAGGGTGGGAGGGGGGAGCAGAGAGGGTGTTACGTATCAGGGGCGGTATTCGACGTCATTTACAGTGAAGCAAGCAGATATGCGGCCAATTTTTCTTGCTAAAGTTGTGCTGTCACTGTATGTTGAATGGACCTGTTCATCGGGCGAGCAGGAAAAAAGCGCGCCGCGTGCCTTGCCTGCACTCTGGCTTGTGCGAGCCCGCGCGGCGCTTCTTGAATGCGTTGCCGTCGCGTGGTGCGGGGTGACTTGGGTATGTTCTAGCTCGTTCGCTGGGAAATTTACGTGATGTCAGTTCGTCCAAGGTCGTCGGGGAACCACTGTGTAGCCTTTCTGTTCCGAAGTAACTACAGTATGCGGAATTTTCTCTTGGCAGCGCAAACATTCGACGTGCGTCATCAGCCGCGGTGTTAGTACATGTTGTGAACTATTTTAGCTGTATCGGTTTTCACTGGGCGAAGCGCAGAGGCGTCTCTGAATTTTCATAGCGAATTTAAATGTAAGAGTGCTCGTGTACGGCCAACCCAATTTAACCCAGAAACATCTTAGCGTCAGTCGTTAGCGAATATTTGCGGCATCGTTTTCACACAATTTCAAGTCAACTATACTACATTAGTCTGATGGCGTGGCTCAACACAGCGATCATTGCGTTTGGAAAACCAGCATGATACGTATAAACATTGTGTTTCGGCTTGTCAAGCAATGATATTCAAAGGGCGGGATTGCCTAAAAAGAATGTGATGGCTATTTGTGAGGGCCCAATGTTCGACCATCGGGTGAGTGCAGCGTATACAGGTCGGGCCGAACACGGCTGAACACAAAATCCGTTTTCATCCCCTTGCGACTTGTGGTCAATCGGTCGATTTGGCCACCATCTTTCACACACGCACGCAAACACACACACACACACGCACATACGCACACGCACACACATGCACGAACGAACGAACGAACGAACGAACGAACGAACGAACGAACGAACGAACGAACGAACGAACGAACGAACGAACGAACGAACGAACGAACGAACGAACGAACGAACGAACGAACGAACGAACGAACGAACGAACGAACGAACGAACGAACGAACGAACCTGCCTTGAGCGGCCAGTCGTGCGGCAATTTTGCGTGTATTCGCGGGCTTCTTTCACGCTGGGAAAAACACTTTTATGTGGCACGTATTGAGCAACAGAGAGCTGTATAGGGAGTTTTAACGCGATAGCGCTAAGGGCGCCGTGTCGCAGAAAATCCGGCGTCGGCAACCGGGTCGGCGTGCGATGTCGGCGGGTGGTGGAGAAAATCCTCCCCAACCACGCAGGCCCTCGGAATATATTTAGGTACATGTATATGCCACGCCGTCTTATATAACATGCGGTATATGCGGGTTATACTGCCACACCATTCTATCATTAATGTTGCTCATACCTTGTCTTGCATTCTTGGCAAAGCTATTCCTCGGAATTTTGAGAATGACAACCTACAAACAAATGTCATGAAACAAAACACCCACAGCGCATGTCTTTTATGTTAAATCTTCTCAGACTGAAATATTAAAAGTACGAAACAAAAACGTAAACCTGAAAATTATGCAATTCTTTTGGCGCGGCTGTGCAATATCTCCGGGATCGCCCCACGCAAGAGGCCGCGTTTCTACCAGAAGCTCGCCTTCGTGCATAGCGTTCGCCGCCAGTGTTTCCCGGTAAGCATTACGGTTGCTTAAGCTGCAGTTGTCGGGAAGCGTGAGAAGCGGTCAGGGATCTTTGAATGCTATCGCGTTCCACTCTTAAAAGCGAAGCTTAAGCATCCTCCAATTTTTTTTTCATGTTGCTCTGCAATTTTAGCATTGACACTTTTCATGTAATAATCATATTTGAGAAGCTGATTAATTATTTAAGGTTAATTATGTAATGAGACGGAATGCAAAAATTATCTGAGTATCTCCAAGCGACGAAAAAACAACCACATTACGTTGGTGTTGGCCATCTACGTAGCATTTGCATATTTTTAAAGATAGGCTCAAGTTAAGTGAAACACCGCGTCTATAAGTCACTATATTATATGTACCAGTCAATGTTTGTATTACATGTTTATACTATCGTATGCCAGTGAAATGCATGCTTCACACGCGAAAATAAGTGAATAGAAATGTTAAAATGGCTATCATATATATATATATATATATATATATATATATATATATATATATATATATACTGCAGGTCTTCGATGTAGGTTCAAGGTCCTAATCAAAGTTATCCTTATCATTTGCCCCCATTGAAATACATTAAGAAACTAATAATGAACCATTTTGTGGTCTTGATATGAGATCGTGTACAAAAGAAAAAAAGATGCTACAAAATTTATTTTATGTTCACTTGGTTACTTGTCCAAGACATTTCCAGCTGTGTGTGATTGAAACGCGAAGGTTGGCTTACGACGTTCATAAGAAAGGGCTATTACTATTTATTATTCCGCATTATTATTCACTGCACGCTCGCAATCAAATATTCAAGATGATAGGTTGGGAATGAATAATGGGAAATATCTCGGCAACCTGCCGTTTGCAGACGATATAGTCCTGTTTTGCAACGCTGGCGATCACCTACAAATGATGATTGAGGACCTGAAACGGAACACTTTAAGGGTAAGCTAGAATATTAATACACATAAAAGTAATGTTCAATATCCTGGTAAGGAAATAAAATGTTAGTGATTGGCAGTCAGGCTTTTGTAGCTGTGAAGGAGTACGTTTATCTAGCTAAGTAGTCACAGGGGACCTTTGAGAAGGCACTCTCCAAATAAATAAAATAGGTTGGTATGGCAGGCACTACATAAAATTCAAAAGTGTCTTACCAATATCTTTTGAAAACAGTATACAATCGGCGCATTCTACCAGTATTGACCTTTGAGGCGGGAACTATAGGATAACAAAGGAACTTGACACGAAGCTAGTGATTGCGCAATTAACAATAGAAAGAAAAATGATGGGCGTAATGTTCAGAATCAAGAATGTGACACGTGTGGATGAAAGAGAAAACACAGGTAGCTGATGTTCTAGTCGAGACTAAGAGGGAAAATTGAATTTCGCAGGTCACGTGGCAGATGTGGCAGATCTATTAGTGAAATGGTGTGAGATTTTACACTGAAGGGCCTAACTCATGGCGAAGCAAACGAATCTTCTTTTCTTTCGTTCCCCGTAAACTTTCAGTGCTTGTGCAAAGGCTGCAGCGTCGCGAATATGCGAGCGGCGGAGTTGGTTCGCTGTGGTGGGCGCCCTTCGATCGGGCTCGAGACAGCGGCACGTGTGCTCCGATATTTCGGTGTGCGCGCTAAGGAACTCCGCGGGCCGCCAAAATTAGTCCCCGCTGCCCTACACCGTTTCTCGCGCGCTGGCGAGAGACCGTACTACCCCCTCTCTCGATCCCTTCTTGATTTTTTTTTCGATAATAATAGCGGCTGTGATAATACCAAGCGCCTGTGGGTTACGTTCTAAAGTAACTTCTAAAGGGGTGGGTTGGGTTACGTTCTAAAGGCGACGTTTGAGGAACGCCGTGGAGTATAACTGTATACGAACAAGCAAGACTCTGCAGCACGCAGATATTATAACTGTTAGCCCTTTATTGGACTCGTGCCGTGCTAAAAATGCTATTGCTAATTTTGGATGTAAAATAGTATTACTTATAGCGAGAACGTAAAAAATAATAAATTTCGGTGTTCGGTAGCTATTCCGCATTGAACTCATGGATGGAACATCACGGCCCATACCTATTATCACACAACTCATGCAGAGTGTCAATATCTGCATTACTGAAGACAATCACTAACAAGCCTTTATAGAAAGAAGTGTAATTTCGCTTGAGTCGTTCCTGTAGTTACTTTCATTTTCACCTAAAATCTACGTCAACGGTCTCGAAAAACATGCATTCAAAAAACAGGTGTGTATATCGGGTTCAGGGTGTGGCCATACCTCAGTGGAATTTTTCTTAGAAGGGTAGACGACAAGACTAAACCAAACCTAGGCATGTTAACATTAAAGCCATACCGATATGTTGATGACTATACTTTGTCTTCACATATTCCGCACTTTTCAACGACAGTTATGTTGACGTTCTAAAACCTTATAGGGGTTTGTAGAGAAGGGCTTGAATTCACTGTTGATGTTCCCAATGATGGTGTGCTTTATTTTTTAGATGTAGCTAATGATGCAGGATGTCCCTGTGTGCTGGCACTATACTCCCCCAAGGTCTTCTAAGACAATACTGTACTTTATCTAAAGACATTCAAAAATCGGGAAAAATGGGTTGGCGCTGTCATCAGCTTCCTTGCCCAATCATGCCATCACTTCGTGGTATGGAGAATTCAAGCATAATCCGGGTTCTCTAATCACGCCTTAGTAAGGGCCTGAAAAGAATGAAAGTCGCCGCGATTCTGTAGTGTCTCACCGAATCAAAAAGGCCCGCTGCAGTCTGAACATTGTATATTCGACACTGAATAAGTTGGCTCGCACCTGGCCAGCACTGGCGAAAGCTGGCGCCGTTGCAAAACGCAGGGGTGCACGATAATAGCGACCTAACATCCACTCCACGTGCCAGTTCGTCGCTTGCACAACGCCTGCAGTGTTTTCTGGGTGCTGCTATCTTGCGGTGATGCTTAGATTGGCCAGACAGGCAGGTGTGTTCACAACGTATTAGGGGGAACAGCAAAACAGTCTGAAACGAAGGGATAATGCGCATCTGGCGGACCACTGTCGCAAGTGCGGATGTACGCCCTCATTTGAAAGCGCTAATTGCATTATACATTCCATAACTTACAAGACAACACATGAAATCTCAGAGGCCTAACACAAGTTGTGAAAAAAGAAAAAAAAAAGAAAAATGAAATTTCTCGTTCTTTAGCCTGCCATCCTTGGCCTTTCTTTAAAAATAAATAGCCTTTTTACTAGGGGTGTTCGAATATACTCAAAAGTTTCGAATAACGAATCGAATAGCGTCCTATTTGATTCGGTCCTCGAATCGAATAGTCCACACAAGAAGATTCAAATATTTTTCGAATACTTTCGGATACTTTACGTCGTCGACTGTACACGATCAGGCATGAAATTAAAGCAAAAATGCGGTAACTTTCATCCCATCCACGGAGGACATGACGTATACTGGATAACGCGCTGCGTCGCTCGTCAGACAAACTTTTCTGGCTCAAAGCGTTCACTCACAATAAAATGTTCTTTAGACACGGCATTCGGTAGTGGGTATTGTTTGGTACTGTTTATAGATGCAGCACCTGTGTCCTCTCATCGGATTAAATCACAATACGTGTCACTGCAAAATACTTTATACAACAGTAGCACCATCTGCCGCGACAATTCAAACTATAGGAAAAAAAAAGTGCTTTTTTTTCTCACTCTACCGTCACTGCAGACACTGCATGTACGGTCGCGACGGTATAAATATATTAATTGGTCCACGAGGTTACCTTTATAAACTTGATATGATCATGCGTGACTGTGCATTCTTCTAAAATCCTTGAGTTTGCGAACAATCGGCTTAGTTGTTCGTAATTCTCCTTGTGCTTTTAAGCATTCTTCATAATGTGTGGTGTAATGACAGAAACTCTTTATTGTTGTGAAAACCAGGATGTTAAAGTTGTTCGATAATAATAGTGAGAAGGCTGAATTCGCAAACTATTAGAAAATATTCAATATTCGATTCCATTCGTTTCTGCCACTATTCGATTCGTATTCGATTCGCTTCTGGGACTATTCGATTCGGTCGCGAAAACTGCTATTATTACGCCCCTACATTTTACACAACCAACCACGTTGTTGATACTGCGCTTTGCCTGTTGCGGTTTTCTTTACAGTTTGTTCGAGAGTGCTTCATTATCACACAATTAATCATTTGTGTCCCTTGCAACTGTTGCGTTCTGCAGCTTTTGGATCGTCGTTATTGCTGTATGTGGAGCCGGTGCCGAGATTAACAGTTGTTAAACTATTATCACGCTATAATACTCCCTAATTTCCTGAACCCAATTATTGTGAACAGCTTTTATAAGCCCTCGACTCTTGTATAGGTTTATAAAACACTCGCGACCCTCGGTTTTTCTGAAAAAAAAATGTATATTTAGAGAAATCCCTTGTTGCCAGAAAAATTCCTAGGCAACGCTAAACAGCAATAGTAAATGAAAAACAAAAACAAATAAACATAACGAACGAACCCGATGGTCTGAAGTATTGTACAGTGAATTTGAATACATAAATTGCAGAAGAGATGACAATAATACTGTTACTTCACACTGACGAGAATAAAATAAGAAAATAAGGCAATGTGTTTACGTTCCCAGGCCATCGAGCGCCGTGCAGAGCGTCAGTTCGTGAAAGCGGAATGAAAACGCACCGTACCCCTCTACGTGCACACAGGGCAGCTTCATCGGCGCGTTCATTTACACTGATATTTCAGTGTCCCGGAAGCCATTGAAAAAGCACGTTATGCCTAGACCCAATAAGGTTCGGAGCTTTCGGTTTATACCGATAAATACTGAAAAAAAAAGCGATCCGATTTTTTTCCCGAATTCAGCTTTAACCGAAATGGATCACCCTAAAGTAAATTCACAAGACAGCGATCGGCGCACAGCTGCGAGCCTACATGTATTCCCGGCCAGAGAGAGAGATTTTATTGATAGGAAAGACAGAGAGGTCTACCTGAGCTAGTGCGCTCTAGTTTGAGAGAAATAATATGCGTAACGTAGAGAGGTTAACCGGAAGACCAACATCCAGGTATGATCGCTGGGTACATGACAGCATATACCACAAAGTACGGCATGAAATTTTACACAGCACATGCCTCACAGCGCACATGTAATCCACACAAAACATTATGCATTATTGCAAGTATTCATCGCAATAAAAAATTAAAGAAAGAAAGGGCATTCAGTTTGTTACCCGCCACTGGGAACTGGCTAAGAGGAGAGATACATATGAAAAAGACATGCACACACACAGAAAAAAAAAAAATAAAACACGACACACGCACGCACCAAGAACGCGGGAGTGCTAAGAGTCGTTCGACTTCAGTATAGCGCCTTCATCGCCTTCTGGTGCGAGGACCGTGTAAGCCGGCATTCCAGGATCGTCTGCTCAGAAAGCGGCCGGTCTTACAGTCATGCCTGCGCTGTCACTTTCTCTGGGTGCTGTAGCGAAGACAGTTACGAAGGACATTGTTCGATGGTTTCCTCGCTGCTGCAATCGTCGTAGGTACCACTGTCGGCCGATCACTCCAATGCGGCAAGTAAAAACATTCGTAAAAGATAAATGAAGCCAAAAAAGAAAAAAAGAAACAGTCGACAGGCTGAGAACAGCTGTCTCGGTTTGAGATAGTCCGGATGAGAACAGTTGTCTCGGTTTGAGATAGTCCGGATGGGAGAAGGAGTCGGATAGAAAGATACAGGCCATGAAGACGTGTATATCGGAAACCTGGCATGTTCCACATTGATCGTGTGACACCACACGCGACCGTGTGAAGCTTTGTTGCTGCATATGTTCCTGACAACGGGGTGGGTTCCTGCACGCTGTCTTAGTGAGCCCTCTTAGCAGCCTGTAGCGTCATGTTCGTTGCCCATAATGCTACAGGGGCCTGGAAACCCCTGAAAAGTGACTTAATGTCGACGTGACCAGGCCCGTCGAGCCCTGCTAACTTTTCTGAAGGACACTGACTTGGCCTCCCGTTTATAGACGTTATTTGTATTTTGTTTTGTTCTGTCTGTGTCTCCGTCATTTCTTTGTTTTCTCATGTTTTCATTTCCTCTATTCCCTCCTCCTGACAGAGTAGGCAGGCGTTGTGCCCCTTTCGGTGGCAGTTGTCAGCTTGCTCCCTCCCTATTTCCGTCGTGTCCTTGTGTTATATGCATACAAACCAAATAATAATAATAATAATAATAATAATAATAATAATAATAATAATAATAATAATAATAATAATAATAATAATAATAATAATAATAATAATAATAATAATAATAATAATAATAATAATAATAAGCAAATATATAGTTCGCTTATTTGAATGTTTGCTATCCGCTTTACGGCGTGAACCACAAGACCAACTAGTGCGCTCCGATGCAAGCAGCCTGGCGAGGTCGAGGTGTCACGCGCCAGCCCTGTCGCTCAAGCCCAATCTATAATTTTTGTTATTTTCGGTTCGTTTCGCCTGCCACTGCGGCAAAAGCGAGAAATGGAGAGGATGGGGGGTTCGCAGAGAGGTCGGGGAACCCTGGCCCGGATCATTAGTCTTCGTGCTGCGGCCACTGCGGTGGCCAGAGGGCAAGTTCACTGATGCTAACTCGGGGTCGCACTATTTTTATGAAATATTCCTTAGAGCATTGTCCCCCCCAGGATGTTACAAATAAAGTTTCACTATATTTATGTTCGAATATCAGATTCGCACAGTCTTAGTTCTTGCATAGTCATATCGTCGTATGGTGTTGTGCTCTTGCATAGGTTGCTTATCAAAAACATTTTATTGCGATAGCAATTATATGGACACTCCAAAGCAGATTTCTGCCGTCGCCGTCGCCGTCGCCGTGAGGTTCCGTATGACGTCCAAGGCGATGAAATTGTCACCGCGCGCCGAACGCTGTATGTGCGAGTGAAAGGGCGCGAGGGACGCGCGCTTTCACGGGGAGTGAACGCATGGCGGAGAACAAACGCGCGTTCGGCGCCGTGCTCCGGCTGCAGAATTAAGCGTCTCTTTCGTCCTTTACAATCACCATATATGTAGAGCAAACGCGACTTCTTCAGACACGCGAAAGGCCGTGGGGGCACAAAATGCCTATTTATATAAAAACGTTGTGAGGCGAGAAAGTGGTAAAGACTTCCGACGCTGCTCGACGAGTGTCCCGTTCTGATCTCGTCGAAAACCTCCGAGCCGCCCCCAGAGGCTCCGGCAACAGTCACCAACGCCGCGCACGTTTTGTGCGAACGCGGGCAAAACGCCGACGGCGTCGACAACAGTTCTGTGCGTTGCCGGTGCTGCTGCATGTCTAAGTTTGTACAGCTGATAAAACTACTATCCTTACTCCATATAGCTCTCTACAAATTTGTAAAGACTTCCGACGCTGCTCGACGGGTGTCCCGTTCTGATCTCGTCGAAAACCTCCGAGCCGCCCCCAGAGGCTCCGGCAACAGTCACCAACGCCGCGCACGTTTTGTGCGAACGCGGGCAAAACGCCGACGGCGTCGACAACAGTTCTGTGCGTTGCCGGTGCTGCTGCATGTCTAAGTTTGTACAGCTGATAAAACTACTATCCTTACTCCGTATAGCTCTCTACAAATTTGTAAAGACTTCCGACGCTGCTCGACGAGTGTCCCGTTCTGATCTCGTCGAAAACCTCCGAGCCGCCCCCAGAGGCTCCGGCAACAGTCACCAACGCCGCGCACGTTTTGTGCGAACGCGGGCAAAACGCCGACGGCGTCGACAACAGTTCTGTGCGTTGCCGGTGCTGCTGCATGTCTAAGTTTGTACAGCTGATAAAACTACTATCCTTACTCCGTATAGCTCTCTACAAATTTATAAAGACTTCCGACGCTGCTCGACGAGTGTCCCGTTCTGGTCTCGTCGAAAACCTCCGAGCCGCCCCCAGAGGCTCCGGCAACAGTCACCAACGCCGCGCACGTTTTGTGCGAACGCGGGCAAAACGCCGACGGCGTCGACAACAGTTCTGTGCGTTGCCGGTGCTGCTGCATGTCCAAGTTTGTACAGCTGATAAAACTACTATCATTACTCCGTATAGCTCTCTACAAATTTGATATCGCGATTGATGCTTCGCCTTTCGGGTGAAACTGCGACAACTTTTTAATCTGTGCTGGACGCAACTAGAATGCTGTACTGCAGAAGAACTGAAAGATGGGCGAGTTAGTAATTATCATGGTAAAACTGCAGCACGCACAAAGAACGAAGGACATAGGTAGTTTATAAACAAGCGCTGACTCGCAAACTAAGTTTACTTTAGGAAAAGATTAGGCATATATATATATATATATATATATATATATATATATATATATATATATATATATATATATATATATATATATATATACCCCGGCTAACTGCAATGAGCGCGTGCGGAACATTCACAGAAACAGTAACAAATATCAAAAAGCCACATGTAATTCAAAAAGGTGAATTCCTTGCCAGTGAGTACTACAGGTGGCTCACTCACGCACAAATCTATGAGCTTTCAGATATGGAATGCCTTAGTTATTTCGCGTGTTAGTTTAGGTGCAAACAGCAACGCTGTTATCACAAAATACGCGATCGCAATGACAGAGTTTGCTGTGGTCGGCTATGTGTGAACGGTTATCTTTACCCAGTGATTGAAGATGCTCTTTCAGGCCTGTATTAACACACCAGCCAGTTTGCCCTATGTAAACTCTGGCCGCAATTAAAGGCAACAAGTACACTACAGCTGTTTTACATTTGGCGAACTTTGAATTTTCTTTGAAAGCACATATGCACTTAATTTCTGCCTTGTCATTCTTTTTTGCCCCAGCTTGGCAGAGTCGTTGTAGCTTGTTAGGGGCGCTGAAAACAACATCAACCACAAACCGGCTTGCAACGTTCTTTAGTCCATGAGAAAAGAAGCGAGGGATGCTCCTTCTTGACATCGTGAGGCTCATAGCGCGTGAAAAGACAAGGACGAAGGAAGACGTGACACACACAGGCGCTAACTTGCAACAATCTTTATTACGAGCAAAGGTCCCACACTTATGTACAACTTTTTCGCATACATCATCATACATGCGCTGTTTGTAAAAACCTTACACACCATTACGCAGGTAAGCTAACTCTTTGCGGGAAAGGGCAATTGATAGTTTTGAAACACAGTTATCTCCGAGCCTATCAATCATTTCCGCTTCGATAATTTCGCGAGTTAATCTTCCTCAGGCTCTTCCCACAATGAAGCAGTTCCTGTATGCTGGAGCACACGTCGAGTGGTAACCATCACCCGCACCGGTAACAGCACACTTACAATGCCCCCACCCCGCTTTTCCGCTACGTTATACCGGTGTTCGTTTAAACGCTCGTTGAGGCGCCTTCCGCTTTGTCCTATGTAATTTTCCCCACACTTTAAAGGAAGGTTTTAAACAACTGCTCCCGCACATTCAACAAACGGGTCCTGGTGCTTTTTTTTCTTCTTCTTTTTCACATGCGCTTCTCAGACAGGCCTGGCCTGGTTAGTCTACACAGACTTTGCAATTTTGTAGATACTGAAAACACAACCCTAACATTCGCACGTTGACCTATTTTCTTTAAACGGTGCGATAGGCCGTGGATATACGGGATGACAGCTACACTCCTCGAATCTACAGAAGGCAGACTGGCGGAATTCTTTGACAACTTCGACTTGAGCAGACCCTCAGCAACGCTAATAAGAACATGTGTAGGGTCACCTGCCAATCGAAGACGGAGGATCTGATCGTTAAAGCTTTCGGTCATCTGCTCAGGGCATGACTTACATAATGCGTTTGACAAGCATGTCTTTGCGATTCCCCTCTTAACCAACTTAGAGTGCGCCGACAGATATGGGAGCAGTGGCTTGTTTGCGCGAGGCTCGTACTTCCAGTGTACATACATAGTCGTTGCAACATAAAAACTTTATGTGAAAGCGAATACTTCCATCAATCGGCAGTTCATGCGTTACTTTTAGAGGAGATCAACCCCCGCGTATAAAAGAAAGTGTATTATAGTGGTTAAAAAATCAAAACAGTCAGAGCTGCAGCGTCGTGTAAACCGCAAAGAATGGATACCAAGAGAAGGGAAGCGCTGTCGAGGACGGCAGAAAACTAGGTGGGGTGATGAAGTTAGGAAATTTGCAGGCGCAAGTTGGAATCAGCTAGCGCAAGACAGGGGTAATTGGAGATCACAGGGCCTTCGTCCTGCAGTGGACATAAATATAGGATGATGATGATGATGATGATGATGATGATGATGATGATGATGATGATGATGAAACCGCAAAACTTTTGGTCAGATCCAAACATGACTAGGATTTCGTCGGGAATTTACCTTCGGGCTTCTTCGATGTTGAATAAGGGTTGTTAAAATCTCCAACTGTTCCTGAACCAATATCTCAGTGTCAAAACGACTTGAAAGAGATGCTAGACATGATGGAGTCAACGTGGGTTTGTGTTTGTGAGACTGCGCAGCGACGGATCTATACACAGAGTACCAACATATGCTGGTTCAGTCCTTCAGCAAATAGCAAGCGTAAAATGCATTACAACAGTGTCTTAAGGTAAGCAGCAGCCGTAACTAGGGCATGGCGTTCCGTGAAGCGTGCAGCAAGTCTGATGATGGTCTCATGTCTTGAAGGGACGCACTTATATCCGCCTTGCTGCCAAGAAAGACGCTCCAAGCCGTTCTCAGAGCGCCTTCATCAGCTGCTCATGTCGAGGCCAAGAAGGCACGCGGCAAGCAGCCGTGCATGCAGCTAAAGTCCAGAAGCAGCGCTTTGCTTTGCGAAGCGGTGACGCGGCAGAAACTATGTGGCAGCGGTGGTGCTAGTGTATCGTCACAGGTTATTTCATGGTCAGCCAGACATATTAATCGCTGTCATGCGGTTGTACTGGATGAAGAACATAAGCCAGTTCGCACGGTATGTTGATAACTTTGCTAAGGTGATTGTAAGTCGATGACGCGAAAAACGTGTAGCATGCGAGCCGGAATGTTTTCTGGGGGCGTATTCTGCGACGAACCACTTAGGTGATACTATCGCCTTGGCCACGCCTTGGCCATCAGGCGCACGCTGATTGGCTGGTTGAGCTCTACGTCATCCGATTTTGCTCCACCAGCCAATCAGCGTGCGCCTGATGGCCAAGGCGTTGCTAAGGCGATAGTATCGCCTAAGTGGATCGTCGCAGAAGTCATCCGATTTTGCTCAACCAGCCAATCAGTGCGCGCCTGATGGCTAAGGCCTGGCCAAGGCGATGGTACCACCGAAGTAGATCGTCGCAGAATATGTCCCCTGTATATATGTTCAATTCACAGACATCAATAAGGAAACGACAGGCGAAGACGTGCCGTTGAAAGCTAGAAATATGGGATTTAATTCTGCGGGCATACCACTGCGAAACTGACGCCTCATTAACTTGTCACTGGAACGATTAGGTCGGTAGAGCCATCGCGTTTGCTACCCGATGCTTGCAAACACCGTATCCGGGTCGTCCAGTGCTTACAGTGCAAGCCGAGCCGATGGCGCTAAAATGTTAGCAGCGCGCCAACGACTTTCATCTGAAACTTAATCATTACGATCACTTAGTGGCATTGGCCCTGCACGCGTTCTATAGCGTGAGTGTTGCGTCGGTGCCAAGACCTCGTCAGGCTTTCTCGCCTTTAGTCTTTGTCTCCCGCAGGGAAATTTTGTATTCTTCCCGCTAATAAACATGTTTGATGATGTTTGATGCAGTTCAGTGTGTTTCGCGGTGCCGCGGGATGGCATAATTGCGGAAGCACTGGCAACTCATCGCAAGTAGTCGTATTCGCGGCTGACCAGACCTTGTGCTCTCAGTGCGGGTAACAGGCACCAGAGGACCAGCTACGGGGCACGTCGTAGCCCAGCATACTTCACTGGGTCGTATAAAAGCCCATCACTTGCATTTCTGGCCCGCCGCCCGTCATGTGACATGGCGTCATCAACAACCAAAATGTTATTCATCTCGGTCTTGTTGGCTGATAAGAGGCGTATAACATTTTGTTTATTGAAGGTGCCATAAAGCTCCACTTTCCACTTTGTTCATCTCATGTTGCTCACTGCTCCCCGTTTCCGAGTTTTTATGCGAGTAGATGGGTCTGCGTTCTTTTTTTTTTCTCGTACTTTGACCTATTGTTACATATTAAACCTGTAGCAGCATGTCAAAGCTATTGCTCGGCTAACACCCCGCGCCCCTCATCATTAACATTTCTCTCACCAGCACGCACGTATTTTCACTACTGTTTGATATTACGGTTTCCTTGTGAAACATTACTAGAATACGCAAATTATGTACGCGGTAGATGGGCTATGCGGTGTAAATAAAGTATGATGGTAGTGCGTGTCTCAGCCTATTGTCTCAGCCGTGTCTCACACCTATTGTTTTAGGTTAGTGGTCTGGCATAACGCAGCACCAACCTTCTGAGCAGTTTAGCTTGCAGGACCCAAATGCAAAATGTTATTTTTTTTGTTCACTACTGTATATACACGAACAAACAGGAATAAAAAGTTAAATGTAAAGCTAATTGTGGGGTTTTACGTGCCCAAACCACGATATGGTCATGAGGCACGCCGTATGGAAGACTTCGGAAATGTTGGCCACCTGGAGATCGTTAACTTGCAGCCAATGCATGGTACACAGGCGTTTTCGCATTTTGCCCCCATCGATATGTGGCCGCCGCGGCTGGGATTTTAACCCGCCACCTCGTACTTAGCAGCGCAACGCCAAAGCCACTAAGCAATAACGGTGGGTGAACAAAAAAAAAGTGCACATTCTATACAATTGCGGTTCACAAAATATTGTTACGTGGAGGCAGGCACAACATGAAAATGTATTTACAATATATTTACAAGCCGATCAAGCGCTGAACCATATGGTCGAGACTGCGCGCCAGATCAAAAGCGTCTTCTTCATCGAGGCTCGTCTAGAGGAATAGTACCGTGACATGACCCACGGCTGCTGAAGCGCCGTCATGGTGCTTGCAATGGTGCGGGCGAGCGGTAAGGTTTAAGGCGGGATACGTGAACAACGTCTGTATAGGCGGTGAAACGGAGGGAGAGGAACACTCTAGCACGTATGTTACACGTCTTAAGACGCGGCAGGGTACCGAGTACCAGGAAAACAAAACGCAACGTCCCAGTCTTAATGGTCAGAAGAGACATATACATAGAAAGCATGTCATTTAGCGTTTGGTTGAATCGTTCAGTCAAGCCGTTGGTTTGCGGTTGGTAAGCCGTCGTAAATTTGTGTTTTGTCGCGCAGCAGCGACGCAGGTCATTGATAACTCTGGAGAGAAAGTAGCGGCCACAGTCGAAGAGGAGTTGACGAGGGGCTCCATGGTGGAAGATGACATCGTGTAGCTGGAAGTAAGCGACGTCCGTAGCTCAACTGGTAGGGAGAGCGCGTGTAATTGCGTACCTGGTGATGTCGTCCGTAGCAACGGCAATCCATTCGTTTCCAGAAGTGGGGGCAGGGAAAGAACCGAGGAGGTCAAGACCAGCTTGAAAGAAGGGGTCAGATCGGACGTCAAGGGGCTGAAGGAGGCCAGCAGGAGGCATAGGTGGTTTCTTTCGGCTTTGGCAGGGTTCACATGCAGCGACGTAGCGACGGACGGAGCGGTAAAGACCGGGCCAAAAGAAGTGACGCCGAACGTGGTCGTAGGTCCGGGAAACTCCAAGGTGACCAGCGGTAGGGGCGTCATGAAGCTGGCCAAGAGCGCTCAAACGTATATGCGTAGGAACGACAACCAACGGTTCGCGTCGGTCCAGGTGGACGTTGTAGTGATATACTGTGCCGTCTTTAAGCGCGAATAGGCGAAGGGATGGATCGAGTGCTGCGGAATCCAGCTTCTGAATAAGCTCACGTAAGATGGGATCAGGGTGCAGCTGATGGCGGATGTGGCTTAAAGAGGAGAGCGAGAGTACTAATGCAGGCGCGTCATCGGAGGCTTCGGGCGGATCCACGAGATTGTGGGACAAACAGTCGTGTCCCGGTGCAATCGGCCAGACTTATAAGAAACGGAGTAGGTGTATTTTTGGAGCTGCAGTGCCCAGCAGCCGATACGCCCAGTGGGATCCTTAAGGGACGAAAGCCAGCAAAGTGTGTGGTGAGTGGTAGTGATGGTGAAATGCCAGCCATGTAAATAGCGGCGGGATTTGCCCGCCGCCCAAAGGAGAGCAAGACACTCCCGTTCCGTGATGGAGTAGTTCTGTTCGGCTGGGGAAAGGAGATGGCTGGCATAGGCGATAACGCGGGCATGCCCATTCTGATGCTGGACGAAAACAGCACCGATTGCGTGGCCGCTGGCATCAGTGCCGAGCTCTGTTGGAGTGGAGGCGTCGAAATGAGCCAGGACAGGGGGTGTAGTGAGCGACGTTATGCGGGTAGAGAAGGCGGCAGCCTGTGCAGCACCCCAAAACAAATGAAACGCCTTTCTTCAGTAAGTTTGTGAGAGCTAGGGCGTGTGATTTCCGCGAAATTGTTGACAAAACGACGGAAGTAGGATCACCGTCCCAGAAAGCTACGAACTTCCTTTGTGCAAGTCGGAACGGGGAACTTCTGCATGGCTCGAACTTTGTGAGGGTCGGAGCGAACACCGGCCGAGTCGACGAGATGATCGAACATTGTAAGTTGCTGAAGTCCGAAGTGGCGCTTGGGCGAATTAAGTTGCAGGCCGGTTTTGCGAAACACAGAAAGAATAGAGGAGAGTCGATCAAGATGTGCTTTAAATGTCAGTGAAAGTACAATGACGCCATCAAGACAACACAGGCAAATGGATCATATAGAACTGTGTAAAAGGGTGTCCATCATGCGTTCGAAGGTGGCCGGGGCGTTGCATAAGCCGAAGGGCATGACTTTAAACTTATAAAGGACGTCAAGGGTCTTCTCATGGTCCATGTCATCAACGGCGATTTGCCACTACCATGGCCGAAGGTCGATTGAAGAAAAATACTTGGCGCCATGAAGGCAATCCAGGGCGTCGTCTGTGCGTGGGAGCGGGTACACATCTGTTTTGGTGATCTTCTTAAGTTGCCGGTAGTCCACGCAAAAGCTCCAGCTGTCGTCTTTCTTTTTAACAAGAACCACAGGAGAAGCCCAAGGGCTGCAGAACGGCTCGATTATATCTTTGGCGAGCATCTTGTCGACCTCCTTCTGAATGACGTGTCACTCAGCTGGAAATACCCAGTATGGCCGTCGGTGGATCGGATGGGCATCGCCAGTGCTTATGCGGTGCATGACAGCGCAGATTTGACCCAGAGGATGGTCACAAAGGTCAAAGACGTCGCGACAAGAGGAGAGGTGGCGAAGGAGATCGTCAGATTGATGTGGCAAAAGCTCTGGAGCGATGATTTTGTTCAGGTCGGTAGGACAGCGATCTGGTGAGGAGACGGGATATCGGCGGTGTGCGAGCGAGCAGCATCAGGTGGAGACAAGGCCGAAATAATGTAGTCATAGGAGGGCGTCAGCATATCGAGGGAAATTCCCTGTGGGAGCACTTGTGAGCACAGCCCGAAATTCACCACAGGAAGACAAGCGAAATTGTCACGTAGAGTTATCACACTGTGTGGAAAACCAACACTGTGCGTCAACAGAACGACAGTGATGGGAGCGAGCACATAGTCACCTTCGGGTACTGGTGGAGACGGCGTAACAGCAACACAAGTCACAGCTTGCGGCCTCAACCGGATGTGCTCAGCAGAACAGAGCCAACTCCTGACTGGCCCGGGTTGATCAATACATTTAGTAGGTCAAGCTATACAGTATACCAGCAGAACAATCGATGAGAGCGGAGTGGGCGGATAAAAAGTCAAGACCAAGGATGACGTCATTGGAACAGTGGGCGAGGACGGTGAACAAAACGGAAGTTTGGAGGCCGGCAACACTGACACGTGCGGTACAGAGACCAGCAACGGGAGACATACCACCGTCGGCCACACCTACAACACGCGATGGGGCAGGGGCCATAATTTTCTTCAACTGCTGACGGAGGTGACAGCTCGCAGCAGAAATATGGGCACCGGTGTCGATCAAAGCTGTAACAGGTAGGCCATCCATTTCAACGTCGATCAGGTTCTGATTGGTAGGGAGAGTCAACAGAGGAATTTGAGGGCAGGTCGTAATAGCAGCGTCACCTCCAGGAGCTGCAGCCGTAAGTTTCCTGAAGGAACATGGAACCCCAAGGCGGACACATACATACCAACCAACAAGAATGAAGAACGCACACGCCATGCACCAACGGTGCACCACATAACTCACAGAAAGAACATTGGAATTTCTGACAATAAATCATGAAATGTATTCGAGTGCTGCTTGGAAAGTGGGCAAATGTCTGTGGAACATGCCGATTTTATGTCAGTGCTCTCTGCAGGCCCGCAGAATCCTGGCCAAGTGATTCTTTCAGACGCCAGAAGTTTATACATGAAAAGGTCTAGAAACCCTAGTTATTTTTCGAGGAATTCTTGTACTAACCTTATCCAACATTTCCGTACAATCAATGAGACCATTTACAAGCTTGAATAAAAAGGTTAAAGGGGTACAGACACGAAATCTGAAAATTTTACGAAAATGCTGAAAATCAATCCTCAGTGTGTAATTACGCCGAAAAGAAGTAGTCACTTAGCTCATTTTTGAGCCGATGGCTTTATTTGTGGCGTTTTTGTCAGCGCGCGCCTCGCCGCCCGACCCACGG
Source organism: Dermacentor silvarum (assembly GCF_013339745.2). Lineage (NCBI taxonomy): Eukaryota > Metazoa > Arthropoda > Arachnida > Ixodida > Ixodidae > Dermacentor > Dermacentor silvarum. Next base: position 20,799,626 of record NC_051154.1, read on the forward strand.
GAAGTTGGAAGGCGTGACGTCACGACACCCTCGTGACGTCACGCCGTCACGGGGTACTTCAGCACTGCGTGGATGACTCGATAGTAGTTTATGCCGTCGGCGTGAGCAACTGCTGTGAGGTATCAGTACCTCCGAGACTCTCACGTCCACTTCGCCAGCCACCCGACAGATGGCAGAACCTGTCTGGTGTTCTCTGTCTTTCCCGCTGTTAGCCTGTGGAGAAGCAGAGCTGTGTGTGTGTCTGCCCCGCTGCCATGTAGGACTGACCTCGCGAGTCGTGCTCACGCGCGCTAGCCGTGTATTGTTTTACTATGCTTTGCCAACATTTTTAAAGACATTACTGCCTTCGTGCCCAGCCTCAGGCATCTCGACCCAGCCTCGCCCTCACACTGCTCAAGAAGGCTGCAAGTGAACGAAAGCAGTACCGACATCTTTTCGCCTCCTCTTTTCCAACGCACCGCTGATCATTTGTGCCTTGCGTTTTCGTGAGAAGACCGATGGCACAACGTCAGGCTTTAGGCATTGCCTTTTGAGCGGCATGCCGAGGCTTTTCAGCACAGCCGGGCTGGTCACATAATCATCGTCGACGAAGTGTCCGCGCAAATGAAGTCATTCCTTAGAGGTCTTCAGGCTGTGCGTGATGGCTGACAGGCAGGTATCCAAAGTTTACACACCTTCTCGTCTCTGCGAAACGTGTGCGACGGCGTGTCACGACCGACGACGCTGTTATAACAGCAATGTCTGGGCATTTCCTTACGCCGCGACGAACGCGTCAATACCGAGCGACGATCGCGGGAAGGCGCATGTAAGACGCACCACCTGTGAGGAGCGCCGACGGGGTAATGTTTCAGACGTACCACGTGCGAAGATCGCCGAAAGAGGTTAAACAAAGGCTGCAAGGGACCGACACCCCCGGAAACACTGCGACGGCTGTAACCGACCTCGGCCGCGCGCGCGCGCGCGGGTGGGTGTTATGACGTCAAATTTCAACTTCTGCCGGCGGCCGCTTGGAGGCAAGGTGCAACAGAAAATCGAAAAAAAAAAAAACATGTTTCTCGTTATTTTTTTTTCAAAGCAGCTTGTTGTATTCGTCATTTTCAACAGTTCAACTTTTGTTCCGACGCAAAAAACCACCCGCCAACTTTTGTGTCCGTATCCCTTTAAGTCAGCTTTCCTGCGTCTGTAGTCCAGGTTTTCTATACCGAGCGAGGACTGAGAGTGAGACTTTTGTTCACGGCCGACCTGCATGAAGCACCGATATCGGTGCATTAGGGACAAATGTCCTCTGAACTCTGTCTACTCAATCTTTGTTAGACCGTCAAGTACTGTTCCAAACTACAGCGGCATATTCCAGCAGAAGTCGGTGGGGGAATGTGTACAGCTTAAGAAAGACACCTGCATTTCTGAACTCCCTCGAGATTTGACTTGCTGTGCCCAGGGTCCACAGGCCGCACTTAGTGATACATTCCATGTGGTACGTGAAGGTGTTCTTCTTTTTCTTTCTGGGGTTTTACGTGCCAAAACCAGTTCTGATTATGCGGCACGCCGTAGTGGAGGGCTCCGGATTAATTTTGACCACCTGTGGTTCTTTAACGTGCTGCGTGAAGGTAAGTTGGGCAAAGCCACCCTCTCTCGAAAGTGCGAAGTTACTGACCTTGGAATCATCTTTGATTCCAAACTCACCTGCGTGAAGGTGAGCTTGGAATCAAAGATGATTGAAGGTGAGCTTGGAATCAAAGAAGATTCCAAGGTCAGTAACTTCGCACTTCCGAAAGAGCGTGGTTTTGCCCAGGTATTGAGGGAAACGGAACTCATCTGTTTTGCGCGTATATGACATTACTTTCGTCTTTTGGCCGTTTCGCACTAGCTTGCTCTGCACGCAACTATCGGCGAAGGCGGATATGTCTTTTTGAAGTAGAGTGCAGTCACGAAGGCTGCAAATTTCTTTGAATACCTTTATGTCAAAGCAAACAACAACTACTACTACTACTAGGTAGTAGTAGTAGACACCCTCCTCCTCCTCCTCCTCCATCGGAAGACTTAAGAGGAAGCTTTAGCTCGGGGCCAACTCTCATTTCCCTATCCAAATACACGTAAAACGCAGAAATGCTTTTCTAAGACAACCTCTGCACTGATTAAAATACAATTTGTTGCATTTAGAAGAGGAAGTTTATATACTAGTGAATTTTTGGAAGCAAAATTTTTATTCAAGAGCTTGATTTTTTTTACAAACATTCCCGAAAACTGGGAAGTTTAAAAACAAAAAGATTGAAGCACAAGGTTTGCAAATACGTAACTCAGCATCAAAAACACACATCGCAGTTCTGTAAACTGATTCTGTTAGAGCATCTCAAGCGGAGAAATTTAATAAATTACATACAGTTTACGTGGATTTGTTACAACGTTTGCGAGGGTTTTTCAAAAGCCTGCTCGCAAATTATCGGTATATTTCAGTGTGGGATATAGTATTGAACTAACGCAGACGAGCGACAACGGTCCAGGAGCAGAAAGGCAACTCGCTTTATTGCCGAGAACGACTTGTTCTTATACAAAGAACGCTATGACGTCACAGGGCCGTGTGCAATATTTAATCGCACGTTATCACAAGACGTCACACCAAAGCTTGCGCTACGACAGTATATCAATTTTTTTCCTCTTTAGATTTATTATTAGCTGCAGTTTACACAATGGTCATATCGTGTTTTTATTACTGAGTTACAGAATTGTAAACTTGATACTCTATAGTCTTTTCTTGTTTTCATTGTTGCTATTGTCAACAATTTTCGTAAAAAAAATTGGTGGCCTAAATAAAAAATACGCTTGCTACAATCACTAGATATTAACTCTTTCTTCTAAATGCAACAAACCTGACCAAATTCGGGGCAGTGATTGCCGAGAAGAACGATTTCTCCTTTCCCACGGTAATTAGATAGGAGCCCCAGCCCGAGCTAGAGCTTCCTCTAAAGACGACACCGCTGCTGTACATGCGTCGATACTTTAATGCATAATGAGAGCGCAGTTTGAACCAGTTCTGCAAATTCTTGCCAGTCGTAGTTACGGAATTTTTGAGCCCTTTAAAAACGGCATGCGAATTTGCACATACTTTGTGCAGCTGATTTTTGTTCCTGCTTGTCTCTTTGTTTATTCTCATATTCCTTGCTTCCCGACGTCATGAACTGGCGAGGTCATGTGGTGTATATAGAGATCACCATGTCCGTTGCTACGCCTGCGGTTCAGACGCTGTAGGCGGCAGTGGAAAGCGCTCGGGGCATTGCCGAGGAGCGCTTAGAGCAGCTATGCTTCGCTCCTGCGTGCACAGAGCACCCGGACAGCGCATGATGTTGCAGTTCGCAGACGACGGCTTCGAGCGACGTCGTCGAAGGCATCATTAATTCGCATTTGGCGCACCACTGCGTCATGAATATTAATTGAGGACACGGGAGCGTGACTGCCGGCGAAGGATGCTCTCTCTCTCTCTCTCTCTCTCTCTCTATATATATATATATATATATATATATATATATATATATATATATATTAGGGGCCTTTCAGTCATATTCGGCGCAAGCAGCGCTTGGCGAACGATCCGCAGCAGGTACAGCGATTGCGTCATCGCAAAGCGGCTCCTGTTCGCATCGAATACATTTCCAGAGAGTGACGACATCAGCTGAGCTCGCACCCGTCCGCCCATGCCTCTGGGGGGGAGCGGTCGCCACGCCTGCTGACTCAGGGTCGTGGGTTCGAGTCGCAGCCACGCGTTTCGAAGGCGGGGAGCGTGCGCGAGAGCTTTCGTGCTGATACGCTGGAGTGTGTCGAAGAGCGCTCCAGAGAGGACTGGAGCATCTAAACATTTGGAGGCATATTTTATAGGCAATCGTTTGCTCCGGTTGTATTCATTGCTTGTCATTTTTTTCCGCAGTGTGACTAATTCCGGCGATAGCAGTGGCGGATTCATGCGATCCAATTACGAAGGACAAACGAAGAGCAAGAAGATTTGAAAATGAAAAGAGTCACTACAAAATACGGCGCACTTGGGGCCCAAAGTACCACGAGCGGCCAGTTGCGCGGCAATTCTGCGTGTATTCGCGGGCTTCTTTCACACTCGGAAAAGCACATTTATGTAGCACGTATTGAGCAACGGAAAGCTGTATCGGGAGTTTTTCGTGTTGCTATACAATTTTTTCATTGACACGTTTAATAAAATTATAATATTTAAGAAGTTGATTAATTTTATTAAGACTAATTATCTAATTAGGCGGAATGCAAAAAATAATCTGAGTATCTCCAAGCGACGGCAAACAACATTACCTTCGTTCTGTCCAGCTACGTGGAATTTTCATATATTTAAATCTTGGTACATGATAGATAGGACACCCTGTATAGTGCACCACCTTGTGATTATACACCATGGACGTGATACGGCCCAAATGATAGCCGATACGCATTGTTGTACTGTAGGGCCGCGCGCGCGTTAAGGTCTCTCGGGCTGGGCAGGTATGACGTAAGTATTCCTTCCGCTCGTTTCGTTTCTTGTACAGGGTGTCCCAGCTATCACGCAGCACGATTAAAAAAAAAAGAGGAATGGCGTTACGCGAAGCAAACCTACTGCTATTGTTTCCAGTACAGTGGAGTAGCCGCCAGTAATTTTTTCGTTACTGAGATTTAATTAGGTAATTGCAATTAATTGTCCAACTCGAGAAGTACTGTTCTAATTATCAAAGTGTCAATGAGAAAATGGTAGAGCAACACGAAAAACTCCCGATACAGCTTTCTGTTGCTCAATACGTGCTACATAAATGTGCTTTTCCGAGCGTGAAAGAAGCCCGCGAATACACGCAAAGTGCCTCGAGCGGCCAGTCGCGCGGCAATTCTGCGTGTATTCGCAGGCTTCTTTCACACTCGGGAAAGCACATTTATGTAGCACGCATTGAGCAAAGCTGTATCGAGAGTTTTTCGTGTTGCTCTACAATTTTCTCATTGACACTTTGATAATTAGAACAGTACTTCTCGAGTTGGACAATTAATTGCAATTACCTAATTAAATCTCAGTAACGAAAAAATTACTGGCGGCTACTCCACTGTACTGGAAACAATAGCAGTAGGTTTGCTTCGCGTAACGCCGTTCCTCTTTTTTTAAATCATGCTGCGTGATAGCTGGGACACCCTGTATAATGCTAGGGATGGTCGATTAATATTTTTATTCGATTAACGATTAATTATTCATCATTTTAGCCCTTATACGATTAATCGCTTTCGATGCAGGGTTTTTAATTGATTAATTGATTAATCGAAAATTTTGCAGGGGACTTTTGAAAAGGTTGAAACCCAGTTATACATTTTTGTAGTACCCTATCTTAATGTTTGAGAGGTGGAACTAAGTTTGAAGTCTATAAATGTTTGATAAAGCATAATATTTAACTTGTTAAAGGCTAAATATAGGTGGCAGTAGTGGCTTTTGAAAAGATAAACAATATATGTTATTAAATAGTACTTAGAGCAGCATTAAACGAGATTAAAAATTGTGGGGTTTTACGTGCCAAAACCACGATCTGATTATGAGGCACGCCGTAGTGCCGGAATAATTTGGACCACCTGGTGGGATTCTTTAACGTGCACCTCAATCTAAGTAGACAGGTGTTTTCGCATTTCGCTCCCATCGAAATGCGGCCGCCGTGGATTAAACAAGGTAAATGGCACTAGTGAATCCCTGTACAGTATACAGTAAAAACAAGAAATAAGAAAAATGGCAAAATTGAAAGGTGAAGTGCAGCTGAAATAAACAAGAAATTGCAATATGCATAGGGGTATACTGGTACTGAATAAGGATTTTAGGATAAAGAGAAGTGCTTGTTTAGAATTTTAGACCACATGATCTTTTCTACAAAGCGAAGGAATGTCAGTTGGCTGGGATGTTTGGGTGAACGCGACACCTTCTTTGAATGGCCACACAACCAGCATGCGAGAATAGATGCTCGGACGCTATAGATTTGCTGGGATCGACATCAACTCCATCGCTACGTCAAATACATGCTCCAAATCAGCGCGTATGCTTTCTCTAGTGGACTGGCAGTGGCACGACGATCAACGACTGGCTTGCTATTGCGTGCCTCAAACTGCGCGGGCATTTCAAGCTTCTGTCATCGAGCGGCGTGGTTGCGTGTGCGGTGTGGGGGAAGAGAGGGAAAGCGCTCGTCTCGGCATCGCTCCGGACTCTGCAAAGCAGTCGCTCTACCACAGCCGCATACTCACTGCTCGTGTGTCGCCATTCCAGCACGATTTCACATTTTTCGCACCACTTCTGTCAAACTCTCGAAAACGATTAATCAAACACGTGCAATCGATTAAGTCGATTAAATGAAAGGTGGACATCGATGAAGATTAATCGTTTTGCGGGATACATTTAATCGATTAATCGATTAATCATTCATCGATATTAACAACCCTATATAATCCTTGTCCATGACCAGAATTAGATCCCGGTGATAAGGTGGGCGGAGCGCCGCTCTGACTATACTGGGGAAAGAAGCAGGAATGGAATAGAATCGCTACATATATGCCGACCCTGAATTCACAAAGTTATGTGTTATTTGAAAATATTGTGTGTCATTGACTGGCCACCTTGGCTAATTATATATCAAACATTAGGATGTGCTGGCATGCGAATGCTTTCACGAACCGTTCTACAGCGTAAGAACTTATTTGTGAACACCGTGGGCCCTCGTTCTTAAGAACACTTTGTCGGTAGCCTTCTGCCTTCGCCGATATTATGGGCCCGAATTCACAAAGCGTTTTGTTCGTAAGTGCTCTTCAAGATTGGCCAGCTGTCTTCGCTAATAAAAATCCCAGCATCAGGATTGGCTGAAATTTGCTCTTACGAAAAATTCCTGCGTAAGTCATTTTTTGTGAATACTCGCCATGTTTCTTTCCTATCACGATAGGTCCGTACCTGTTCTTACAAAACACTCTAGCCTACGAACATTTTTGTGAATACTGGCCCTGGGCCCGTATTCACGATATAGTAATTATTTCGCTAGAACTTGAGTTCGGCTACCCGACCTGTATCCACAGCGACATATCGTCACCCCTTGTAAGGAGAAGCTGAGAAATAAGCATTTGCGCGCGTGTGTGTGCGCATGAATTCAGCTTTTCACGAACATGAAGTCACACACAGCGCGAACCTCTGCTGTAACTACAGTTGGCGAACATTGGCAACAGTTAGGGATATTCTGAAATTTTTTTTCTTACGTGAGAGCGCTTCCTGCTTGTCCGGCGCCCGATGAGCGGCGACTTAAGATATCGTCGAAATGATCGCGAGAAAATTGTCGCAGCGATAGCTTATCATGGAATGCACTCAAGAGATTTTGGGAATATTGGTCCTGATGCAGCGACTGGAAGCAGTGAGTGGTTCAGCCGTAATTGCCTTTCGATTAGGGGAAGACGAGGCAGTACAAAGACGCTATCGCCCATGTTTGGTCGGCGCGGGTAATATATACTGCGCAGCGAGTTCAGCAGAGACTGCGACGCAACGTGCGCTGGCTAGTCGTTAAAAACAAGAGTCTGACACACCTGTCCACGACGGGCTAGTGGTATACCTAAGCGCCCGTCACTGCAACTGTGTTTACGAACCTTGACAGATGTGTGGCGCCACAAAGAAAAACGTGCCGCATCCTGCATAATATGTATTCTGCACAGGTGTGGGTTCTCGCAGGCGCCGTCCGTTTATAGTCACGATAGTTTGAAGTTTGAAAACGTGTGACGGGGTTTCTCGCTTTTTTCATTAATTTCTCAAAGCCATACGAAACAGGTAAGACAATTAAATGCCGTATGATAGAGGGCTGTAAAGAAGTGCTACCATCTGGTGGGCTTTCTACTTTTTGCCGCCGAACAATAGCACTGGGTTGCAATGTCCCAGTGCTATTGCATTTAAGTTTCAGTGAAGTGTACATTGTGTTCGCTGTCCAAATTTTTGCTATCTGCATCTGTAGCTTCGGCAGAACGCTCATTCAGCGCTTTACGCCGAATGAAAACTTAATTGTGGCACCGCATATCGCAGAGGAGGTTAACACATCTTCTCACTTTGCCAGTTCACAAGGAAAGGATCGCCCTCAACGTGATCAAATTATTTGTCACCAGGACCGCTGAGAGAACAACCGCTTTTGGTGTTCGAGGCGATATCAGTAAGGTGTGCATCTGTCATCATACCTTTGAAATCTGGAGCAGACTGCGTGCACTCCTTTTCCCTCTCTCTGCTCGTTACATCTGCCTTGAATTATCGGACGTGAATCCATAGGCGGGCCGTTTAGAGCCGTATAATAAAACGGCACTGCCTTGAATAAGCTTGTGCGCATAAAGAATCATTCTGCTGAGAGCAATGCATACCACGGTGTTCCGCGCACAGCTCTTCCCTGTCCCCCTTTGAGCGCTGTTTGTTTTCACGCACAGAGTAGATTGCAACGCGGACTGTAAGCGCACTCTCAAGCAGAAAATAACAACACGAGGTACTTCATTGAGCTTCGCGTGACGACAAGGAGGACTGACAACCCAGAGTTTTCGCTTGCAAACCTGCGCACTGCTTCATCATTACGTATAGGTATATTGCAAATGCTGTAAATACACGTGCGGAGAATTGATCTTCGTACCTCTCGCATTTAAAAAAGTAGAGCTCTTCATATATATATATATATATATATATATATATATATTGAGCATGTGTGTAGTATACAATATATACAATAATAGGGCTGTAGTAACTTTTTTTCATAAAGTGTACACCGCCCTGACGAAAACTAATGGCTCGGTTTTCAAGTGATGCATGCATTAAAAGCAGACCCCAAGAGCGGGGGACTTAACGTGTATGCATTTCGTGTGCTTATGTTTGTGCGATTCCAGTTAGATTGCTTTCCCTCTTTCTTCTACACTAAATCTGCCGCTGAGGGTAAAAATATGGAAATAATAAAGGTGCTATATTTTGTTTGTGTATAATGCTATATTCTAATCACGTAGTTTTTTTTTTCTTCTTTTTGCACGCGCGCTTTTAATGAGAATTTGCAGCATGGATACCTTTGTGAATAAAAATGTGCAAATATGAAGAGTAATAAATGTGATTTGCTGAAAATTCAGCTTCAGGTGTTTCTTGTGTTTTCTTGTGTGTGCACATTTTCTAAAAAAACAAGATGAAGCGCGCACATAATTGGTGTTTATATAAGCTATTATAGAGCAATTAACTGCAGTAGCCCGGTAGGCTAGATGTACCACACTGCAAGAGATGGATGGATGGATGGATGGATGGATGGATGGATGGATGGATGGATGGATGGATGGATGGATGGATGGATGGATGGATGGATGGACGGACGGACGGACGGACGGACGGACGGACGGACGGATGGACGGATGGATGGATGGATGGATGGATGGATGGATGGATGGATGGATGGATGGATGGATGGATGGATGGATGGATGGATGGATGGATGGATGGATGGATGGATGGATGGATGGATGGATGAATGAAGAACTTTATTAGTGTCCTTTAGGGCGCGTGCTAGCGCGCAGCGGGCCGCTCTCACGTCGGGACAGAAAGGCCGAGCCTCTCCGCCGCGTCGCGGGCCCGTTGGACAGCCCATAACTGTTCTTCGAGGTTGGGGCTGCGTAGAACCGCATCCCAACGTGAAGAACTGTTGCTTTCATCGCGGCCTAACGCGGGACACCGCCAGAGCATGTGAGGTAAGCTCGCTAAGTCATTGCATAGTGCACATGTGTTTGTTGTCTGAATTTCGGGGTACATTTTGTGAAGAAGTAGGGGGTTTGGGTATGCCCCCGTCTGTAGAAGCGTTAGTGTTAAAGCCTGAGGTCTATTGAGTTTACAATGCGGAAGGGGGTAGATCCTACGAGCCAAGTAAAAATGCTTAGTAATTTCGTTGTACGAGAGAGGAGAGTCCCGATAATCAGTACCCCCAACGTCAAGCTGCCCCGTGGTACTCGTAGCTACGCGGTTGATAATCCCTCGCGCAGCATTGTGTGCCGACTCATTGAGGTTGGGCGGGGCACCCTCGATCTGTCCCATGTGGGCTGGAAACCAGATCACTGTGTGTGGCTTGCTCTGCTTGCTTCCTAGTATCCCTAGGGCCAGCTCGGATATGGTTCCTTTGGCAAATGCCCGAACGGCTGATCTCGAGTCACTGTAGATTGATGTCCTCTTGTCGTCCAATAAGGCCATCGCTATTGCAGCCTGCTCTGCGGTCTCAGAGGACGTCGTCCGAATCGAGATTGCGTTCGTTACTTTACTTTCATGGTCTACGCTAACCGCAGCGAAGGCCTGTCCGTCGGCGTAGCGAGCTGCGTCTACAAAACTGTTCTCCGAAGCCCGTTCACGAGCCTTTTCCAGGAGGGCCTTCGCGCGCGCCCGACGTCTTCCCACGTTGTGTTCCGGATGGACGTTTCGTGGGATCGGGGCGACAGTGATGCGGTCCCGCTGCTCTCGAAGGATGCTGCAGAACTTTGTTTTGACTACTGTAGGGGGAACGCCCAGCTCCTGCAGGATGTTTCTTCCAGCTTGTGTGGTAGATAGCCTGACGAACTGGGCCCTCTCCTGCGCTTCCGCCAATTCCTCGAGCGTGTTATGCATGCCGAGTTGAAGTAAGCTTTCCGTGTGTGTGTATATGGGGAGGCCAAGGGCTTTCTTGATTGCCTTCCTGATTAATGCGTTCAGCTTATCCCGCTCCGATCTTTGCCAGTTGTGCATGGCCGCGACGTAAGTGAAATGACACATTACGAACGCATGCACCAATCTCACGAGGTTGTCTTCTCCGAGGCCTTGCTGCCGGTTGGCCACTCTTCTTATTAATCTGATGGCATTGTCCGTCTTCTTAGTGAGACGCAGCACTGTCTGGTTGTTAGAGCCACTCGACTCGACCATCATGCCGAGAATTCGGATGGCATCCACCCTCGGAATATAGCCTCCGTCGTTCGTCCGTAGTTTGATGTCGCATTCGGCGAGTGGCTTCCTTCCCTTTGGTTTGGGGCCTCTGCGCTTGGGTCGATATAGTAGCAGTTCCGACTTGTGAGGTGAGCACCGAAGGCCCGTGGACTCGAGGTATCTCTCGGTAGCATCAATCGCCTCTTGCAGGGCCGTCTCTACCTGTCCATCACTACCTCCCGTACACCAGATGGTAACGTCGTCTGCGTATATGGTATGACTGATACCGTCAATAGCAGAGAGTTTCCTGGATAGACCAATCATGGCGAGGTTAAAGAGGGTTGGGGATATGACTGCCCCTTGTGGCGTCCCCTTAGACCCCAGCTTGATCATGTCTGAAGTCAGGTCCCCAATCTTTAGGGTGGCTTCTCTGTCTGACAGAAAAGATTTCGTGTAGAAATGGAAGTGCTTCCCCAGGTCAAGGCTCGAGATTGTGTCTAAAACGAACGAGTGAAGAATGTTGTCAAAGGCCTTTTCCAGATCTAGACCTAGTATGGCTCTCGTGTCCCGCGTATTAGAATCAATAATGTGATGCTTGATGAGCTTCATCGCGTCCTGCGTCGATAGTCCAGCCCTGAAGCCGATCATGTCGTATGGGTAAATGTCGTGCTCCTCCAGGTAGCGAGAAAGCCTGTTTAGGACTGCGTGTTCAGCAACCTTCCCCACGCACGATGTGAGCGAAATTGGGCGGAGGTTATCGAGGCTGGGCGGCTTGCCTGGCTTGGGGATGAGAATGGTGTTGGCCGATTTCCACATTTCCGGAACTATACCACTGCTCCATGCTTGGTTAATGATGTCCTTTAGGAATTCGATGGACTTGTCGTCCAGGTTCCGTAGAGCTTTGTTCGTGATCTTGTCTGGACCCGGAGCCGATCTGCCGTTGAGGGCGTGGAGCGCCTGCCTGATCTCCTCAATCCCGAATTCTGCGTCAAGTTCAGGGTTCCCGGAGCCGTCGTAGTCAGGTGAAGGTGGTGTAGGGCCCGATGCGACAGACAGGTATTTCTTCACGAGTCTGGATAAAATTTCCTCGCTCGAATATTCTCGCTTGGCTGCGTGTAGGGTGCGCGCCAGTGTGTTGTGTTGGTTGGTTTTAGTGTTCGTCTCGTCGAGGAGATGCTTTAGGAGGTTCCAGGTTCCTCCGTTACGCATCTGCCCGTCGATCGAGTTGCACACCTCATCCCATTGCTGTTTAGAGAGGGCTCTGCAGTGTTCCTCTATAGTTCTGTTGATTTCTGCGATCTTTTTTCTGAGCCTGCGGTTGAGCCTTTGTCCCTTCCACCTGGCGAGGAGGGACTGCTTGGCCTCCAACAGGTGAGCCAGACGACTGTCCATCTTTTCCACCGGGAGGTCGGTACAAACCTCTTTTGTGGTAGCTTTGATGTCGTCTCTAACCTGTGCCACCCATTGTTCGAGGCTAGGCTTGTCCTCACTCTCCGTTCGCTCTTCCCTAATCTTGCGAAACTTGTCCCAGTCTGTGTACTGGAACATGCGCTGTCTCTTCTGCTCGACCTGGAGGTGTGTGGCCAAGATCTAATGGTCGCTACCAAAGCCTACCCCGAGGTTCTTCCACTTAACCGCTGCGATGCTCCTGACAAAGGTGAGATCCGGTGTCGTGTCACGGCTCGACGATGTCCCGCATCTGGTGGGGAATGCCGGGTCCGTGACTAGCATCAAGAGAGATACACGACAACAAAATATTCTATTAATGATATGTGCGTAACATCTCATGAATTTTTGTTTACAATTAAAATATAGAGAGCACAATATGTGCCCTTTCTTTCGTTAAAAAATACAAAAATGCTGCCATTTCCTTTTGCCTGCGCTGTCCGTGTGTCAGCCAGCCCCCCCTCCCTTTTGAGTACACATCTGCTGCTTGGGATCCGCCAACGAAAACACGAGCGCGTCCAGAAACGAGCAGCTCAGTCTGTTTCGGGCAATTACGATGTTACGAAAACGTCTTCAAAAAGCGAAGGCACTCGGATGGCCTTTGACAAAAAAAAGGCAATATCAGCCGATCTCATTGTTTTACAATATCTTTAATAACAGTACTAGAATAAACGAACAAGTATACATCGAAAATCCCTCTTACGTGTCTAGACGAGTATAAACCATGTACTGAAGGTACGCCAGCATAACGTGCCGTATTAATGTTTTCAAACATGCTATTTGCCCCGTACCAAACAGATCGAGCGTTGTTGTTGTTGTCCTCTGACCGTGCGGAATTCATTAGATGTAGATGTAGAATTCATTACCAGAATGTATCGTCACATCGCCATCTTCTTCTTTTACGTACCTTTCTATATGAAAACTGATCACCTGTATTGTGTTAAACAATATTCTTAATGTGCCTCTCTTGACTGCACTTACTTTTGTACCTTATTCATATTGTTTCCCCCTACAGTAATGCCCAATGTGGGTGCTGTAGGTTATTGCGTAGCTGTATAAATAAATACTCGGAACGAAAAAAAAAGAAACTACATTTCACTAAGTACAAGAAATTAGACTAACCAAAATACAAAAGAGTACAGGCACGTGAATCCATACGAATAAACAGACAGTGAAGCCAGAGAAAGAAAGGTTAAAGGAAATTAATTCCTATTTTAATTGAAATATCTAAATAATAAGCTAAAAGGAAATGGAACTGGACGAAAAGATAAGTTGCCTCATGCAGGTTTGAGCCGAACCCACATCTTGCGGAATACGCACGCGTCTGGTTACCAATTGAGCTACCACAGTTACCATATCCTCCAGTCCACTTTCACAGATGCATGCATGTGTACAAAATTAGCAGTGGGAGGGTTCGCCAGCGCCGTTCGCAGGGCGCTTAAAAGTAGTATTGTATATAGATGCCAATGTAAAGCACAACTAGCAGAGCTTTTACTTGTATGCAGTACAATTAATTAAATGTACAAATTACTGAGAAGAAAAATGAACACGAAGAAGCAGCGACCAAATGGTTGGAGACGATAAAATGTAGTCTTTCAGCTTTCTCCTAAATTCAAATGGCTTACCTGACTTGGTGGTAATGTGTTCCAAAAAGCAACGAATGAAAAATGGGCATTCTGCTTACCATAATTAATACATACCTTAGGCAAAATTAAATTATTGTTTAATATGAACTGTTTAATTTAACTTTAATTGATGCCAGCAATCACGGGGGCGGATGCAGCCTCCCACCGCCTAGCAGACAGCCGACAGACAGACAGACAAAGAACTTTATTAACTAGGTCCTGAGACAGCCGAGATTCTCTGGGTCTCAGCGGCTGCCTCGGCTAGCTGGACGGCCCAGACCTGGTCTTGCTGGTCTGCGCTGAGCAGCAGGGTCTCCCTCTGCTGCCGGTTTTGAATTTTGCGGCCCTCGAAAGGAGCCGCCTTCGAACATGCCCATAGAACATGTGGCAGATCCGCCCTACCCTTACATAATTTACATTGATTATTGTATTGCCCTGGATGGAACCTGCTGCAGGCCACCGGGTTAGAAAACATGTTTGTTTGCAGGAGGCGCCAGACCACCGCCTGTTTCTTGTTTAGCTCGAGATATAAATAATTATTGATGGCAGAAAGGTCGGCCTGAGTGAAATGCCTCTAGCCTGCTACTCCAGGCAGGGGAAGGGGTTTGGGGGAATAACAGAGATAGGATGTGAAGAAGAAGGGTGGTGGTATGGTGAACACGATGAAGCCTACACAGCACACTGTTTCATGTGCAATGCGTACGTGCACACTTTGCAGCACAGCACAGTCATCTCCGCGGGCAGAGGTAGAGGTAGGTTTCTGTGTGTCCTATAGGAGACTGTCTATAGCTTTCATAATGTTTGCCGATGTTAGCGCCATTGGCGTATTTAAACCAGACGGTAGCAGCTGCAAGGCGTTGATTATTTGTCGCAGCATGGCTTTGAAGACAGATGGTGATTTTTCAGTGCACTGTCCTTGCTCGCGCTGACAGTCTAAGGCCCGTGTGCGCGGCGGCAAGCGTGGTCATACATTCGATTCCAGGCTTGCGAGGCTTGCTTGAAGCAATGGTTTGGTGATGATGATGAATAAACTTTTATTGGGCCCAAAATTTATTGGTGGTGCCCACAGGCACCAGACGGGGTGGTTCTCTAGTTACGGGACCCATATGTTCCCAGCAGCTCCTGGCCCCTGTCAGTCAGTGCGAGCTGAATCGGTAGGGCGGGACTGGATGACAAGGTCTCCCATCGCTCAAGGAGTTGGGGATTAGGGGTGTTGGCGGGAAAGGGAGGACGGGGGGGTTTGGAGTTCTGTGCACTCGGCGAAGATGTGCGGCAGGGTGCCCTTTTCCCTTTTGCAAAAAGGACAGAGCGCATCATATTCCGCGGGGTACATGCGGTTCATCAGTACGGGATGCGCAAGCGAACCCGCCTGCGCTCGACGCAGGATGGTCTGTTGTTGCCTGGTGAGTTTGGGGTGCGGTTCTGGCAGTTTGCACCTTTCCTCTCGGTACATCCGGGTAATGTCCCGAAAGCTGGTAACCGGGTGCGGTAGCTCTTCCGGCTCGTACTCTGCCCGGATTGACATTTCTCGGGCATGGTAGTCGGCGATAGTGTTGCCTGCTACCTGCGAGTGAGCCGGGACCCACAGGAGCTTTATGGCTCTTCCCGGAGGCTTGCACTTGGATAGAATGGCTCGGGCCGCGGAGGAGATTACCCCCCTGCGGAAGCTTCCGTAGGCTGTCTTTGAGTCGGTGACCGCGGTGTCCACGCTCGGCTGTGCGAGTGCGAGGGCCACGGCCGCTTCTTCGGCAACTGCGGGGTCTGTTGTCTTCAGGGACGCGCTGACGATCAGCCTGTCTTTTGACGTAACCAGCACCGCTGCTCGGTCATTGTGTTTTCAGAGCGAGGCGTCCGCGTAGAGGACCCTGGGGTTCTCTTCCAGCTTCCGGGCAATGGCTTTAGCCCGCGCGGTGCACCTCTCGTCGTCCTTGCCCGGCGTCATGTTCCGAGGAAGAGGTTTAGTCTGAATGGTCGTATTCCAGTCTTCCGGAAGGGCCGCCTTGATGGGTACTGGCTCGATCTGCCATCCTATCTTGCGTAGAACGGCTCGTCCATGTTCCGTGTGACTGAGCCGGATTCTCTGATTAGAGTTGAGCTTCGATGAGCTCCTCCACCGTGTTGTGGGCGCTCATGTCTAGCAGTCTTTGCGTGGACGAGTATATGGGCATGCCCAGTGCTTGCTTCGTTGCCTTACGAAGCATCGAGTTTAGAGTGTCCCTATTCGCCTTCGTCAGCTGATACGGGGCGGAGTAGGTAACCCGCGACACGACGAACGCGCGTACCAAGCGCATGGCATCGTCCTCTTTAAGGCCTCGGTTTCTGTTAGACACCCTCCGAAGCATACTAAGTATCTGTTCGGTTGTAGTTTTGATCTTTGTGACGGCGGCGTGTGCCTTCCCGTCGCTCTGAAGCAGTAAGCCGAGAATCCTAATCTGCTGTGTTGGCTTTATGGCCGTTCCGTCGATGGTGATGATCACGTTCGGCGGCAGCTCCTTCTTTGGTTTTCCCGGTTGGATCATGAGCAGCTCCGATTTCTGGGGAGCGCGGCTAAGTCCATACGACTTGGCGTATTCGTGCACGGTTGTTGCCGCCCGCTGCAAGGCTTCCTCCATCCAGGCATCGGACCCGGCTCGGGCCGTCCACACCGTATAATGTCGTCGGCGTAGAACGCGTGGTCCACGCCTTCGATTTGCTTGAGTAGATCGGTCAGGGGCAGGATCGAGGGCCAGATTGAAGAGCAGGGGCGACAAGACCGATCCCTGAGGGGTGCCCCTATCGCCGAGCTCGACAGGGTCCGACTTCTCCTCGCCTATCCTGATGGTCGCCGTTCGGTTTGACAAGAAATCTTTTATGTAGCCGAATGTCTTTTGGTCACACCTGGTCTTGTTCAGACTTTGCAACACGCTCGCGTGGGACACGTTGTCAAACGCTCCCTTCACATCGAGGGCAAGTATCCCGCGCGGCGCGTGCCTCGTTGCGTGCTTGACGACCAGTTCGTGGAGTTGGATCATCACGTCTTGGGTGCTGAGATGTTGCCTGAAGCTGTACATCATCTCCGGCATCTGATCCGTTTCTTCGAGGTGCTTCTGCAGCCGGCGAAGGACCATGCGCTCCATCACCTTCCCCACGCAGGACGTGAGGGAGATGGGCCGCATGTTGTCTATCGTGAGGGCCTTGCCGGGCTTTGGAATGAAGCGAATCTCGGCGTCCTTCTATTCCTTCGGCAACCGCGAGTTCTCCCAGGCTTCGTTCCTGTGCTCTAGGAGGCCGCGGGCCGCTGACCCGCTCATGTTACCGAGTAGTTTGTAAGTTATGGCGTCCCTGCCGGGTGCACTTCTCTTGCTACTTTCATCTATCGCTGTCCACAGTTCCGTCATGGTAAACGGCCGGTCCAGCTCTTCGTTGTCGGGTACTTCGTACCTCTCGGGCACCGGGTACTGGCCCTTCTCTGTCTTTAGGTACTTCGCCTTGCGGTCTTCCAGGAGCATGCAGCCGTCTCCCTTGTACGTGTTCAATACTTTGGTAAGGTTGCGATTGGTTGCAGTTTTGCTACATCAGCGGGTCGATCAGGTGCCTCAAGAGACACCACGTCTTCCACGTCGAGAGCTTGCCCTGCAGGCCATCGCAGGTCTTCAGCCAATCTTCCCTGCATAGTTTGGCCGCGTGCTCGGCGATCTGTTTCTTCAAGACTGCTATGCGCTTGGCCAGCTTTCTATTGTGTCTCTGACGTTTCCACCGCCACGTTAGTGAGTGCCGGGCCACCCACATGTGGGTCAGTCTGGCGTCCACGTACGGTGTCTGCGACGTCGTTTCGATTTCTTGGGTAAAATTTTGGAGGGCCTTCGTCTGGTCCCTCGCCCATTCGGTGTAGGTCTGTTTTCTTTCAGCTTGTCCCGATTCTTCCTCGGACGCCTCTTCTTGTTCTTGGGTAAACTTTCTCATCTTGTCCCAATCCATGATCCGCGTCGTCCCCAGCACAGCCCGATATCGGGAGCCTCGAATCGTGATGCCGATCACGCTGTGGTCAGACCCCAGGTCCACTTCTTCGCATCTCCAGGAGACGTCTAGTGTGCCCGATAACCACGACAGGTCTGGCGTAGTGTCCCTCGCGGCACTGTTGCCTCTTCTGGTAGTTACGTCCGGCTCGTTCAGGAGGGCCATCTCGTGACCCTGCATTGCTTTGGTCAACGCTTTTCGTCTCTTGGACTGGAACTTATAGCCCCACGTTGTGTGAGGGGCGTTAAAGTCGCCGAGGATCAGGAGCGGCCTGGTCCCCGCCAACCCTTTCGCCTCGCTCACGATGCGGGTAAATTCGTACTGCCGTTGTGACGGCCGGCAGTACGCGCTCATTACGAATAGATTGCCTGAGCTGCCAATTTCTCTTGTATGAATTTCTACCAGCGTGTGCTCGCAGCCACCCTGCGCCGTGACATGTTGAGTATGATGCCACGTTGCTGCGGACGATCACCGCCGTTCCGTTCTCCGTGGGGTCCATGTAAGTGACGTACCCCGGGAGTCTTGGTTTCCCGTTTGTTTCCTGTAGAGCAATTACATCAGGCTTGTTTTCTTGCCCGTCAATGTGTAACAGTAGTTCCGCTTCTTTGTTGCGAATCCCGCGGCAGTTCCATTGGTAAATTATGGTGGTGTTTCCCCCGGTATTCTTCTTGTGCTTCTTACTTGACTTCTGCATCATCCTATCCGGACGTCTCGAGTCGATTGCGCCTTTTCGTGATCGCGTCTTTGATTCTTTCGGCCCGCTCCCTTTTCAGGACGCGAAGCGGTTCCTCAACGATGTTGAGGCTACTTTGGTTCGGTGAGATCTATTGATGCCGATTCAACTACCTTCTGCTGGACCTGCGGAATTGGAGCCAGGGAGCTGTCGTTTCGCCCTACAGCATGTCCACGTCGACGACGCGATCATCTCCTCCGGCGTTGCACTGACGCGGACGCTTCTTTGTGGGACATACTTGTCTTGCTCATTAGGTTCAATATTTTTATTCCCTTTTCCTGTTCAGGGCAATCCTTGGAATTGGCCTCGTGGGGTCCATCGCAATTCGAGCACTAAATTTCTTTTTGCGCATGAAGACATGTCATGGCTGCCGGCACAGCGGAGGCATGCCGTCTGACCTGTGCAGACAGCGCTGGCATGACCTATCTTTAGGCACTTGTGACATTGCATTGGTCGCGGCACATAAGGGCGCACCGGGTGTCTCCCGTAGCCCACCTTGACATGGTCAGGTAGCGTGTCTCCCTCGAAAAGAAGCTTGACGCTCGTCGAGCGACCGAAGTGATGAAAGTCCAGGACCTTCACTGTTGAAGACAGAAGCCTTTGTAACTCATGGTCGCTGATGTCAATCACATCGTAAATAAGGCCTGCCCTAGAGCGACCACCGTGCACAATGAACGACCGGACTTCTATGTGTCCTATGCGCATGGTTTTCAATTTCTCTAGGGCAGCCTGCATCGCTGCTTCCACTGTGACTACGTTTTTCTTGGTGTTGAAACGCACTTCGTTAATTCATTTCGGAGCCACATTACCAACGTTGGTGTTGAGAATATGTCTGTGTACGGAATTTAAATTCCTAGAGTCGTCGAGAGGCACAGAAACAATCCTGTCAGGTAGGGGCCCTGCTCACTCACGTCTTTGGTTGTCCTGCGGTATTTCCTCTACAGTCGCTTGCCCTCCACGATGGTGTAGTAGTTGTCGGAGTCCATTTGCTCGCTGTTGGAGAAACAGGAACCGGACATCTCCATGTCAACGTGGCGAGCCTTACACTATATCACTGGGGGACGCAGTGCGAAGAGGCGTGCTCGACGCAAGTGATGGCGTGTCGTCTGTCGTCGCCGCGGACGGCTTGTCGTCCCAGGAGCACAATTAAGCCTCCACTATGACAAAACCAAGAAGCTACGCTTGTGATGATGATGATGATGATGATTATGATGATGATGATGATGGCCTCACACTATGTATCGTACCCGCACTGGGGCCCCGATTGGCCAAGAATTGACTGCCTGAAATTTTACTTAATGTTTTGAAGTTTTACATATTCAATTAAAAAAATGAAAAAGGAAGAAATGAAAAAATAAAAGGAAACATTCAACAACTAATTCGTTTATTTGATTGCATGAAAGCACCAACGGCATCAAATATATCCCTGTGGCTGAAGCCCAGAACTGATGCGCCGAACGTTAATATTATTTCTGATGTTAAGATTAACCCTAGTTTATAGCAAGCGGAATTTCTAGGAGCCTTTTTCTCAATACTGTATAACGGCGACATAGCAAAAAATAGTGATCAAGGGATTCTGTTTCTTGGCAGTATTGACACAGGGGTGATATCGCAAGACCAGTCCTGTGTAAATATAGATTTCATGGGGGGACACGGCAGTGCGATCTGGTGATCACCACTTCCGATTGTCTTGATTGACACCACTGGATTTTCCACGGAAATTTGAGGTGCTGAAATTCAGTCCATGTTGTTATTGATTCAATGGCATCTCTACGGATTGAATATTTTCGATATCTAATCGCTGTTATGTGCGCAACTACTGGAAGAACCGACATTATTGGTCCACTCAGGGATGCTCGCGCTGATATTGTCTGATATTTCATATATGAAATATCAGACCTATGAAATAGGTCTGATATTTTCTATTTTATAGCCTACTCCTTGCTTTTTAGGTATCGGGATTAATTTAGCTACTTTCCAATCGTATGATATCCAGGCGTTGTTTAAGGAATAGTTTATAGTGTTTAGAAAATCACAAGGAGATATATCGAATAATTTTTTATCATATGAACAGTAATTTCATCAGGACCAGGAGCTGACAAGGGTAAGTTTCTAATCACTTGAGCTAGATCAGCTAATGTAACTCCAGTAAAGTCTGACGTTGGAGCTGTTTTTTTGCAAATTATGTGACATAGATGAAGTGAATCTACTCTCCAAGCCTTTAACAATAAGGTTTAGAGATCTTGTCATTTCATCAGACGGCAGATTTGCATAGTCGATATTATTTGGTGATGGCAGAATTTTCCGATATCTGATATATCTAAACAGCGCTTTTTTGTTATTAGGTTTTGAGAGGAAATCATAGTGACTCCTATCGTAATCTTCCTTAGCTTGCGCGACTGTGCGTTTAAATACAGCAGCGTGAAATTTGTAATCAGACCAATTTTTCGGGGACTGATCATAAAGAAGCTGCTTCCAAGCTGCCTGTCGTTGTCGGTAGTCTCGCGTACAGTCTGAATTCCACCAAGACCTATAAGATGCTCTCTTTGCAGATTGAACACTAAATTCAGTGTTTTTGTACGTCCTTTTGATTACAGCGCAAAGTTTAATAGCTTTGGTGTCTTCAACCTTCTTCCAAGTGGGAAGCCAAATGTATCTTTAGATCGGTTTTAAATTTATTATAATTCACTAATACTCGGACCTGAGTGCATGATGGAATTATTGGTCAAGCAATTTCAAACATTACTGGAAAGTGGGCACTGTTTGTGGTACAGTCCAAGGCTGTCCAGGATGAACTAGTGATAGCCGAACTTCATCATCATCATCATCATCATCATCATCATCATCATCATCATCATCATCATCAGCAGCAGCAGCAGCAGCAGCAGCAGCAGCAGCAGCAGCAGCAGCAGCAGCAGCAGCAGCAGCAGCAGCAGCAGCAGCAGCAGCAGCAGCAGCCTATATTTTATGTCCACTGCAGGACGAAGGCCTCTATTCCAACTTGCGTTGGAATAGCCGAACTTACGAAACTTAAATCCAAAGCTGAGCAGGAGCGATCTCAAATAAATGTAGGAATTCTAGTATTGAGACAAGACAGATTGTTGTCTAATGACGAATCCCACAATCGTTTGCCGCATAGGTAGTTCGAAAACCCCAACACGTATGATGGCAGTTGAAATATCCGACAAGAATTTTGTCTTTACACCATGAGGTCCCAGCGTAATCCAAACATCGAGTGTTTTTGAACACCCGCAGGAAAGTATAAATTTACAAAAGTGAACGGTTGGCACCCTGGTAAGGTTATATCTAAGGCAAAAATTTTACATTCAGGAGACGTATATTTATATGAAATCTTTGCCTTGAGACAAATTTTATTGCTGACAAAGATGCTAAACCTCCGCCTTTCGATGGACGGTCCTGTCGGAAAGATATATAGTTATGTAACTGAAAAGACTGATGCGCTAAAAGCCAGGTGTCTTGCAATGCAATTATATCCGGTGAGAATTTCGATGACAAGTACAATAAATCTATTACTGCAGAGTGAAGTGAACGGCAATTCCAGTGAAGAACTTTGAGGAATCCTATGGTTGCGAAAGAATTCACTCAGAAACTGCCTTACTTAAGATGTTTTCTTTTAAGAAGTCTTCCTTTGTAACGCTATCTTTCAATTATTATTATTTTTTAGTCTTTGAGTGAATGGGAGTAGTAGTTTTCTTTGACAAAGGGGATCAAGATCGTATTAGGAATCGTGGATCTATGTCCATTTCACCTGAGCCCTGTGCGTCATCACTGATGCCTTTACTGAGACTCCCATTGGCATCGATAGAAGGACCTGCAACTTGAACATCATGGGACGTGAGATTAAGAGCTATAGATACTTCTACGCTTGACGGCCGTGGGCACTCAGTAGTTAGTTGGAGAAGGTATTCTGATAGCAGTCGTGGTACCGAATATCTGTGCCATCTGGTTATTTAGGATTTGTGACAAGGACTCGCAAAGGTTTCCAGCTAGGTGCTCCATGGCCTTTTTCATTGCCCTTTCGACCACATCGGCAATAGAAAGTGAAAGAGACACGTCCGTTGCCACCGTCTGACTGGCTGTGACCCCAGCGTATCCCTGTGTCCTAGCCTGAATTCCAGCTATGGCTTCTTTACGGGAACAACGTCTTCTTTCAACAATTTCTAGAATTTGCATTTCCCGAGCCTTTGCAGAGCATTTTGAATAACCAGCTGAGTGCGCGCCATTGCAGAGGCAGCACCTCTCTTTCCTGCTTTTGAGGTCGCTGGAATTATGGTCCTCACAACAAACTCGGCACCTGGGGGCAGACCTACATCCCTTCATAGTGTGTCCGTAACGCCAACACTTTACACATTGGAGGGGACGAAGGGGTTAGCGGTTCCACTCTGTAGATTAGGGGCCAAGCCTTAATTTCTGTCAGTCGAGTTGTCCCAGCAAATGTGACTATGACCAACTCAGTAGGAATCCTGATCTTGTCGGCCACACGTACGTCCACACCGATAAACTGAAATTGCACCTTCCAGTGAAAACATCTCTAATATTTCAGTTGGTGTCATGTTGACAGCGACGCCATGGACAAGACCTTTCACGCATGTCAAGTGAGGTGGAATAACTGCGCTCACCGGATTGGAAGCAAACAGCGAACACTTTAGGAGGTCTTGTACACAGGGCTGGTCTGAGGAAAAGCAGATAATACCCCCTCTGCCAAATTGGCGGACCTCAGTGACGCTCTGGAAATGATCCGTCGCCGATCGCAGTTCTGCCTGAATCGCTTTCAGGTTCTTCATCAGTATGATGCAGTCATTAGTTGGAACTAGAGCCACGGGAACTGATGTGATGCCATTGCGCAAAAAAAAAAAAAAAAAAAAAAGATCCATAGGTAAGTCCTGCGGAGGAATAGAAGCAGACCAGAGGAAAGCCTCTGGGCCGGGTGAAGAAATAGGTACGTGTCTGATTAGCAGCAAATTCACTTGCTAAACAACTACAACACTAGCAAAACAGTTAACTAATAATGATAAATCGGCAGCTATTCTATCCTTGGCTACAACCCCGAGAGCAGGTGAGCGAGTTTTATTTGGTGCCTATACATATAGCACAACCCACTACGGGGGAGGGGTTTGGCCATGAATCGGGCGGCAGTGGGTAGAAAAAGGAAGCATACTTAAATAGACATTTCTTATTTAAGAATTAGATATTAAATGAATTCTAAGCATTGAGAACGCCCAAGAGAACAGTTTGATGATGATTATGATGATCATGATCATCATCATCATCATCACCATCATCTGTACAAGTGGCACATACCCACCGTGGGGGATCGGCCAAGAATTGGGCGGTTTGGAGAAAATGAATGTTTTTAAATTTGAATGAAGAAAGAAAAAGGGAAGCTGAATTCTGCTCGGTGTTCTAAATTATTATTATAATTGACTGTTTTAGGAAGGCAGCCGATTCGAATCAATGATGAAGTTTTGCATTGCAGTGCAAACATTCTGGTTGCTGTACCCCAATGTGGAAGCTCCAAACGAAAGCAAGACGTTCATGCTGAGGCCAAGCTTGTTTAAAGGGTCCTCAAGTACCCTTTTTCTTACTGAGGAGAATCGTCGGCAAGCAAGGAGAAAGTGATCAATAGTTTCTGGTTCGCCGCACTGTATACACAAAGGAGATGCCACCAAACCAGCCCTGTGTGTATAGAAATTTAGTGCCGGGATGCGGTAGCGTAGCCTCTTTAGTGTATTCTCCAATTCGCGCGTTGGGCAGAATTTACGACTCCAAGGGAACAGTAGATGGTGGTAGTCAGAATGCGAATCCATACTAGAATTATATATCTCATTCATCATTGTTAATCTCCTAAACCTAGCGGCAGTGATATAGGCGGTTGGGGGAACGGCAGGTACTAAAGGGCCACCCAGGGAAGCCTTTGCTAATGAGTCTGCACGCTCATTCAAAGGCAAACCTTATTTTGCCCAGCCACCCAAATTAAACGAAGCAAACGCAAATGAGACGGAGCCAAGATATATAATGCTTGCAAAATGTTTGAGTCGCTACATGCCGTAAGCGATGAACATAGAGAGAGTGAGGCGGTGATAGTAGGTACTTATGAATGAGAGGGGTTCAATTCGCGCAATGCTAAAACTACAGCTAAGAATTGGGCTACGTAGATAGGTGTAAAATAAGGAAGTCTAATCGAATAGGACCAATCTAGCAAATGACAAAATATTCCTACACCTGCATTTTCGTTGCTCAGTGAAGCATCTGTATCTATTATAGCGTTGGTCTGCTTATGACTCAAGTGATCATCCTGCAAGGCATTGAGAATTCGTGAAGATAAAAGTTTTGCATTATTTGGGTAGATGTTATCAAAAATATTTCCAGAGAGACGGTAGTAGACTTTGCTGGAGTTATTTTATGGAGTTTAACATTCAGTGGCTCGAGTAGTGCCTGCGCAAAAACTACCTGTGGCGTATGAAAACGGGGCCAATGGACATTAAAAAATAAAGTGGGCTGACTGATAAACACTGTCTGGTGTCTTCTCAAAGGTGATTCATGAAGTCGTAGAAAGGTTTGGACTGGGAGTAGTCGAAACCTAGCCATTAACGAAGGCACTCGCGCATCCAGGTACAGCACAGCGTTCGATAAGAATTTGAGGAGGCCAAGGTAGAGGCGGAGTTTGCTCAGTTCACTTCAATCAATCAATCAATCATTTTATTTCAGCATCAATGAAAATCGATGACACTTAGTCTTCGTCCTCTCCGAACTTAGTTACAATAGTACCGGGCTAGAAAAGAACTGAAGGATCAGGCTGTTAATTGTATGGAGGGTCATTTTTTGTCGGTACAAGTAGACACCAAAGATTAGTTTATAAGCTTCTCTTCTGATATACAGGGTGTTTCAGTGAACACTTTCAAAATTTATTTAAAGTAGCCTGTGGCAGATAGCCACATTCTAGTTAATGAGCTGGTCTACTCGAAGAGGCGGACATTACTTGCAGAAAAAATCGAAATGCATAATCGACTAATCAACAAAAAGTCACTAATTAAGTTTTTAACTAATGACCTGATGGCCCATATTGCAATTTACAAATTTCAGCCGTGAAGTTCGCAAGGCGGATCCACTTGGAATTAATTATCAGGATGACACCAGTTTCGAGATATCAATCCCCGAACTTTGCGGAGAAATGCATTGACGTTCCAGTTAAGTTTGTGCTTCAATACATAAAGCGACGTTTTCTTAAGAAACTATAAGTATAAGTATAAAAAGTATAAGTAACTGGAACGCCCATGTATTTCATACCACACTTTGAGAAATAATATTTCGAAACTGGTACGATCCTGGACATTGATTTCAAGTGGATACGTCTTGCAAGCTCACCGGCTACAATTTGTAGATTGTAATATGTGCTGTAAAGTAATTCATTGAGAAGTTAATTAGAGAATTTGTGTTAATTAATGCAGAGGTGTCCGGAACGAGATTGCGCCTGTTTTATCGAGATGTCTCTTTTTCGTTCACGTCGTAATGAGACGATGCGCGAACCGGTTGGCGCATATCCTGGCTCATCGATGCGTCTTCCTAGCGCATCATCCCCATTTAGATGAATGCGAATCGCTGGAACGATGATGCCATGCTGCCGAGGTCGCATTCTTGTAAATGCGGTGAATATATCTAGCTGAGTCTCGCGTTTTATAGAACGCTGAGGAGAGGTGAATGAATGAATGAATAAAACTTTATTTGAAACGGTGCTTTTTTATCATTTATACTGACGCTCGAGACGCATTTGCACGGTCGCTGTTGTCGTGCTGTCCTGCTATCGACGGCGCATGCGCGGCCCGAGCGTGGAGGATGAGAAGTCCTCCGGAGTCGCGATGAGCGTTTGACTCCAAAAGCGAGGATGCCAAGCATCACGCACCGCTCAATCAGATCTGCTGGAGGCACGGCAGCGTTGTACGCGCACACATTATACCGTTCGTGCAGAGCAACTGTGCCACACCGTGGTGAACGTAAAGCTAAATTTGTGTAACCCTTTCTGTGAACGCTGACCAACGCGGACGGTTTACCTTCGGTCTCGCGGGCGCCGTCGAGGTGCCCCACTGCTGGTACGCTCCTCATCCCGCCTACGTTCTGAGATGCCTTCAGCGCAACTGTAAACTCTGCATCGCTTTCAGTGAAACTGTCGAAATTCTTCACACCAGCTGCAATAGTCCTCTTGGGCGAAGCTTATCTTTCTGCAAGGCACAGCGGAGCGCGCGACCGTATTTTATTCTTCTTCGTTTCCTTATGTGCCGCTCTATTTTAAAATATTTGATGACGCTGCACTATCTTCCGTGTGGACAAAGAGCAGAATACCGCAATTCATACACCACTCATGTTCGCCTCCCATTTCCATTTTAGTGTTATTTGAAGAGCATATGCACGGTCGGTATGTTGTAGCGATGCTTTTCCGGTAATAATGCCTTTTCGCGCTTATCGCGCTTTGTCAGTGGTCGGAGCGACGGTCCACTCGAGTTATCAACGGGATCGACCGGCCGTGAGCGGTGGATGATAAGACTAGAGTAGAATAAGTCATCGCTACAAAATCGCGGCCCATGTCTGGTAAAGTGTGCTATTTACAGAGGTACACTCAGCGCTGAGACCTGGAGATGATGATCAGGTGTGGTAGCATTCGTAAACCGCTTCGAAGAGCCCGCGCGGGAGCTTAAACCCTGGCGGCGACGGACGGCGGCGGGCCCTGTGGTCCTCACCTAAGCATTCACGCCAGCTATTTCGGGCGCGCGCCCGCAGGGCCGTTCGAAAAGCAACCTTTCCAAGGTCGGCGGCCAGGCCGCATGGAGCGCGAACCTCGGCCGAGAAACAGAGCAGCGCGCGACCGCCGTAACGAGGAGCGTGCCGACTGCGCGATCGACGAGCTTCTCCCGTAGCAGCGTCGTCCCTGTATCCAGGGCCCGAGCGCGCGGTACGTGGCGCGGGCATGACGACAAAGGCGCGCGCCTATTTGCGGAACCGCCGCCACCGATTCAGACTGCTTGGCGTCGACCGAGCGCCGCTGCTGCTCTTCCAAGGTCGCCGCCGCGGATGACGTCGGGCGCGGCCGCAGCTGTAGCGCGATAACAACATGCAACCAAGACGACAAAGCTGAGGCAGCGCGCGTCGGCTCGACTGGAGGCGCGGTCACGCTGCCGCCGACGAGCCGGCCGCACCGGGGTGTGCGCGATTCGGGAGGAGGCTGCCGTGTCCCTTGACGGAATGTCCTCGTGCCGTTGACAGCGGCGGTACGTTCAACCTGGCGACCTTGAACACCTGGGAAGGCGCAGCCTCCAAACCACGGACAGGCGACACAGAGACAGTGAACGCGAGACCTTCCACTCGGGCACATGTATTATGTACACTTCTTCTAAACGCCTAAAGCGCCACAGGAGTAACGAAATCAGGAGCACAGTACTTGCTTTTGTCCGAAAAGACTGCTCCCCATCGCTCTCGTTCCGCTGTCTCGTACACTTGCGTAACCGTATCAGCGCCTGGATTATCGCCAAGGCTAATTTTGCATCATTAAAAACAGAAAAAGAACAAACATGAACGAAATTTTCCAAGGCTATTTCAGTGGCGTCTGGCCGAACGAGAAAGGAACTCGCAAAAGCGGAGAGCAACATTAACGGCGGAATAAAATTTTGAGGCACTGTTATGTGTTTTAACACACGCGTTTCACTGTACCGACGATCAGCGGCGTCTGGTAAACCCCGCCACAGATCACGGCGAAGCAACGCATGGCATCGATCGAGTCGATCACGATGAGCGACGCCAGAGCTTTGCCAGCAAGCGCCGGCACGCGGCAGCCATGGACAAGCGCAGGAGCAGCTCCTAAGCGAGACAGCTGTACTTCAGCTGAGGGCGTGGAAACCACGTGGCCATGCGAGCGTGGCGCTGCCTTATAAACACAGTCGCCCATTGGCCGCAGCGCTTCGGAAATGGCTCGGCGCGGGTGCGAGCGGCAGGAGCGCGTTCGGAAAAGCTCGGCAATGTTCGGGCCCGGTCGGAGCGAATGGGTGAGCGCGTGACGTCTCGCGACGTCAGTTTGTTTGCGGGTGCGCTCGCGAGAGGGCTTCGTTCTCGCGCGTTCCAAACCGTCACGATCGCTGCGTCGGCCACGGAGGCTGCCTTCGTTTGTCGCCCATATTTCTTCGCGAGTGTGATCGCTTTGGTTTGGATTAACTATGAGCATCCACACGTTGCTGCAAGCTGCTGAATACATCGAACGGCGAGAGCGGGGTAAGTGCATCTTGTGGAACCTAGCCGATCTACTTTCTGCTCCGCTGCCGATCTCCGGAGGGCACACGTTCGCTTCCAACATGGACGCCAACCGTTTTTTGATCAGCTGATTTTGACACGGGGCGTGTGCCTACGAGTTTAGCCTCCTGATGGCCACAATTTTTTTCTCTCATTTTTTCTTGCAGAAGCCGAGCATGGCTATGCGTCCACCATGCCGATTCCTGTCGATCTCCCGAAGAAGAAGCCGAAGGCGAAGAAGACTCAAGGGAACAGGTCAGCAGCGCTCGGCGATGTTTACCTGCTCGCCCATCTTCAGAGATCGCGTGACGGCACGCGTGGCCATTGCTCGTAGCCCCCTTCGTTGCATTTGCTTGACGAGAGCGCGGTGGCATCTGCGTCCACAAGGTAGCGAATCAATAGCAGCGAGCCCGGCGCGACTGCTCTTCCGATGCTATCGGCGCCTAAAATGACGCTCGCGCCCGTAGCAACACGGTCGGAGCCTGCGCTCAGTTGCAGCGGCCGCCTGCCGGCTGCGAGTGGTTGTCGCCTGTGCTTCGGCGATGAAAAAGTGAGCGCTGGTCCCCGCTATTCGCCCGGCCCGCTAACGGTATTGTAAGCCTAAATGTCATTAGACCC
Organism: Dermacentor silvarum; assembly: GCF_013339745.2. Taxonomy (NCBI): domain Eukaryota; kingdom Metazoa; phylum Arthropoda; class Arachnida; order Ixodida; family Ixodidae; genus Dermacentor; species Dermacentor silvarum. The sequence continues at coordinate 20,829,255 of NC_051154.1, forward strand.
CGATTTCGCTAGGGTTAGCGGCTCGGCCCAAATCGCTGACGTTGAGGCCGGACCTCCAAAATGAGCGCGCGCGCGCGTCGTTGCGGCTCGGCGGCGAGCGGGGCGGGCGTCGAGCCCTGTTCCAGCCGCTCGCCGCGATGCGCAGATGTGTGCTTTGAGCGCCGACGGCGCTGGTTGCCTACCGCTGGGTCACATGCCATCGTGCCAGCTGATCAGCCATTGCAGCATAAGCTTGGAACGCAGTGACGTGAGCGCTTTTAGAACGAACGGGGTTGGCCGCGGTCGTGAGGGAAACATTACGTTATTTGTTAGCTCGTAATCGGGCGTGCACTTCTCTCCGCGGTGTATTTTGGAGAATGCAGAAGTAAAGCGTGCATGAATGGACTTTGAATAAATTGAGCGTTTAGTTCAGCGAGGCGTACGTGTACCTCACTCTTTTATATTCTTCTTTCGCAGGACCACTCATAACGAGCTGGAGAAAAACAGGTGAGACCAACTTTGTGCTCCGTTAGCATCCGCTATGCCCCTCACGCAAGAATGCACAGTGCTAAAACTTACCTTTAAAATATGTGCTTGGCATTGTCTTTGCCAGTAATGTGTTTCGTGCAAGGTAGCATATTTGCCGATACAAGAGGTTCAGTGACCTTCAATTCGCAGCTTGTCGCGTCCCTCTCGACTCTGACGAGCTTGTGGTTAAGGGGCGAACTCCTGCGTGTCAGTCGTGAAACTCGCTGCCGGTTTGACATCGATTTAGAGTGCACTGACGGCCGCATGTTGTTTTTGTCGACTTGGAGGCTTGTTTTTATTGGCGCGCGCGTATTACGGATTCCGCTGTCGTTCCAGAGCAGCGTGTGCTCCTTCCCGTTGAATGGCAAAGTCGTGGAGGAGGGAGGGCCTTGCCGGCGGCGTCGCGCTTGGTTTGGCGCCAAATTTCGTGCCTGCGCGCGCGCGCTCGAAAGCGCCCAGCATACTAACCGATTCGGGTAGGCAGTGACCGCTCGCCGCTGGAGTCGACCTTCAGGGCGAGCCTTTTGCGTCGGCGCACCGTGGCGCTTGGGGGTGGGGAAGCGCGAATGACGGTTATGTCGTGTGCGGCGCGAGCCGGGAATGTGGCTCTATTTTTAAGCCCTTGCCCGCGGCGGTCGTGGGCAATCGTACGTCGGTCGTGCGAGCAGGTGTCCCGGCCTGGTGCCAGGAGCGGCCCGCGGTCGGGCGACGGCCACGCGCGTCTGACCTGGCCACTGTCGCCAAACCGTGGGGCGCTCGGGGTGCGCGTCACGCCAGCTGCGCGCGGTTTTTGGGCTGCTGGGCCGGCGGGGCGCGAAACGCCGCGTGCTAAGCGTCGGGCAAGCTCCATCGATCGCCGCTCTCCCTGCGCCGGCCGCCGACGTTTCTCGCGACGCACAAATGCACTCGGCGTGCACGCAGTAGTAACACGCTCTAGATCGATGCTATCAATTATTGCGGCATACAGGCTTTATGTGGGCTCTGCTCCGCCAGCCGCCGTTTCAAGGGCGTCCCCGCTTGTGCGTGCATGCCGACGTGCTGGCGAGAATATTTTGTTGGGGCGACGGCGCGCGCCGCTCGTCCGCGCTGTTTCCGCTGCAGCAACGATGGCCTGTTGTAACAGGCCGGGCGTCCTCCTGTTTGCACGTCGCAGCCGGCACGGTGATGCGTCCGGCATGTCGTCGCTGGCATTGCATGGAGACTCGGTTAAATCAGCGGAGTGAGTGTTCGCATTAGCAGTGCAAAGAAAGCACTCTACGTCAGGTGCCTGTGGTCTCAGCTCAGCACTGGTGTTTTTCTAATGCATACGGTACGCGGTGCACAATGTGGGGGTCATCGAGTGCTGACGTTCACCACTTTTTTTTAATGTGTTGACTTCGAGAATTGCCTGCGAAGGACTTATACTTAACGGGTGCTTGCACGCTCGAGACCTTGCAATTTTGAGTATTGTTTGCGGTTCTCACATGGGTGATTGGGTTCGCCGAGTACTCGTTCTTCATAATAGACCGCTTCTTCAGTCTTTAGAACGTTTGAGTGGGAAGGCGCTTGTACAACTTAGTCATATTGACGGCTTACACTTAGTAGCTTGCAAACGCAGCTCCGTTCGGCTGTATCCATTCTATTACCCACGTACAGAACCTGTCACTTCGCACCCGCGTTATGAATTCGTGTGCTGTGCGTGTCAACGCTGCCTTGTTGCGGTGCAAATTTTGAGAGGTCGTTGACCGGCCCTGTTCTCAGAGTGCTCTTGTAAATGAGTATATGTCACCTCTGCCTCGCTCATTTATTGCAGCCTTCGTCACCAGTCTGTGTTTGCCGGGGGCAGCTGATTCACTTCTGCTAAGAATCAGTGCTAGGGCACATTGCTCAGGTCTTCGGCAGGACCGTGACGTCAAACCGGCACCTCTTAACTGCATGTTGAGTGCGTGACTAATTATGAAGGCAGGCCTCGTCTCCTCCGTAGCGCAATCGCTCGCAACTCGGTCACCCGTGTAGTTTTTCCTTGGGAGCCGCTGACTCTGTTCTTCAGCACCGTCTCGAGATGTCATGAGCTTAACGTTAAGGTCGGCCACTCCGTGTTTTCGTTGCTTCACTCGCCGTGTTTCCCCATTTGTTGTTTTTGCTTTTTTGTTCAGCTTCGTGTGTGCTGACGTAGCTGGCGCCGTACGCGAGAAAGCCAGTGATCCGTGTGCTTGAGCACGGATCATTGCTCGTGTACCTGGGCCCAAGTGAGCAAGACGCGGGGTGAATGACATTATCAAAAGAAGCGCGTCGAACACTCGAGCACTCAAATGGCACCGCACTACCGAACTGAGAACGAAAGCGAAGGGCAAATGTGGGGTCAATGCGCTATGTTCTATCTACCTAGCATGTACGGTATCCTTGTGCAACACGTTCGGAAATGCACCGTACCATTCGCGTTAGCTCTGTCGCTGCGGCGCTATATGTTGCCGCGCACGAAGTCACGGGGTCGACTCACGGCCGCTGCGATGGGAGCGGAATGTGAAAACGCTCGTCTACCGATACTTCGGTGAACACCCCCCCTCCAGATAGTGAAATTAATCCGTCACTCACGGGCATGCACTGCTTTGGGGCGTAAAGCCACACCACTGTTGTTAAATGCTTAGTGTTAGGCTGCCGCGTTTAGCTTCATTAGCCCCAAATGTGAACGAAAACTTGCTCCGCTCTGTTCTGAAAAAAAAAAAATACTTTAAAACTTTCACTACTGGAAGATTACGCGTGTGCTGACGGTACCCATAGTTTCTACCTTCTTGAAGGTCGCATGTAGCAGAGGCCGTATTCCCAAAAAGTCTCTTACGCCAGAACTGTTCAGATGTAAACCGATAGTGACGTTGGACATTGATTAGCGAAAGTGGTCGGCCAATGGCAAACTGCAGTTATTAACGAAAAAACTTTGTGAAGTTGGCTCCAGGATTTCAATGGTGTCTCCCTTATTGGGGGACGGCCGATGTGGGGAGGGTGGGAAACGCGATAAGAATTGCCTAAACGCGGAATGATCAGTTTTTTCCCCTTTGTCATAACTCTTTTTTTTTTTCTTGGCTAGGCAAGACTTTTTTACGTCTGTTAAACGAGCTGCAACTCCTGGATTTTGTAGCGATGCCTTCCACTTCATCCCTGGCTCTGACCACTGATGAAGCGCGGAAAGGAATAACATCGGGAAAGGCATCGCCACAAAATCGCACCACTGCTTACTATACAAGAGCATTTCGCCATAGGCACGTAACTTTAAAGCTTCCCGTTAACAGTGCGTACCGTGAGAGAAATATGTTCTTGGGCGCGGATGTCCCTAACTAAACTGACCGGTCATATGTAAAAATATCGTGCGGCCTAAAGTACCGAGGACTGTATCATTTATTTCTAAGTGAAAACAATGAGAAATAATAGTGTTGCCTCATATGTTGTGCATATTTTTAATGAAAAAAAAAACCGTAATGAGGCTAGTAAGTGGCCTTGGAATAAGAAATTATTCCTGTCGTAGGTGCATATCATGGAATTCTTAAGTGCATTGTTGTGGTAATGCACACGGGAGATCTGCATGCTGCTCCCAATTATAGGCCACCTTCTTAGGTGCTTGCATGCGTGATAACGCTTAAATAGCTGTCACAAGTGCAAGACTAGTGCAAAAGCAGAAATGGCGTCTAGTGAGGGTTCCTCAAACAGATGTTGGCAGAAGCAGTGAATTGGGTAGTTACTCATGTATATAAACCTTCAGATGACTAGGATGCACTTGGTAAAGATGTCAGAAAGTTATGCATAGGCTCTGATAGAGTCTATGCATAACTGCACAGAGTCTCATAGGCTCTGAGACTCTGTGCACTTATGTGTATTGCAGTGTTTTTTGATTATGATAATTTCTGATTATTTTACTGCAACTATTAATGACTGCGAGCATTCACTGTTATTTTCCTGAATTGAATTATTTCTTGCATCAATGACAACACTTTGTGATTTAATCATTTATGTCGCTGAATGTCCCAAATGTCCTGTACCTGGGTTATGAGTAAATAACACCGTAGTGGAGGGCTTCAAATATTGTTTTCTTTAACATATTCAGTTTAAAAAAAAGTGTCTGACCTTACACTGGCGTTTCAAACAAGATGCACCCTCAATGTCGTCTGCTTTAGCTCTGGGGCCTCCTATCTAAATACATGGGAAAGGAGAAATCATTCTTATCAGCAATCACTGCACCAAATTTGATGCGGTTTGTTGCATTTAAAAGTAGAGTTAAACTCTAGTGACTGTTCTTCGAATTTTTTATTTAGGTCATCAATTTTTAATAAAAATTAACAAAAATCGCAAGTTTTCAGAATACGAAACTATCAATCTTACAACTGTAACTCAGCAAAGAAAAATGATATCACAATTCTGTAAATTGCACCTAATAGTACATCTAGAGCGGACAAAATTGATATAATATACATGGCTCCCAAATAGACCACTAATTTGTGAGTTCAACTTTTGCAAAACCCCTTTTCGTTTTGCAAAATCTTTTCGTTCCCAAGTGCTCTTTGCCATTGGTCGGCAAGCCTTCGCTAATGTGGCTATCGTCAAGATTGGCTAGAATTTGCTGTTACGAACAATTCTAGCGTAAGAACGTTTTGTGCAGTCTGTATGTAAGTTGTCGAGGTGGAATACAGTGGGAAGGCGTGCGTGTGTCGGTCGATCTGTCAGAGCTTGTTCGCGTTTGAGCCGAGCGTCGGTTCCATTCCGGTTTCCTCTCGGCCCTCTCTGGCGACACGCCTCTTGCGACGAGCATCCGACTTCGCTCGCGCAACGCACTGTGAATAGCTGGTTGTGTTCAGAGTGCACCGCATTGGCATAGCGGGCACCGCTACTCATCTTGTCTCGTGATGCTTCGTTGTATGAAGCCAGAACGCATGCTTGGCGAAATGCGGCTTTACAACTCGCCGGAACGCAACCATCCCACCTATGCGCAGCTCTCAAAGGACTCCGCTTGTGTTGTCATTGGTGTTGCGCTCTTTGAACAATTGACCATACAGCTGATTTGAACTATTTCTGTTGCTGTGCCGAAATCTGTAGGTAGCGGGTGTATACGGAGAGCGTCGATTGCGCTCGCCGTTGCTGGCTTTTCTCGCTTTAGTGCGACTGCTTCTCGATACTGTTTCGCATTCGGCCTCGCGCTTGTTCATGGGCAGGTTATAAATCTTTCGTTGATGCGTTTGGCTCTGAAGTCTTACTGAATGTGCCATCAAGCGTACGAAACTCCAAGGAATGGTTTGGGCTAGACATGTGAACGCCCGATAGGCCTTCGTCACGTTGCAGCAACGTCATAAAATTGCCTCTAACTCATCGTAAATTTAACGCGTGGCTTGCCTTTTCCTTTATTACGTGAATCTTGCGAACAATACCGAAATCGATCTTGTGCATGTGCCCACGTTTACAAGCCTTGGGCCGTTGTCGAAAGAAGAGCTTTAAGCCTAGTCATATCTGCGCGAAAACTGCATCTCCGAACGTTTTCATACGTGTGCTATGCATTCCTAGCCGTATGGTGTCAAAAGCTCATGCTGCATCGTTAAACATGGCAGAAAGGCGCCACGAAACGCCCGTCTTCCGGTTGGCTGTTGTCAACTGCGACATGATGAATCGCAGCAAATGTCTATAGTGGCCGACACTCTGTAGCCGTTAAACCAATCAACGCATCCAAAATTACGAGCGGAATATTGCCACCTGGCAGTTACTGACGCTTTCATGCACCGCGTCTTTTTCGAAGCGTGCTCTTATTTCCCATTATTTTGTTTTTTACTTTGTTTCATTACAACTGTTAGCGGATAAGCGGTTAATGTCATTAAATATAACTGCAAGGTAAGATCTCACCAGTCGGGCCTTGTTGTCGGCCTCTGTGCATTAGCGCGTCCGTTACATTTTTTTTTTTTTTTTCTCTCGCGCGTCACTAATGCCACGTGTGTGGCCGGGAGACGGCAGAGGCAGTTGGTACGGACTGCGTGCACTGCGCGGGCTTTCAACCCTGGACCGTTTTCAGCAGTGGTTGGTGTAGTGAGTAAAGCCACAATCTACCTTTTGCAGTGTTGTCCTTTAATAGCACCGATAGATATATCATGAGTTGCGGTCGCCCAAACGCCGGTCAGTAAGGAATCGCTCTTACGTAACAAGTTTTGTGAACACGAGTCGAGATTCGCTGAATGTGCCTCACTATGCGCTTAAAGAAAAAAAAAAATGTTGAAAGCGACATTCTATATATATTTCACGTGCTTTTAGTGTATTCGCGTTTGCGACGTGTGCTGCATGGAAATGTAGATGTCGAAAGCTGTAACACTGATGTCAATGTTCCCCGCAGAGGCTGAAGTTTACTTGCGCGCTGTTCTGCCATTATAAAACCGCGGAACACTTGTGTCGGTCTGGAACACTTGTTTTTTTTTTTTTTTTTTTTTTTTTTGCCAGGACTTTAGGACATAAATACATAACACGAATGATGTTGTGTACTTCGGTCTCGAAGTACCGTCTTTGGCGCTGTCTTTGGAACATGCATTCACTGACCGACAAGCCCAATTTCGGATCCCGACAAGATCTCGGCCCTGACCATTGTCAAGCGCCACATCACCCGTACTAGCGCAGAATTTAATCCTGTAGCGCTCTGTAAGCTATATCGTTCGTTCGTCCCTCCCTCAAGGATGCCATGGTCGTTTCACTTAACATTGATCCGTCAGTACAGCCGCCACGTTACTTGTCGTGTTTACAGTGTGTTTGTACCTTCTATAGTCGAGGTGGCTGGGTGGATACACTTTCCTCCTCAGCAAGGCGGTGCCTTACTTGCTGACCATCACTAGTAGCGCTGCCTTTTGTGTCGCGAGCACATCCGCCGCTGTGAGTGCTAGATAGGTCACACCGAGAGAGAAAGCAGGCTTTCTCTTTATATCTTGCCTTGTGCTGAGGCTCCCCTGGCGTAGGGCGGTAGTATACCCTTGATGAACAGCCAGCGACCTACGGTGGATGGCGCAAACGCACTGCTGAGCGCACCGCTCCGCGCTCTCTAGACAAGTGAGCATATATGAGCCCTATTCATATATCTGTGGATGGTGTAGCGGGTGTGCTAACGCTGGTGCACTTTACATGCTTCCCGATCCCACAATATTCGCAGCCGTGCGATACCAAAACAATTGTCGGTACGTCGTTGCCATTTGCCGAGGTGGCTATTCTGTGTCGTGCTTGCGGGTCTTGCTGCTCCGGGTTCAATTCGCAACCGCATGTGCCGCGTTTGGGAGGGAGTAGAACGTGAAATAAAAAGTGTGCGCTAACTGAGACACCGCGCGTGTGCTGAGCATGTTTGTAGTTGCAGATGTTCTGATCTCGATCCTCCCGTGTACCTGTCGGTTTTGAGACGCCAAGCCATCGCGTGCGATGAATAATACGCGTGCACACTGCAGAAACAAGGCCCGTTGTTTTGCCAGGGCGCCGTCCGTTGGAGCGTGGTTTATCCGCGGGAATGAAGTGCGACGTCTGATCGCGAGCGTAGAGAGACACTGCTGGAGCCTGGCAGGGTCGCACGGGCGCGTGGAAGCGGACTTCGTGACAGATGCTCGGCGACGACTGACAGCGCAGCGTCCCAGATTCGAGAAGTCGTCCCGGGCCGACCTCTTGCGCAACGCGGCGGCGATTCTTCCTCGTGGCCTGCTTTGATGTCGGCTTCCGGGTCGTGGTGGAGAAAGTCTGCGGCAGTCTTTCCCGGATCGAGGGCACAACAAGGGCTCGGTGTCAGACCCTCGGTCGTCGAGAGCGTTTCTCCGAGGCCTGATGTTTTTAACTCCCCCACCCGCCTACTTCTAGCGCCCTCTTCATAAGGCCATCTGGTTCGGCGTTTTCGACAGCGCTCGTCGCGTCAACATCAGCTTCCAACTACTGACCGCGCAGAGCACGCACAAGGAACGTGTGCACATTGCGTGTTTGACCTATGGAGGCGATGTTGCGCGCATATTTTCGTTCGATTGCCAGGACTAACTGTGACAACGAAGCGTAGGGAGTAGCAGTTCTTTTTTTTTTTTTTTCCTGGAAAGATTGCGCGTTTCCGTCCATGCATTCTAGAGAATACTTGGTCTTTGTGACTGCATGGCATCCCTAAACTTAATAATAGCGTGTTTCCGGTGCTATTTGTTTCGCGATGGCAAGAAAAAAAAAAAAAAGCGCGAAGTTAACATCGACGAGAGCAGTGACATAGGACGAGCACGATGCTGAGAACCAGCTCGATCCTGGACTTCAGAGGAGACGTTCTTACGCAATCCATCCGTTCTTACGTTCTC